>NC_052088.1:15670977-15974328 GCF_015852505.1 Tachyglossus aculeatus
AAATACAACTGAGACTTTTTCCTCTTGGCTGGGTCATCACAGCACTATGTTAGGAAATATTTGGACAGTGTTAACAGCCATTGGAAAACGTTTAGTACATATTTACTATTCTTTTTATTTTGCTAATGATGTGCATCTAGCTTTAATTCTATTTGTTCTGGCGATTTTGACACTAGTCTACATGTTTTGTTTTGTTGTCTGTCTCCCCCTTCTAGACTGTGAGCCTGTTGTTGGTTAAGAACCGTCTCTTTATGTTGCCGACTTGTACTTCCCAAGTGCTTAGTACAGTGCTCTGCACACAGTAAGCGCTCAATAAATACGATTGAATGAATGAATGAATCTAGCTTTATATCTATTTATTCTGATGACTTGACACCTGTCCACATGTTTTGTTTTGTTGTCTGTCTCCCGCTTCTAGACCGTGAGCCAGTTGTTGGGTAGGGACCGTCTCTATAAGTTGCCGACTTGTACTTCCCAAGAGCTTAGTACAGTGATCTGCACACAGTAAGTGCTCAATACGATTGAATGAATGAATGACTGCTGCTTTGACCTCTCAGGGGGTTCTAGGTGGGGCGAGGGGATCCCCAACTTAATATTAGGCCTATAAGAGAAACACCACTATGTACGACATAGTAGTAGAGCACCAGCCTTTAATCAGAAGGTCATGGGTTTTAATTCTACCTCTGCCACTTGTCTGCTGTGTGACCTTAGGCAAGTCACTTCATTCTCTGTGCCTCAATTGCCTCATCTGTTAAATGGGGAATAAGACTGTGAGCCCTAGGTGGGACAGGGACTGCGTCCAACATGATTTATTTGTATCCAGCCCAGAGCTTAGTACAGTGTCTGGCACATAGTAAGTGCTTAACAAATACCATAATAACAATTCTTCCTATTAGAATGTGATTTCTTCAACCTCCAGAAATACTTGTCATTTTCCTGCTCCTCCCCCTGGTACGGTCGGGGAGAAAGGGATCTTTTCTGTGCCCTAAGCACAGGACTGGGAATCTGGAGACCCGGGCTCTAATCCTGGCTCTGTCATTTGCCTGCTGTGTGACCCTGGGAAAGTCACCTAACTGTGCCTCAGTTTCCTCATCTGTAAAAATGGGGAAATATCTGTTCTCCTTCCCCCTTTCTGATCCAATTGCACTGTATCTACCCTAGCACTTAATATTCTATTTGGTACCTGGTAGGTGATTAATGAATACCACAATCATGATTATTTTCACTATTTCATCTTGACTCCCTCTTGCTGCCACTATCGCAAGCCTCACTCGACTGAGTCTGGACTCTGCTCTGACTCAAGCAATGCAACTGTGAATGAGCAAGATTGCTGGCAGGATATTTCTTATATTAAATAAATAATAAATAAATAAATAATAATGGTATTTATTAAGCGCTTACTAGGTGCCAAGCACTGTTCTAAATGCTGGGATAGATACAAGGTTATCAGGTTGTCCCACGTGGGGCTCACAGCCTTAATCCTCCTTTTACAGATGAGGTAACTGAGGCACAGAGAAGTTAAGTGACTTGTCCAAAGTCACACAGCTGACAAGTGGCAGAGTGGGGATTAGAACCCACGACCTCTGACTCGGAGAGTCAAATGGACACTCTCACCTTCTTGGCAACCCTTTTTTGGACATAACTGATTCTTGGGCATGGAGGGGCAACAGGAGGGAAGGGTCAGGTGGAAGGAGCAGGAGGCCGGGACTAATTTTCAGGTGCCCAAAGGAGCCCCATTTGGTCGTTAGGGTGAAAAGGTCAGGGGAGAAATTCCTGGAGTCAAACTTCTCTGTATTCTGATTCTGCCAGAAGCATGGCCAAACCTCTATTTTGGGAAGGGTCACTTCAATTCTGATGCTAATGCTACATTTCCCTCAGGTTAAAAAGGGATGGCTTCAGTCCACTGCAGTGAGCAACTGAATTCCTGCTGCTTCATTTTTTAGTGTGCAAGGTCTCCCAGACAACAGGCGCCAATCCCCCTTCCTTGGTCCATCTGATAACCAACAATTTACTGACATCCCTTTCAAGCTCTACCCTCCCAGTTTCCTGCAGGCTCACACCACTAATCTTCAGCCTGGGGTGGATGGGGGAATGGGCAGCTAAGAAAGTCCGATAAAATGAGCCTATTAATTATCCAGTAGGGTACCCTCAAGACGAAATAGCACCAACTCTCTCTCCTTGAGTATTTGCATCGATTGCCCCAGCAGTTGTTTCTTCTAATCTTTTCCCCCTTGCAAATGAACTGCAGAGAGTGAGGGAAGAGCATACATGGGCCTGTTTCAGAACCCATTTTGATTTCCCTAGTGTGGGACTGTGACAGTTTGCCTTCTAAAAATATCATGATCCAAACCTTCAGCAAAGAAGATACACCTAGCTGCCTGTCGGGTGATCTGCACAACAGCAAAATGACAAGTTTCTCTTGAAAGCAGGAAAAGGAGTCTAAGAATGACAAGCGCACTTCCAGGAATCTGGTTAGCCCCTGGGGACACTGGAAAGGTGACCTGGCTGGAATTATTTTAGAACTTTAATGAAAAAAAGTAATCTAGTCTGAATGAGATGAGCTGAATGGAGCTGAATTCTAGCCCCTGGGCATTATTCAGATTTATGGTGCTATGTATCCGGCTGACTAAAAGAAATTGATTTAAGCCACTTAATGAAAAATCCACTCACCCCACAACCGCCACCTTTATGCTAGCTCTACATGTTGCTAGCTTTTCCAGCACCATCTCGGCTGAAGATTCTTCTCTGGAAAAGGAGGCTTCCTGAGCCAATCCCCATTTATCCCATGGGCAGTAGGACTGTGATGGGGTTTATTTGATCAGAACCCGTCAACAACTTATTTATGTTTTATTTAGTGAACTTATTTAGTTCCACTATCCTGAGGTGTGGAACCCACTGTTGAATGACTTCTGTCAGCCCTACCCAAGCGCCATACAGGAGAATTGGGCTAAATGCCCCTCACAATAGTGGGCACTCTATGACTTTAGGCTTAGGGCTGGGACAACGACAAGATGTCACAGTTCATCAGCATAACGAACTATCGATTCAGTACAGCTCAATTTTCCGGCCTTATCGCCTGAAGGAAGTCACTGATTCTCAGCTGTTTCTTGGAGGAAATGCTTGGCATCGGAATGGTGGGTTGTCAGGTAAAATTAGACCCCTTTTTAGTCGTGCAACATTCCCCTCGGAAATCTTGTGGATTCCGCAAACACTGAATAATCACACGGGGCTCATGCGTTCTACCTCATCAGAATGACAAAGCGGTAACATTGGCGAGCTGTTTTACATTGCTAATGAAAAAACAGTGCGCTTTTGAGACCACCATCGGCAGAAGAAAAGAACTCATTCAGATCGTTCAGAAGAATGACAGGTGCGTGACAATTTCAACAGGATTTTGTGTGCTGTGTGTGACTGCCAAAAATGAGGATCCTTCTGTTTAATATCATTTCCCCCTTTTGTGTTCCTTTGGGGGATAGTGTTTTCTTTGAGCAAAGAAAAGACTGATGGGTATGAGGCCAGACTTCCAGATTCAACTACAGATTTTTTTTTTAATTATTTTTTAGCTTCCTTCCTTTAAACACCCATAACTTTCCTGAGACACCCTACTGGTGATCCCTTCCTTCGGGAGAAGGGCAATGAACATAAACTGTTTCCCACTTCAGCTCAGGGGAGGGTTTGTTTGAGCCTGGGCACCACAGCAGCTGTACAGAAAGTGACCTTCACCCAAACAAAGTATAATTCATACGCAACACGGAGACAGGCAGCGACACGATTCTCCCTTGTAAAGAGGTTTATGAACCCCAATATTCTACTATGACTCCAGATGGCCAGTAGAGAAGAGGAATTTATGTCGGAGCCATGACATTCCAGCCCCACTTGGGAGGGGTCCGATACTTTTCTCGGTACAGGGTTTATTTCAGGCAGTTTTTTTGTCCGCCTGCTCTGTCCCTTTCCCAGGACTAGTCTGGAATTTGGTCCAGGAGTACAGCTTGCAAAATAAATCGCTTTTAAGATTCTGGACTGGAAAAATGAACACAAACAGGGCACTCATCCTCTACGCATCAATAGCCCCAGTCTCTCAAGGGAAATACACTTAGGTTTCCATGAACATTTTCTTCTCTACTTGGTTAGAATCATTATTCTGCAAAGATTCTCCCCTTCGCCAGTTAGCTCCTGGAGGTCTGGGAACTGTTGTCTTCAAACTATTTGCACAGGGTTCCTCACAGAGTAGGTACTCACTAAATAACTAATAATAATAAAAACTCCTCACTCTCGGCTTCAAGGCTGTCCATCACCTCGCCCCCTCCTTCTCCAGCCTAGCCCGCACCCTCCGCTCCTCTGCTGCTAATCTCCTCACTGTGCCTCGTTCTCCATATTTGTACATTTATATATATATATGTATATATGTATATTTGTACATATTTATTACTCTATTTTACTTGTACATATTTACTCCATTTTATTTTGTTAATATGTTTTGTTTTGTTGTCTGTCTCTCCCTTCTAGACTGTAAGCCCACTGTTGGGTAGGGACCGTCTCTATATGTTGCCAACTTGTACTTCCCAAGCGCTTAATACAGTGCTCTGCACCCAGTAAGCGCTCAATAAATACGATCGAATGAATGGATGAATGAACAATAATAATAATTATGGTATTTGTTAACACTTATTATGTGCCAAGCACCGTTCCGCACACTGGAGTAGATACAAGGCAATCAGGTTGAACACAGTCTCTGCCCCACACGGGCTCACAGTCTCAATCCCCACTTTACAGATAAGTGAAGTGACTTCCCCAAGGTCACACAGCAGACAAGTGGCCGAGCCGGGATTAGAACCCACGATCTCTGACTCCCATGCCCATCTTCTTGAGGCTAGACCATACTGCTTCTCTACTAATGATTGGTGACTGATTGCCCAGATGGAGGAGACTGATCCTGTTGTTGGGTAGGAACCGTCTCTATATGTTGTCAACTTGTACTTCCCAAGCGGTTAGTACAGTGCTCTGCACACAGTAAGCGCTCAATAAATGATGGAATGAATGAGAGAACGAGCCAGCTGCCCAGAGGATCAAATTTTTGGCTCCCTGAGCTGGCAGTAGAAGATGATGATGATGATGATGGTATTTGTTAAGCACTTACTATGTGCCAAGCACTGTTCTAAGTGCTAGGGTAAATAGAAGATTATCAGGTTGTCCCACATGGGGCTCACAGTCTTCATCCCCCTTTTACAGATGAGATAACTGAGGCCCAGAGAAGTTAAGTGACTTGCCCAAAGTCACACAGCTGACAAGTGGCCGAGTCAGGATTAGAACCCATGACCTCTGACTTATAATAATAATAATAATAATAATAATGGCATTTATTAAGCGCTTACTATGTGCAAAGCACTGTTTTAATCGCTGGGGAGGTTACAAGGTGATCAGGTTGTCCCATGGGGGGCTCACAGTCTTAATCCCCCTTTTACAGATGAGGTAACTGAGGCACAGAGAAGTGAAGTGACTTGCCCAAAGTCACGCAACTGACAATTGGCAGAGCTGGGATTTGAACCCATGACCTCTGACTCCAAAGCTCGGGCTCTTTCCACTGAGCCATGTTGCTTCTCTGAGCCATGCACACACCCTGGTCCTTTGGCATATACTCAATTTAGATTAATTTACCTTTATTTATCTATTTATCCTTCTGCACTTAGTACAGTGCACTGGACTCAGTAGGCACTCAGTAAATACCATTACGACTACTGCTAGAAATGCCAGTGATACCTAAAATGCCTGATTCACTCCCTTCTAGACTGTGAGCCCGCTGTTGGGTAGGGCCTGTCTCTATATGTTGCCAACTTGTACTTCCCAAGCGCTTAGTACAGTGCTCTGCACACAGTAAGTGCTCAGTAAATACGATTGAATGAATTTGCCTTTTTCTTTAGGGAATTAATGTGGTCTAGTGGAAAGAGAATGGGTCTAAGAGGCAGAGGACCTGGGTTCTAATCCCAGCTCCACCACTTGTCTGCTGTGTATCCTTGGGCAAGTCACTTCACTTCTCCATGCCTCAGTTTCCTCATCTGTACAATGGAAAGTAAATCCTACTTCCTCCTACTTAGACTGTGAGCTCCACATGGCACACGGATTAGGTCCAACTTGATTACCTTCTCTCTACCCCAGTGCTTAGTACAGTGTTTGGCACACAGTAAGTGCTTAACGAATACAATAATAATAATTATAACAATTATAATGATCATGATTGTTATGTTCACCTAATGTGATTAGATTCCTAGCTGTCTGACCTGTGGGCTAATCCTGGAGAAAGCAAACAATAAATAGTCTTTGCAAAAAAAGAGAAAAATCTTTCTCCAAACAATAAACACAGTTTACTTGTACATATTTACTACTCTATTTTGTTAATGATGTGCATTTAGCTTTAATTCTATTTGTTCTGACGACTTTGACACCTGCCTACATGTTTTATTTTTTTGTCTGTCTCCCTCTTCTAGACTGTGGGCCCGTTGTTGGGTAGGGACCGTCTCTATACGTTGCCCACTTGTACTTCCCAAGCGCTTAGTCCAGTGCTCGGCACACAGTAAGCGCCTAATAAATATGATTGAATGAATGAATGAATTGAATAGTTCAGCATGCAAATGAAATGGGAGCCAAGGTGCTATGTGATTTCCTAAATTGATTCTTTTTAAGTCTTCCTGGTAGAGAACAGCTGTAATAAGCAGCACTCTAACTGTGAGCCCACTGTTGGGCTGGGACTGTCTCTATATGTTGCCAACTTGTACTTCCCAAGAGCTTCGTACAGTGCTGTGCACACAGTAAGTGCTCAATTAATATGATTGATTGATTGATTGAATGTCCAGAATTAAAGCTACCTTGTCTCTAGGCTCAACAGATATACGAGGGTCAAGCCGTATGGTGCAACAGATCTCCCAAGTGACAAAAAGCCCGATAGCCACAACACTTGAGAAGGTGACACATTTGCATTAGCAGACCTAATGCCCTCTCTCAATCAATCAATCGTATTTATTGAGTGCTTACTGTGTGCAGAGCACTGTACTAAGTGCTTGGGAAGTACAAGCTGGCAACATATAGAGACAGTCCCTACCCAACAGTGGACTCACAGTCTCAAGCGCTACCAGATCATAGGATGGGACTTGGGTCACCATCTAGACTTCGGCTGAAAGGTGATTTAATTAACCCTCAGACACCAGATCAGCAGTCAGGCTGGGAAAGATGGCTACAGCGGCAGCAGGGGGAAGGGGAAAGGAGCCAGCTTGCTCGGTGACAAAAAGCATAAGCTTGTCAATGCCATCGCTCTTCCCCCAGAGCTGAAGGTCACACAGGCATGAAGCCAAAATCGGAGGGTAATCAAAAAGCCATTTATTTCACCTCCCTGCGTCTCTCAACCTCTTACCCTGTCGGCGTATCAGGATTTAGGGCAGGGAGACACGTTCCAGAAATAGGAAGCCGAGGCAGGTCGCTCTAAAGAGCGGCCCGGCTCACAGTATTCAACAATTCAGGTGGCATTTTGTTCAAACATTTTGACGCCTGGCAATCGGATTTGATCTTGTGGAAATTCCTGATTCTCAGCAAACTCTCTGCTGCAGTCTAGATTACGGTGAGAAGAACTTGAAGGGATGTTTGGTTTTCTCCTCAACCGGCTTGGTAATTCCATAGCCTTGCACTAAATTCTTTCGACTGAACACCATCACAAAACTGCTTCTCAGATCCAAATTTTGGGCTAGACATATATGGAATTTGGAGACAAATTTGATTCCAGTGTCATGTGTCTTTGGCTCCCTAAAGCACTTCTGAGTCATAAATTCGGGAGATGTCTTGTTGGAGTGGGGAGGAGCTGGGGGTTTTTTCTGGTCAGAAGTGAGCAGGAGCCTTTCTTCTCTGACCACTGGCCCACTGAGAGGCAAAGTTGCCTGTTGGAAAAAGTATCAGGCAAAAAGTATCGGGCTGGGGACAGGACAGCGCATAATTCAGTGCTTTGCACACAGTAAGCACTCACCTATGATTGACTGAGTGAATGAATGAATGAATGAATGACAGGCTTGCTGGGTGACCCTGGGCAAGTCACTCTCTGGGCCTCAGTTTCCTTATCTGTAAAATGGGGAGCCAATACCTGTTCTCCTCACTACTGACATTGTACATGCCCCATATTGGTCATGAACTAGACTGTAAACTCATTGTGAGTGGGGAATGTTTCTGTTTACTGTTATAATGTACTCTCCCAAGCACTTAGTACAGTGCTCTACACACAGTAAGCGCTCAATAGGTACAACTGAATGAATGAATGTGCTCTCCCCTATTTTTTAGATTGCAAGCCCCATGTGGAACAGGGGCTGTGTCCTGAGCTGATTAAACTGTATCTACCTCAGTGCTTGGCCCATAAATAAGCATTTAATTAATAACATAATAAAACTCAATAGCCTTGGGGAGGATCACTCTGGATGCTTGCTCTCACGAGCTGGATGGGAGGCTCAGCAGAGCAATGGAAAGAACTGATCCCGCCTGCTCAGCTCTCTTCCTAGGAATTAACTGGGGAAAGCTTCACGGAGGAAGTGAGATTTCTGGAGAACTTTGAAGATAGGAGGTTCTGCATGGGAGGGAGTTCCAGGGAGGAGGAAGCACATGGGTCAGGAAGAGGAAGAGTAGGGAAGGAGGCATAGTGAAAGGGCAAGTTTTAGAGGGAGGGAGTTTGGGGGAAGAGCACAGATTTCACATACCCTTCAGCACTCCTGTCCCACCCTCACTACGTGCTCCAGAGTCTTTGCTTTCCCCTCCCAGGTCAGCGTGTGACATCTGATGCGGCATTCAAGCAGCACAACTCAGACAGGTGGACAGGCCAGCTGCAACCTGGTCCACTGACTATCCTCTGGAAAAAAAACAACTTGGAAAATCCTCTGGATACTCTGGAAAAAAAAAACGAGTTGGAAAATCCAAATAGGACAAATACTGAGGCTTTCGGGACCTAGTGGAAAGAGCACAGGTCTGGGATTCAGAGGACCTGGGTTCCAGTCCCAGATCTGTCACTGTCTCCTGGGCGATCTTGGTCAAGTCGCTGAATTTCTTTGTGCCTCAGTTTCCTCATCTTTAAGATAGGAATTCAATACCTGTTCTCACTCTTACTTAGAACCCAGGTCTTCTGATTCCCAGGCCCATGCTCATTCTATTAGACCATGCTCCTTCCTTTAATCATTCCCTCATTACTTTACGTACATAGGCATATTTTTAATTCACCTTGCATTATTCACGTCTTTATCTGTAGTAGGAATTACGTACATCTTCCTACATATTCACAGCGCTTAGAACAGTGCTTTGCACACAGTAAGCGCTTAACAAATACCATCATTATTATACCTGTAATACATGTATTTATATCAATGCCCATCTCTCCTAATTTTAGACTGTAAACTCCTTCGGGGTGGGGAACATGTCTACCAACTATTCTGTATTGTACTCTCCCAGATGCTTAGTACAGTGCTCTGCACACAGCAAGCGCTCAAAAAATGCTACAGATTGATTGATCAGGCAGCAGAACACAAACCACAGCAATTTAAATACTGTCACCTGACTTGCGACTTCAACTGCAGCATTTGGGGTGGGTAAGCATGTCAGCAAAAACACCTCATTACAGCCTGTGAATTTGGATAAATGCGGGAATTGGAGGGCTACATTAAGGCTATGTCTTTCACATTTCTATCATTTACCTCCAAACATGTATCCCACCACACCTTATGGCTGGTCTACCCAAAGAAAGCAAGTCTACAAAGAAAGTGTTGATAGAGGGTGTAAAAGAGAAGACAGTCGGTTAAATTAACCAGCTCAGGAAGATGAAGTCCTGTCTGGTTTAACACATGGTGCTTTTGTCTTCCAAAGGCAGGGGTATAATGATTTGCTGCTAATTAACCAATGTGGCTTCCCTCACCATACCTGTTTGCAACAAAACTCTAGATGAAATGTTTCCTGGAGTGGTCTGGTTTGCTCTTTAAGAAACTGTACACTTCTTTATTCCTTCCCCAAAAGTCTGTCTGCACTGGGTAGACAAAGTCAAAATAACCCAACCAATCTAAGGAATGGGACTTTAAAATTCTCTCCACTCCAAATGCGTTTTGAAAAATATCCATTTGACCGCTCTTTTCTCCTTTAAACCTCAGCTTCCTCATCTGCAAAATGGGGATAAGATACTGGCCTTCCCTACCACAGTCCTAGCATGTTGTAGGTTGCTATATGACCATGTATGAGTTATGGTGACCCTTAATTCAAGAGAGTTGAGGAAGGAGTCAGGTACATTTGACTTTGTGAATTAGGAGTCAGGAAGCAAAAGCATCCTTACTCCCATCCAGCACAACAGATTTTTTTTAGACTCTTTATATGTTTTTTTAAAAAAGATTGCACATGATTTTATTGAACTTGATTTTAGGTGTTATACATCAACCTGCTAGAACAACGCTATTATTCTTTTCTGGATCTGATTATGGTTTCTTAAGGATTAGTGATACCTTTCTTAAGACTGACAAGAAGCCATATGGCCTAGTAGAAAGAGCATGGGCTTGGGCGTCAGAAGAACTGAGTTCTAATCCCTGCTCCACCAGTTGTCTGCTGTTTGATCTTGGGCAAGTCATCTCACTTCTTTCTGCCTCAGTTTCCACATATGTAAAATGGGAATTTTTTTTTACATAACAATTATGTGCCAGGCACTGTACAAAGCGCTGAGTTGGACATAGTTCCTGTCTCTCATGGGGCTCACAGTCTAAATCTTCACTTAACAGATGGGGTAACTGAGGCACAGTGAATAATAATAATAATAATTATGGTATTTGTTAAGTGCTTACTATGTGCCTAGCACTGTTCTAAGCACACTAGGGTAGATACAAGGTAATCAGGTTGTCCCATGTGGGGCTCACAGTCTTAATCCCCTTTTTACAGATGAGGTAACTGAGGCACAGAGAAGTGAAGTGGCTTGCCCAAGGTCACACAGCAGACAAGTGGCAGAACCCTGGTCCTTCTGACTCCCAGGCTGTATGCTATTCCACTAAACCATGCTGCTTTTCAGGATTAAATCCAACTCCCTCTTACTTAGAATATGAGCCCCAGCAGGGGCAGGGACTCTGTCCAATTTCAGGACTTTTATGAACCCAGCACTTTGTGCAGTGCCTGACACATAGTAAGCACTTAACAGATACCATGAAAAAGCGTCCAGATAGCGCTTTCGTCCTACTATGTGCTTTCTTGAAGCCACTGGAATAGATTCATACGATTAATACTTTCTAAGACACTTTCCATGTTTTGTTTTGTTGTCTGTCTTCCCAGTCTACACTGTGAGCCCACTGTTGGGTAGGGACCGTCCCTATATGTTGCCAACTTGTACTTCCCAAGAGCTTAGTACAGTGCTCTGCACACAGTAAGCGCTCAATAAATACGATTGAACTCTATATGTTGCCAACTTGTACTTCCCAAGCACTTAGTACAGTGCTCTGCACACAGTAAGCGCTCAATAAATACGACTGAATGAATGTGCTAAGCGCTTGGGAAGTACAAGTTGGCAACGTATAGAGACGGTCCCTACCCAAGAGCGGGCTCACAGTCTAGAGGGGGGAGACAGTCCCACAGGGAGCTCACAGTCTTAATCCCCATTTTACAGATGAGGTAACTGAGGCCCAGAGAAGAATAATGATGATGATGATGGCAGAGAAGCAGCGTGGCTCAGTGGAGCCCGTTGTTGGGCTATATTCATTCATTCATATATACCTGCATATATGTTTGTACATATTTATTACTCTATTTTACTTACACATATTTTTTCTATTTATTTTATTTGGTTAATATGTCTTGTTTTGTTGTCTGGCTCCCCCTTCTAGACTGTGAGCCCGCTGTTGGGTAGGGACCGTCTCCATATGTGGCCCACTTGGACTTCCCAAGCGCTTAGTCCAGTGCTCTGCATACAGTCAGCGCTCAATAAATATGATTGATTGATTGATTGATCGTCTCTATAAGTTGGCCACTTGGACTTCCCAAGCACTTAGTCCAGTGCTCTGCACACAGTCAGCGCTTAATAAATATAATTGATTGATTGACTGATTGATTGACCATCTCTATACGTTGCCCACTTGGACTTCCCAAGCGCTTAGTCCAGTGCTCTGCACACAGTCAGCGCTCAATAAATACGATTGATTGATTGACTGATTGACTGACCATCTCTCTACGTTGCCCACTTGGACTTCCCAAGCGCTTAGTCCAGTGCTCTGCACACAGTCAGCGCTCAATGAATACGATTGATGGAATGAATGAATGAATGAATGAATGGAGGTGACAGGTGTCAACCAAGTATCAAATGTTGGAATCACTTTCACAAGGACTTCGAAAAACACAACGTTGGTGATTACAGTCTTATAATTAGTATAATTAGAATTAGTAGTAATAAATACGATTGATTGATTGATTATAATTACTAACGCCCCCTGCTGGTGAAGAATTAGAATGGCCTACAGCATCCTTCGCAAAATGCCTTTGGATGTTTCCATGTGTAGACTCTTTCCAATCAATCAATCGTATTTATTGAGTGCTTACTGTGTGCCGAGCACTGTACTAAGCGCTTGGGAAGTCCAAGTTGGCAACATAGAGAGACGGTCCCTACCCAACAGTGGGCTCACAGTCTAGAAGGGGGAGACAGAGAACAAAACCAAACGTATTAACAAAATAAAATAAATAGAATAGATATGTATAAGTAAAATAAATAAATGGAGTAATAAATACATACAAACATATATACATATATACAGGTGTTGAGGGGAAGGGAAGGAGGTAAGGCAGGGGGGAATGAAGAGGGGGAGGAGGGGGAGAGGAAGGAGGGGGGCTTGGGACTTGGGACTTCTTCCATGGGACTTGGGAGAATTCCCTTACCCTGAGCCACACTGTCGCTGGGAATTCCCCACCCCGGGTGGGAAAATGCACTTAGTGCAAGCATTTAGTACAGTGCCCATCTTGGGGCAGGAGGGGAGCTGGTCAAGGGTCAGGGGTAAGAGGTCAGGGACCCGGGTTTGGGAAAGTCACTTCACTTCTCCATACCTCAGTTCCCTCATCTGTCAAATGGGGATGAATACTGGGAGCCCCCCATGCAACAACCTGAACACCTGGTAACCTCCCCAGCACTTAGAACAGTGCTTGGCACATAGTGAGTGCTTAATAAACCTGTATAATACCTGTATATATGGTTGTACTTATTTATTACTCCATTTTATTTATACGTATTTACTCTATTTTATTTTGTTAATATGTTTTGTTTTGTTGTCTGTCTCCCCCTTCTAGACTGTGAGCCTGCTGTTGGGTAGGGACCGTCTCTATATGTTACCAACTTGTACTTCCCAAGCACTTAGTACAGTGCTCTGCACACAGTAAGCACTCAATAAATACAATTGAATGAATGAATGAATGCCAACTTGTATTTCCCAAGCACTTAGTACAGTGCTCTGCACACAGTAAGCGCTCAGTAAATACAATTGACTAAATGAATGAATGGTCTGCACACAGTAAGCGCTCAATAAATACAACTGAATGAATGAAAAAGGGTCTGACTGTAACATTGCCCACCTAAAGGGTGGCCAGAGGTCTGGTGTTACCCTGGATAATAATAATAATGGCATTTGTTAAGCGCTTACTATGTGCCAAGCACTGTTCTAAGCGCTGTGGGGGGGGCTACAAGGTAATCAGGTTGTCCCACATGGGGCTCACAGTCTTAACCCCCATTTTACAGATGAGACAACTGAGGCACCGAGAAGTGAAGTGACTTGCCCAAAGTCACCCAGCTGACAAGTGGAGGAGCCGGGATTAGAACCCACGACCTCTGACTCCCGAGCCCGAGCTGTTTGCACTGAGGCCAGCTGCTTCTCTAACCGGGATGGTACGGGTTTCAGCGGGCCTGTTCACTGCATGGATCCCGTGCACTTTTTTTTTTGGTCTCGTTTTGATTTTCAGCATCCATCGACCTCCACTGCAGCTCCTCAAACCACAGTCCGTGGTTCAGAGGCGGCACCGGACTTCGCATGGACCTGGGAGGGGGCCTCAATTGCTCTGTAGAGCAACGGGGAGTGTCAGAGTACTCTGGTTTTTAGACTGTGAGCCCACTGTTGGGTAGGGACTGTCTCTATATGTTGCCAAGTTGTACTTCCCAAGTGCTTAGTACAGTGCTCTGCACATAGTAAGCGCTCAATAAATACGATTGATGATGATGATGATGGAGAGATGTCCATCTGGGACAAACAGAGCCCATCTCCACAAAACGGCAGCCGTGGGATGTTTTCACATTCATTCAATCGTATTTATTGAGCGCTTACTGTGTGCAGAGCACTGGACGAAGCGCTTGGGAAGAACAAGTTGGCAACATATAGAGACGGTCCCTACCCAACAAGGGGCTCACAGTCTCGAAGGTGGGGGGGGGAAGACAACAAAACAAAACATGTGGACAGGTGTCGAGTCGTCAGAACAAATAGAATTAAAGCTAGATGCACATCATTAACAAAAATAGAACAGTAAATATGTACAAGTAAAATAAGTAGAGCGATAAATCTGTACAAACATATACACAGGTGCTGTGGGGAGGGGAAGGAGGTAGGGGTGTTCTGACGACTTGACACCTGTCCACTTGTTTTGTTGTCTGTCTCCCCCTTCTAGACGGTGAGCCCGTCGTTGGGTAGGGACCGTCTCTATATGTTACCAACTTGTACTTCCCAAGTGCTTAGTACAGTGCTCTGCACACGGTAAGTGCTCAATAAATACGATTGAATATGAATGAGAGGAAAAAGGGGGCTCAGTCTGGGAAGGCCTCTTGGAGGAGGTGAGCTCTCAGTAGGGCTTTGAAGGGAGGAAGAGAGCTAGCTTGGCGGATGTGTGGAGGGAGGGCATCCAGGCCAGGGGAAGGACGTGGGCCGGGGGTCGACAGCAGGACAGGCGAAAACGAGGTACAGTGAGGAGGTTGGCGGCAGAGGAGCGGAGGGTGCGGGCTGGGCTGGAGAAGGAGAGAAGGGAGGTCAGGTAGGAGGGGGCAAGGGGATGGACAGCCTTGAAGCCAAGAGTGAGGAGTTTTTGCTTGATGTATTGTGTACATGTTGTGTACCAGCATGGCGCAAGTGATGTCATGCGTACCTCAGGGTCTGGAATGCTGTCAACTGGCCACTCGACCCACCAAGTAAGATGATCCTACGGACTGAGTTGGTATAGTAATGTACTCATATTCCTGAGTCCTTAATAATAATAATAATAATTATGATGGCATTTATTAAGCGCTTACTATGTTCAAAGCACCGTTCTAAGCACTGGGGGGATACAAGGTGATCAGGTTGTCCCACGGGGGGCTCACGGGGGTGATGAAAATACCTCATCATTTTACAGATGAGGTAACTGAGGCCCAGAGAAGTTAAGTGACTTGCCCAAGGTCACACAGCTGACAATTGGCAGAGCCGGGATTTGAACCCATGACCACTGACTCCAAAGCCCACGCTCTTTCCACTGAGCCACGCTGCTTCTCTAACCTGGCATCGTCCTGACCATTCTCTGACCCTGCGCTAGAGACCCTTTGGGCCTCAGTTTACAAATCTTTCAGTTCTAGTTGAGTTGCGGGGACACCACTGCAGAAGGTACTGAAGCTGTCAGTTGGAGGAAGCTAGAGAGAGGCAAATGATTAAGTAGTTGCAGTTGGGGACCTAATGGTTGATTCTCATAAGTCTCATTTCAAATAGCCTTAAATAATAATATTAATAATGATAATGATAATGATGGCATTTATTAAGTGCTTACTATGTGCATTGTTCTAAGCGCTGGGGAGGTTACAAGGTGATCAGGTTGTCCCATGGGGGGCTCACAGTCTTAATCCCCATTTTACAGATGAGGGAACTGAGGCACAGAGAAGTGAAGTGGCTTGCCCAAAGTCACACAGCTGACAGTTGGTGGAGCCAGGATTTGAACCCCTGACCTCTGACTCCAAAGCCCGGGCTCCTTCCACTGAGCCACAGTGCTTCTCAACATAAAGCTCTGCCTATTTGCTTGGGCAAGCGAGGAATTTCCTGTCTTGGAAAATATCAGCTACACTCCGGATTCCCTAAGGAGAGAATTTCCATTCATGAAGGACCAAGACCCAAGCTTTTTAAGAACCAAGAGGCCACTCATAGAAGCCCAAGAGAGAGGAGAGGCATAGCTTCCAATCACCCTCGCCAGAAGAGGGGTCGTGAGGGAAGGAGACGTACACAAGGTAAAAGAGAACCCGAAATTATGGGATTTGGAATCTGTATTTGCCCAGCATTTGGGTTCTAAACAAATCAAGCAATGAATGCTAACTCCAAAGGTCCAAATGGTGAGACCTGAAATTTGCAGAAACTCAACTGAATGGACCAAAATGTGGCTTATCCAGCATCTTTCAAACCAACAGCAATATCTGGAGAAAGCAAAGGGCCTCTTTAAACTAAGCAAATGGTGTTCCCTAAGGTCTTCCATGGACCACTGGTGCTCGACTGTAAAAGGTGATGTAGAGGAAGAAGTTGTTCTCTCAAGTTGAAAGAGGATGCCCTCTCTTTTGGGTGAGTCAAAAAGGAGCCATCAGTGCAAGAGGATTCAAAAAACCTCTAGGCATGTGAGGCCAGGCTTTCTGATTAAGTTCCTTGCTCTGCTTGCCTTTAGAGAGACGGCAAAGCCTGCCTGGTGGGAAGAACACAGACCTGGGAGTGACGAGACCCGTATTCGAGTCTGCGTGACCTTGGGCAAGTTAATGACCTCTCTGAGCCTCAGTTGCCTCATCGGTATAATGAAGATAATACCAGCTGCCCATCCTTACTGTCACAGGGGGGTGAGAGAAGTAGTGGGAAAGGGCTTCAGAAAATAAATACGCTGTAGGAAAACCAAGGTATTGGCTTTCACAGGCGGTCCCTTCGAGTGAAGAAAGGGGTTGGAGGGAGTCGAGCGAGTGAGGCTGGCAGATGTTTTCAGTTAAATCAGTCATAGGGCAAACGTGGGAATTGGAGAAGGCTGATGAAACCTAGGGGAGTCATTCAGCCTCTAGTGCATTTCTCTCCTTGCCTCCTTCTGACGAAGTACCTGACCAAGTCTACGAGGGAGCATTTTTTAAGTGACCAATTTTCCAGGAATGCTTCCGTCATGTGGATCATTTCGTTAATTGAGGGTGAAGGACTCCAGAGAGGATGAAACACATTCATTTGGCCATCCAATGTCCAGGTTCTCTCTGGGGGGAAATTACCCCCCGTGAAGCGGGACCATGGTTACCATTAAACCAATACAATCAGATTCTCCTCCTTAACATAAAATGAAAATGTTGTCAGGCTGCCTCTCCAGTCTCATGATAATCCCCTGTTTGACAGGCAATGACATTATCCCCCTGAAGCCGGAGACAAATGGTAATTCCTGTTGTAATTACAGGGTTCAGCAAGGGGTGGGGGCTGCCGCTGTGGGGTGCAGAAAAACTCTTCCCCGCTGAGATTCTTCAGGAATACAAATGGTGCAGCCCCCCGAGCTGCAGGAGAGACCCTCACCCCTGGGACACCAAAATTAGAAGATGACATTGGCCAGGTCTTCCTATTGGGCTTGGTTTTCTGAAACATCGGCAATTTATTTATTTACATTAATGTCTGTCTCCCCCTCTACACTGTAAGCTTATTGTGGGCAGGGATTGTGTGTCTGTTATATTGTATTCTCCCAAGCACTTAGTACAGTGCTTTGCACACAGTAAGCACTCAGTAAATATGACTGACTGACTGACTGAAATGACTCCATCCTCCAGGAGCCTACCTAAAGAGGGTCTTTTCATTTTTTTTTTCCCCCACTTGACTAGAGGATCAGCTTGTGCCCTCTAAAATGCACCAATTCTTAAAAAAATCAGCAGAGTGTGTAGACTGTACAACGGGGCAGGGAACATATCTACCAGTTCTGTTATACTGTACTCTCCCAAGCACCTAATACAGTGCTCTGCACATAGTAATCGCTCAATACTGACATTGCACGAAACTGTAAGCTCCTTGAAGGCAGGGGTCATGTCTACTAACTCTATTGTTCCCTGTCAAACACTTGGTACAGTGATAATAATAATAATAATAATGTTGGTATTTGTTAAGCACTTACTATGTGCAAAGCACTGTTCTAAGCGCTGGGGTAGATACAAGTTGATCAGGTTGTCCCACGTGAGGCTCACAGTCTCAATCCCCATTTTACAGATGGGGGAACTGAGGCCCAGAGAAGTTAAGTGACTTGGCCAAAGTCACACAGCTGACAGTTGGCAGAGCCAGGGTTTGAACCCATGACCTCTGACTCCAAAGCCCGTGCTCTTTCCACTGAGCCACGCTGATCCGATTAAGCGCTTAGTACAGTGCTCTGCACACAGTAAGCTCTCAGTAAATACGATTGAATGAATACAGCAAGCCCTTAATAAATACTACCGATTGACTGATTTTACTTAGTGGCCAAACAGCACTTATGTACTTACCCTTATACTCTGTCCACTTCCCATATATGTAATTTATTTTAATGCATTCAATCATATTTACTGAGTACTGACTGTCTGCAGAGCACCGTAAGCACTTAGGAGAGTACAATACAACAATAAACACATTCCCCACCCACACAACATTTATGCTTGCCTCCCCAACTCTCCTGTATTGTATTCTCCCAAGCACTTAGTAGAGTGCTCAGTACACAATAAATGCTCAGTAAATACCTTCGATTAAAAACATGGAAATCTGGGGGAGAAACTGTTACGATTCCCGTTAACAAAAAGGGAGATTTTGATTTAAAATCACTTGAGGCGAAGAACTCATACGCAACCAGGGCTTTGACCTGTCGGAATAGAGTTGCGGTGACTCTTTTGAGGAGGTGTAACTGTAACCCGTACTTCCTTATTTAAACCTTGTGCAAATGTAATATCCATCTGAAAATGCGTATGTTTTCCAGACTACAAATGCCAGCATTTTTCTATTTTCTCCGTCACTCCCCTGCCCCATATTCCCTCATTCCTCTCCCTCCCCATGGCCACACTCCCTCGGCCCACCCGCTCAGTTCTCAGGAAACCACTTGGTTTAGCAAGTTGATGTTACAAAAAAGAAAGCTTTGCACATATGCCTAGACCTGTGGGGGTGTATTTTTCAGTCAAGCAAGCCTTTGCTGTGTTTTCTAGGCAAACCTACACAGAATCTACACATAGGAGGCCGTGGAAGGCAATATTTAGGCTTACACTGTTGCCCCTTTAGTCAGCTCTATGACTCATATGGATACACAGCACAGGTGTCACCTCCACGGGATCCCAGCCTGTGCTCATCCCAGCTCCCTGGCCAGACTTGAGCCTTGCCAGTCGAGGCTGAAAAGACTTATGTTGCCAACTTGTCCTTCCCAAGCGCTTAGTACAGTGCTCTGCACACAGTAAGCGCTCAATAAATACGATTGATTGATTGATTGATTGATTCAAATGGTGGCTTTCTGGCCCATTAGCTCTGTGAGCCCACTGTTGGGTAGGGACTGTCTCTATATGTTGCCAATTTGTACTTCCCAAGCGCTTAGTACAGTGCTCTGCACATAGTAAGCGCTCAATAAATACGATTAATGATGATGAAGCCTGTTCCTTCCCAGACCGGGAGCCCTACTTCCTCTAAAATCTCTGTCCCTTTCCCGCGACATCACTTAAAATGCAACGTTGGCACCTAGGACTTCGGTACTTTTATTAGTCAATTCAGAGGTACCAGAAATGAGGAATGATCAGTTTTCTGAGTACCTTGAACACGTCGCCTTGTTAATCATTACTCGTGTTCACATCCAAAAGGCGTGAAAGTACAAGTTTTGTGTTGTCAGGACAAATTTGATTTGAGCAGTTCTACATGAGTGTGCTCTTCTTCACGTGTTCTGACTTGTTCAATTATGAGCTGTTAATTCAGCATGTGTCCAGATGTCCATAGTTAATATTTATGATTTAAATACAGCTAACTCCCAATTTTCTAGGCTAATGAGAGCAAAGTAGAAGCTGAACAATTCACTCCCACAGATGAGCCTCAGACCTCATTTTTTGCTAGTCATTCATTCATTCAATCGTATTTATTGAGCGCTTACTGTGTGCAGAGCACTGTACTAAGTGCTTGGGAAGTACAAGTTGGCAACATATAGAGACGGTCCCTACCCAACAGTGAGGGCTAGTCATTTCAACCTCCATCTGGAACAAACTTTTAGGGAAGCACCATTCATTCATTCATTCAATCGTATTTATTGAGCGCTTACTGTGTGCAGAATACTGTACTAAGCGCTTGGGAAGTACAAGTCAGCAACATATGGCCTCCTGGAAAGAGCACGGGCCTGGAACCCAGAGGACCTGGTTTCTAATCCTAGCTCCACCACTCATCGGCTGTGTGACCTTGGGCAAGTCACTTCATTTCTCTGTGCGTCAGTTTCCTCATCTGTAAAATGGGGATTAAATCCTACTTGGACTTTGATCCCCCTGTGACACAGGGACTGTGTCCAACCTGATTATCTTAAATGCACCGTGGCTCAGTGGAAAGAGCCCGGGTTTGGGAGTCAGAGGTCGCGGGTTCTAATCCCGGATCTGCCACTTGTCTGCTGTGGGACCTTGGGCAAGTCACTTAACTTCTCTGTGCCTCAGTTCCCTCATCTGTAAAATGGGGATTGAGACTGTGAGCCCCATGTGGGACAACCTGATTACTTTGTATCTACCCCAGCGCTTAGAACCGTGCTTGGCACACAGTAACCGTTTAACAAATACCACCATTATTATTAATATTATTATTGATTCTACCGCAGCACTTAACAAAGGGCTTGACACACAGCAAGCATTTAACAAATACCATGCTTATTACTGTTAGGAAGCACAAGTAGCCAAAATGGCCATGCTGAGTTTCACCTTTGCCTTCTCTCTTTATTCACTTTCTGGAGAGACCCTCCAAAAAATCACTGACATAGCTAAAAGGCAGACAGCTTCCAGGGAACCAAGGATCAGCCGGGGTTAAAAAGGACTGTGGTAAGAGAAGCAGCGTGCCTCAGTGGAAAGAGCACAGGCTTTGGAGTCGTGGTCATGGGTTCAAATCCCATCTCCGCCACTTCTCAGCTGTGTGACTTTGGGCAAGTCACATAACTTCTCTGGGCCTCAGTTACCTCATCTGTAAAATGAGGATTAAGACTGTGAGCCCCTTGTGGGACAACCTGATCACCTTGTATCTCCCCAGCGCTTAGAACAGTGCTTTGCACATAGTAAGTGCTTAATAAATGCCTTTATTATTATTATTATTAATGACAGGCAGGCCATATTTATAAACACCTGCTCTGATGCCTTCCTTGGAAACAGAAATGGCCTGGTGTTTGCCTTGGTCCTGTTCTATTAATAATAACTGTGCTATTTAGTAAATGCTTACTCTCTCCACTGAACCAAATCATCTCTCCTCTAAGACACAGCCCCAGGGCCATTAGAGAAAGCAAGTTTAGGGACTGGTACCCGTATCCTCCATTCCATAAGGATGGATGGTCACCGGACACTGAGGCACACGTGATGTCACACGCATCACACTGGACCCACAGTAGGAGGAAGTGATGCCATATACCACATTTCACAGGGATACATCTGAGTTCACCTGAATTTAGAATGTTTCTCCTGAGCACATACTCCTCTCAGGGCTGACCGAACACGAGCACCGCATCAGAGACATGGCACTTGGCAGCTGAGACTGAGGTAGGTGGGGTGCTCGGCTAATCGGTTTCTTCAGTGTCTACTGTGGGCACTGAGCTTGAGGAAGTACAATAGAGTTAGAAGACCTGATCGTTGCTCTCAAGAATCGTTCAGTAAAAATACCCGACATAAGGGTATCCAGTACCATATTTGAAGTAGACATGGAACGGACTAGCTATAAGTCAGGCTGTTTAGTATAAAATAGAACAAATCGCCACTGGCATGAGCATCTTTGCTCCGAGGAATTGTTTCATATTTCAGATTTCTTCCTTTATTTAACATTCTCCTCTATTTGCCTCCATCAAAGGCATGGTAAAACCTGGGTCTCATGAGCCACAGGGGCCAATTTAGTCCTTACGTAGAGGATCGGTTGGCACTGCACTTTCTCTACCCTATACTTACAGTACTGATTCTCGTCCACGCCTAATTCAAGCGAAGCTTAAAGGGTTTGGCTTAAAGTGTGAATCCAACACAATGGTAACTTTTTAACCTCGCTTAGATTCAACTGCAGCACTGCACAGACATTCAGCTGCTTGGGTATGTTTTGACCTGTTCTTAAAATGATTTAAATTAATTTTTTGAGCCTGAATACAGGTGTAGAAAGAAGCCCCTGACTGCACTTATCTTGTAGGTTAGCTCCTGAAATGAAAATAATCAAGCTGCACTCCCCTAACCTCCTTTTGGCAAAACAACTCAGAACCCATTTAGCTAATAGCAGGGGAGTTTCTAAGGGAGAATTGTACCTGGTTGTTCTTCCAAATCTGGCTCAGCTACCCCCGAGAGATCAGGCTCACGTGTGCTCGTAAGTTTAAAATGGCACCGGGCAACTGCTCAAAATGGCTGACCACCTTTTGGCTCATTTGGAATGAATTGATTTCTACTTTGGGATTCATTCCATCATGGGCTGCAAATTCACTTTCCAGAATTTTAATATTAAGTTTTTACTGACTTAAAAAAAATCCTAAAACGCAGACAAAAGTCCAGGATTTGGTGCAAAATACGGCACATTCGGGAACACACTTCGTGCAGAACGATCTTTTCGTATGTGTCTTATTGGTAGGGAAGCTGGCGAACCTGTAAATCCAATGCTGTGAGATAACGACGCATGTTCTAATTTACTGCAGTCTGCCCACCTATATGCATGAATTTGGAAGCCTTCCAAAATACAGGAGAATTAAGTTTAATTCTTATATCAAGACATCACCATTGACTATTAGACTGCAAGTTAGTTGAGGGCAGGGGTTGGATCTTTAGCTTCTTGATATGACTTCCAAGCACCTGCACAGAGTAGACATGCAATAAATACTGCATAATAATAATAATCATTATGGTATTTGTTAAGCGCTTACTATGTGCCAAGCACTGTAAGTGCTGAGGTAGATACAAAGCAATCAGGTTGTCCCACGTGGGGCTCGCAGTCTTCATCCCCATTTTCCGGATGAGGTAACAGGCCCAGAGAAGTTAAGTGACTTGCCTAAAGTCACACAGCTGATAACTGGTGGAGCTGGGATTAGAACTCACGACCTCTGACTCCCAAATCCTTGCTCTTTCCACCAAGCCACGCAGTAACCATTAAATCAATGGGAATTAATGAGTTGGGGATAGGTGCCACTATGACAGACATTTTTCAATACAATTTCCTATATTACTGTTCTGCCCAACAATTATAGAAGGTTTACACCATCATCATCATCATCAATCGTATTTATTGAGTGCTTACTACGTGCAGAGCACTGTCCTAAGTGCTTGGGAAGTACAAATTGGCAACATATAGAGACAGTCCCTACCCAACATTGGGCTACACCTTTGAGCTCTAAACTGTGAGCTCGTTGTGGGCAGGGATTGTCACTGTTGACTGTTGGATTGTAATTTCCCAAGTGCTTAGTACAGTGCTCTGCACAGAGTCAACCCTTAATAAATAAGATTGAATGAATTTACACCCCTGTCACTCACTGCTACTTTACTACAGAGCTGCAGAACCACGAAGAAACACAAAATACCCAATGGAACAGTTCAGTAAGGCTGGGGCAGGGGTTGGCAAGCATTTCATCTTGACTGATGGCACGCGCATGAGCTAATTCAATCGTATTTATTGAGCGCTTACTGTGTGCAGAGCAATGTACTAAGCGCTTGGGAAGTACAGGTTTTCAACATCTAGAGATGGTCCCTACCCAACAGCGGGCTCACAGTCTAGAAGAGCTAATCACATCTTTCTACACCGAATCTACCTTTGCCAACTTGTAGATCACATTAGAGCCCAAACAGACTCTTACTATGGGCAGAACACATTCTTGCATCATGTTGCATCTCATCCACGCAGAAAAAGTAGGTGTTTAATGCAGAACTGGGTATAATTTAAAGAATGTGGGGCAAAAGTAGCTATATTATTCAGGGAAAATAAAGCTACCTAAGTCTTGAAGGTAAGGGTCCAAAACTTGGTACCATCTACAGCCTCTTTCAAACGTGCTGAAGAAGCAGCGTGGCTCAGTGGAAAGAGCCCGGGCCTTGGAGTGAAAGGTCACGGGTTCAAATCCCGGCTCCGCCAACTGTCAGCTGTGTGACTTTGGGCAAGTCACTTCGCTTCTCTGTGCCTCAGTTACCTCATCTGCAAAATGGGGATTAAAACTGTGAGCCCCCCCCGTGGGGCAACCTGATCACCTTGTAACCTCCCCAGCACTTATAACAGTGCTTTGCACATAGTAAGTGCTTAACAAATACCATCATTATTATTACTATCATTAATTAAGGGGACCGATGAGAGGGAGAAAGAACAAACCCAAATTCCTTATCTTAGTTTTCCCAGCAGCCTCACCAACAATCAGTCAATCAATCAACGGTATTTACTGAACGCTTACTAGGTGCAGAACACTGTACTAAGTGCTTGGGAGATCACAATACAACAGAATTAGCAGATACGTTCCCTGCCCCTAACGAGAACATTTTAAGAGCTGAAGGAACATAGAGGTGGCTGTTACATTCCCAATAACTCTTTCAGGACATCTGGAATGAGACAGAGGCAATGGGTTTGGGGTACACATATATAAAGAATGCAAACATGAGGAGCCATCTTATTCGGGGAAGTCTAGACTAATAAGTAGCTGCAGCCAAAGAGCTCTGCAAACAAGGATCCACGGCAGTGGCAGTGGAAGCCAATTTCTCTTGGTTTTCTGGAGCTTAGCAATGATGAAGTCAACAGTAAAGCACATCCTGAGTGCTGAGAGTTAGGAGAAGCCATGAGAGTATTTCTTGAGGTCCCAGTGGGTGCATTAAGCACTTGGAAAAGAACAACAGGTACACAAAATACGATCCCAACCCATAACACACTTTCACTCTACATCAGGGAGAGATGGATAAAAAAAATTGGCACGTTCCCACTTATCTGTATAACTAGGAAGTTGAGTTGTTTCACCATGCCCTGCCTCAGTTTCCCTATCTATAAAGAAGGACCATCAACAGGTCTATTTCCCAGAGAAATAACAAGATTTTATGAGGTCATGGCTATCATTCAATCAGCCGTATTTATTGAGGGCTTACTGTTTGCACAGCACTGTATTAAGTGCTTGGAAAAGTACAATACAGCAATAAAGAGAGACAAAAAATAAAGAGAGAGGTGATTGAGTTCCTTGAAGAGATGGGCTGTACTGTCAATTAGCAATTTCATCAGCAGATAAGGGTTCTCCAGTCCAACTGACCTACCAGGTGTCTGGAAAGACAAGGTAAGTATGGCCTTGTGGCTCAACAGTACTTCATAGGAGCCCTTGGGGAGGGGCATTTGTTTTGTTAAGGAAGAGTGGACCTGACCAACAAATTGGAGCTTAGGTTCTCCTCTCAACGACGGCTGAACAGCCTCTTGGGGGCTGGGTTTAACATCTTGTTTTGTTCCAAGCAATTTCCCAGTGCTCCAGTGCAATTTCAGGGCTCCCCCCTGAGCCCTAGTCCTGGTAATGAGCTGCCGTTGCTAAGGAGAACTAAGCCCAACCAAACCCCAATTACCTCTGGGACTTGGGAGGGGTGTTGTTCTCATCCCTTCTCTGGGAAGAATAAAGAAGAGCTTTAGCCACCACCCTGTATCGAGGTCATTACCAAAAAATGAATTCCAAGATCTCATTGAGAGCTTAAACATTCATTCCTAAAGTATCACATCTCCAAGAGGCCTTCCCTGACTAAGCCCTCATCTCCCCAATCCATCCTCTACTCTTCATCACTGTGGTCTGTACCCTTTAAGCACTTACCCGACCCCTCAGCGCTTATGTAACGGCCTAGTGGAAAAAGCACGGTCTTGGGAGTCATGACCTGCTGTGTGACCTGGGCAAGACACTTAACTTCTCTGGGCCTTTTTTCTCATCTGTAAAATGGAGATATGATATCTGTTCTCCCTCCTACTAAGACGTGAGCCCCTTTCAGTCAGGGACTGCGTCCAATCTGATGATCCTATATCCACCTCAGGGCTTAGAACAGTGCTTGACATATTATTATCCTCATTATTAATAATAACAACAGTTAGAATTTTAAATCAGAGGTGGCCATCTTGGCATTTTTTTTTAATACAGCCTGCTGCTAAGATTTGCTTCCCCTACTGCCTCTATGGAACCTTATACAATGTGGGCCTTTCACCATGGGTACTGTTCAGTGTCTTGCATTTGTCGTAGTAAAGCTGACTTCAAAATGCTATAGAAATTGCCCCTGGGACCCAATGGAGGAGACAAAAGAGGTAAGCTTCAGAGTATGAATTTTAGGTGAATGTCTCAGGTTGTCTTGGCAACTCTTTAATGAGCTGTGGCATTCTTTATTTTTGCTGGCACCTGGAGACAGTCTCAGGGTAGCCTTTGTTATTAGGAAGGAGTCAGCAGCCCTGCTCAGTGCCTGTTAGCATCTCCCCCTTCCCCTCTAGTTTGCAAGAATTTACAATGAGCGCACTCAAACTCATTTGGGCCTGAGAAACAGCGTGGCTCAGTGGAAAGAGCCCGGGCTTTGGAGTCAGAGGTCATGGGTTCAAATCCCGGCTCTGCCACTTGTCAGCTGTGTAGCTTTGGGCAAGTCACTTCACCTCTCTGTGCCTCAGTTACCTCATCTGTAAAATGGGGAAGAAGACTGGGAGCCCCACGTGGGACAACCCGATCACCTTGTATCCCCCCCCCAGCGCTTAGAACAGTGGTTTGCACACAGTAAGCGCTTAATAAATGCCATTTTTTTAAACAGCAGCCACACTCCCAGACTCTGCAAAACTGTGGGATTGTTTTTTTTTAACTCTATTTATTTATTTATTTAATTTATTTGTACATATCTATTCTATTTATTTTATTTTGTTAGTATGTTTGGTTTTGTTCTCTGTCTCCCCTTTTTAGACTGTGAGCCCACTGTTGGGTAGGGACTGTCTCTATATGTTGCCAATTTGTACTTCCCAAGCGCTTAGTACAGTGCTCTGCACATAGTAAGCGCTCAATAAATACGATTGATGATGATGATGAATAGGCGTCTGCCCATTCCTCATCTTCCTCCACATCCTGAGAATCTTCCATGCCCCCAGCTCCAATTGAGCACAACAGGACCCAGTGGGAAGACGAGCCATTTTGTGGGAGCACTATCCTGCCTGAAAGTTATGAGGTCTTTCAGGTGGTTTTCGTTGGGGCTTTAGAAATGGAGCAGCAGCCTTCCAAATGAATCACTGCGGTGATCAGTCTTGTGGCCAGCTGCCGAGGAGCACACTTTGTTGGCCTTAATGGAGGAGTATTGACATTCACCAAAATGGCCGCTGGGCCCAGGGAGCCAATTTCCCCTTCCCTCTCCCAACTGTGGATATCCATTTAGTCTGGCTCCGCAGTCATCATTAGAGCCCATTTGAGAGCCATTAAGGCCTCTAGGACAAACCATCCACTCTTCCCCACAAAGTGGGGTGAATGGGGATTCCTATGGTGATGTATTTACTGGTCTGAAATGGGCCGCCATTAAGGATTATAAATAAAATCGAAGGCCCGAGAAACGGGGCAAAACCTCCATTTTATCTCTTTCTAGTCACCGCAGGAAGAAAGAAAAATGGCTCAGAAACCACAGTAACATAATAGGCGGGTTTGAATACAAAGAATCCAGCGATGGTCCAGTTAAGGATGGAATTCAAGGCCCCATTTCTGGGGGATTGCATTCAATGGAAATCCCACCAAAATCAGGCGTTGGTTGCACCATAAGAGGAGGGATTTAGTCCCCTCTTTCTATTTCAAAGGGGACAAATGAATACTTGTGGTCTGGCCGTTGTAGATCTGATATTCCTGACTGCTAACATTTGAATGGAAGAACCAGGGTAGGGACCGCAAGAGGGAGGTGGCTGATTAACCCTATTGAAATAAATGGGATTCAGAGAGCTCAAAAGGGAGACAAAGTGAGAAAATGGTTAATGATTTGCATTAAAATGGGGGAGTCTCCCTTCTCAACAGAGAGTGTTGGCCTGAATGGATGTTAAATGCAGGCCTGGATACTTAACAAAAATCAAGCTCTTTCTTTGTCATCTTCCTTATACCAAACCCCTCCTCCCACCCAGAGAAAGTCATTTGCAAAGTGCAAAGAGAGACAGAAGGGCCTCATGTGTGTAGTAACATCAAAGCCTTCAGGAAGCATGTTGGGGATAAAGCATTCACCTCCCCCCAGAATTCCCTGGCTTTTTCAGGGTTAAGTCAGACTCTTTAATACCGCTGGAACATAGATTTTTGTGCCTTATTGTTGAGAGGTTGAGAAAAGTCCTGGAAAACACATTCATTACTCCCTGTCAGAGAGCGGGAGCAGCATTCTAGTCCCCATACAATTAAGCTGTAATTCTACACAATGACAGACTAAACATCCAAGTCTAGACAGAGAAAGATGCCTAAAAATACATCTTTAGAATTTTTCCAGGAAGACTTCATAGTTTTTCATTGGGAAAATATTAGCAATAGAATCGTGCCTCATTAATGTCAGTGAAAGCAGAGGATTTGCATGATTTCAATTCGAAGGGATTGAATTCACATTATACTATCCGCGAGCAAAACCTAAGCAACAGTCTCTCATTAGAGAAGCAGTATGGCTCAGTGGAAAGAGCCCGAGCTTTGGAGTCAGGGGTTATGGGTTCGAATCCCAGCTCTGCCAATTGTCAGCTGTGTGACTTTGGGCAAGTCACAAAAATTCCCTGGGCCTCAGTTCCCTCATCTGTAAAATGGGGATGAAGACTGTGAGCCCCCTGTGGGACAACCTGCTCTCCTTGTAGCCTCCCCAGCGCTTAGAACAGTGCTTTGCACATAGTAAGCGCTTAATAAATGCCATTATAATAATAATAATAATAATAAAAAAATACTACTAGTCTGTTGCGATTCTTCTCCTGAGGCAAAAGAACACATTTTTAGCCGCAGTAAAAAAAAAAAAGGTGCCATGTACAATATTAAAATTCAGTTTATTTTTCCTCAGGGTGGCCCATGAGACACTAAACCAGTGGTGATAAAGTTAAGAGGTCAAGTTTTGCTTATTGACAGCGGGTGGGGGGAAATCAACAAATCAAAATTTTCCAAAACTGGCAGAATTTGCAGTCTTCATTATTCTGTATTGCGACTATTTATACAAGAAGGTATACATCCTCCACCTGTAATTTATTTTAATATCTCTCTTCCTCTGGATTATAAAACCCTTGAAGGCAGGATTGCAAATCGAGATCTCTTTGCTAATGGATGGTGCACCTTGTGACTCACCCTAACCCCACAGAGGCACTTAGGTACACATCTTCTACCTGTAATTTTTATTCAGGTCTCTCTTCCCCACTAGATTATAAGATTCTTGAGGGCACGGATCCAGCCTACCAACTCTATTGCATGGTATTCTCCCAAGCACTTCATAAAGTGCTCAATAAATACCACTGACTCATTGATGAGGCCCCTCATATCAGCAAAGTAAACCTGTATCCCAACCCACTCGAAGGTAACTTCCAAAATTCAGGAATATTTATCATAAGGTGAGTCTAGACTGCTATCTGGACTGTAAACTCCCTCTAGAATGTAAGCTCCTTGGGGGCAGGGAATTTGTCTACCAACTCTGTTATACTGTACTGTCCAATGAGTCTAGTAGAGTGCTCTGCCCAAATTAAGCGCTCAATAAATATTATTAATTGATTGATGGTCTGTGAGAGATTTTGGAGGAGAGTAGCTGAGGATTTGGGGGCAGGGGAGAGTAGAGTTACATTTGAGTCGGCCAAAGATCCCAACCCAGCTCTCCCAAACCCTGCTAAGGAAGGGAGAGGTGGTAAACTTTACGGTTTCATTAGGCGAGGAGGAACGTAAATTTGGAGAAATGTGGTGATCCGATTCAACATGCTCTCAAATGAAGCCTCGCTACTGTGTATGAATACTGTCCACTGATCTTGAGTTGGGAGGTGCCATTCATTCATTCATTCAATCGTATTTACTGAGCATTTACTGTGTGCAGAGCACTGTACTAAGCGCTTGGGAAGTACAAGTTGGCAACATATAGAGACGGTCCCTACCCAACAGTGGGCTCATGTATAGCAATCACTGTCAGTGGTCTGAATTGGTAGGACTGAGAGGATCAGCAGGGCTCTAGATTGTAAGCTAATTGTGGGCAGGGAATGTGTCTGTTTACTGTTATATTGTATTCTCCCAAGTACTCAGTATAGTGCTCAGCACACAGTAAGCATTCAATAAATACAATTGACTGACTGACCAATTCAGCCCCCACTGGAAAAATGCTTCATTACAAAAATGACCAACCATGCAATGGATGCTTTTGCTGCCAGTTTCAGGGAAGCCAAGAATCTAGGAGACTACAGGATGTAGACTAGCCCCATTTTCCCAAAGATGATCGGTCCAGGTTTGGCACGAAGACTCATCATTTTATAGACTGAACTGCGGAAAATGCCAACCTCACTAACCTGGAGGAATTAATTCCCCAGGGATCTTCCACAGGGAAATAACTAGTTGGTCTATAGTAAGATCGGTGAGACAAGATGGGGAGAAAGTTACACTCTCAACCAATCAGATGCTATTCATTCATTCATTCAACTGTATTTATTGAGCGCTTACTGTGTGCAGAACACCGTACTAAGCACTTGGGAAGCACAATTTGGCAATAGAGACAATCCCTGCCCACAATGGGCTCACAGTTTAGAAGCGGGGAGACAGACCTCAAAACAAGTAAACAGGCATCTGTAGCATTATTATAAATAAAAAGAATTATAGATATGTGGTTCACAATGTTATTTGAGAGCTTGGGCCGAAGGGCACTGCACTTGAATCTGTACCCTTCGGCCACTTGGTTTTCACCCCACCCTCAGTCAGTCCCACAGCACTAAGGTACATATCCATAATTTATTTATATTAATGTCTGTCTCCCCCTCTAGACAATAAGCCTGTTGTGGGCAGTGAATGTGTCTACCAAATCTGCTGGACTGTGCTCTCCCAAGTGCTCAGTACAGTGCTCTGCACACAGTATGTGCTCAATAAGTACCATTGATTGATTGATTGATTGATAGGGTCTTTCCAGCAGAGGAGAGCAGTGAGATACCCGGATAGTTTTCATCTTCAAAAACAAAGGTGAAAGAGCTGACCTGGAAACTATGTTGGCAGTTTTTAAGTCCTGCTGAATTCCCTCAGTTTTAACTATGCTTATAGTTATCAAATATGCACTACCTGAATTGCAATGTGGTTTCAGAGCAAAATGCAGCATAGCTGATAGAACTGCCGTAGCATGACAAGATTCATAGCAACTTAGCAACATAGCAAAAGCAGCTGCAAACTACATTTGAAGACCCTCCCAAAGCCTCGGACCCCATCAGTGGACCAGGGCTCTGAAAACTCCTACACAAACTTAGCGGCCCTGAGACAACTGATTGATTAATTGATTGACCGCTATGCTTGGGGAGGCAAAAAGGAGCCTGGAAACTAATGTCAAAATAGGCCTTCGATTTCCTGGGGAGATCTTCCAACTCCTCAGGCTGGAGCATCAGTTTTTTGAGACAGATAGCACCAAGAATAACTTGTCTCTACTCCAATGCTTAGAACAGTGCTTGTCACATAGTAAGCACTCGACAAATTCAATAATTATAATAGAGCGCAGTAAGCACATGGCAGTGGTCTGGAGGCATGTACGCAGGACAGCACACATATAATTAAGAATTATATCACAATGAACCGACAATAAGCCTAAAGACAGCCATGGTTATGTGGGAAAACCTACAATCAAATACTTCATCAGCAACCGGTCTGAATGCTGACATTAGATTTGGATACCTAGGCAGCTTATTACCCAACAAAGCAACCAAAGGGGTAAAGGACCTAAGCTATAGAACATGGCCTGTTAATTGAGAAGTTGACCAAGCTTGATAACTCCGCCTTGTACTTCCCAAGCGCTTCGTACAGTGCTCTGCATACAGTAAGCACTCAATAAATACGATTGAATGAATGAATGAATAACCATGGAGTCCCAAGCTTCACACCAATAATAATAATAATAGTGATGGTATTTTTTAAGTGCTTACTATGTGCCAAGCACTGTTCTACGTGCTGAGGTATTTGTTAAGCGCTTACTATGTGCCTGGCACTGTTCTAAGCGCTGGGGTAGGTACAAGGTGATCAGGCTGTCCCATGTGGGGCTCACAGTCTTAATCCCCATTTTACAGAGGAGGTAACTGAGGCCTAGAGAAGTGAAGTGACTTGCCCAAGGTCACACAGCAGACAGGTGGCAGAGCCAGGATTAGAACCCATGACCTTCTGATTCCCAGCCTGGTGGTCTAGCCACTACACCGTGCTGCTTCTCTACAGTCCTATAATGGTGCCCAGTCTATGTGGCGAAGGGGCCCAGACCCACTTCATACAGGGAGGGGTAGGTCCTCATTGCCAGGAGTGGCGTCTTCAACTTCAGAGGGCCTTTTCCCATGATCAAGAGAGATTTTTACCCCATTTCTGGTGTTTTGAGCTTCTGTAGAGGAACAATTCCAAATCCCTTTCTGTCACAACCCCTAGGCTCCTGACAGAATAGGACCTTAGATGAAGTATAATAATAATAATAATGGCATTTATTAAGCACTTACTAGGTGCAAAGCACTGTTCTAAGCGCTGGGGAGGTTACAGGGTTATCATGTTGTCCCCCGGGGGGCTCACAGTCTTAATCCCCATTTTACAGATGAGGTAACTGAGGCACAGAGAAGTGAAGTGACTGGCCCAAAGTCACACAGCTGACAAGTGGCATAGTCAGGATTTGAACCCATGATCTCTGACTCCAAAGCCTGGGCTCTTTCCACTACGCCACGCTGCTTCTCTGCCATCCAAGCTACGCCACCCAAGCTAAAGAATAAGCAGTCACCATGGATACCCACACAGGAAAAACTCAAACTTGGGATAATCACGGGGAAAACAGTGCCCCACCAAATCTTTGATCCTTTCGTAACCCCCCAGGAGAGGATAATGACTACTTGGGAGAGGCTACTGAAATCATCAGCATCGAAAGAGTGGTTGGAAACCATCACTGACATTTACGTACAAGCCATAGCTCACAAGGGACTTTGACCCTGAATTAACCCATCACAAAGGCAGAGCAAGTGCGAAGTTGCTGTTGGTGAGTAAACTGGAAGCATAAGATGCTAAAATAAAAAAAGCCATACTCAGTCAATCCAATGACCATTCCAGCCTGGTCTTGGTCTCTCCCAGACAGAAGGGGCGGTCACTTCCCCAGTAGCTCTGGTGGCCATCCAAACGGAAATATCAGGGGGTTTGGAATCAAACAGGCTGGGTGGCAGAAGGTTAACTTCTGCAGGACAGAGGTGGAGAGCAACAGGAAGACATTCTAAAGGGGTGGGGGAAAGTATGTCGTGAGGAGAAAAGGAAGAACCCAAAAGAATCGAGGGAGCTGAAGGACATGGGGAAAGAGATGAGGAGCAAAGAATTGGAGGGGTTGGGGTGAGCTAGAAGGACTACACGCATACGCTTGTGTGGGCAGGGAATGTTTTTGCTTTATTGTTGTGTTGTACTCTCCTAAGCGCTTAGTACAGTGCCCTGCACACAGTAAGTGCTTAATACATATGATTGATTGACTGCTTGACTGCAGTGGGGGCTTGAGGGGAGGGGGGAAAAATCACTGGGGAGTCGTTCTTACACCTCTGCTCTCTGCTCTCCAATCTTCCTTTGGGTGGGGCAGACTCAAAGACTAGAAGCTGCACCGGGGGACAGTCAAATATGTTGGCAAGGGCCACCATAGGGCCTCACTGGCTGGACCTTGGACCCAGGAAGAATTTGGCTTCAGGGTTCGGACAGGAGGAATGCCGGGGGCATGCTTGCTCAGCTGGGTTCTTTCTGCTCGACGGAGTCGGGTGGCCTGAACTAGTGAAACCCTCCCTCCCCACTTCCAGCTCCAAAAGTGACCCCTTCTTCAGGGAATCCAAAGAATTCCAGGCCCGCTCCCCCCATTTTAAATATAGGGGCTTTCACAGAGTTCCTCAAGCCACAAGCCACTAGAACGGCCAAACAGAGGATTTTTCCTGAGAAATGATGAATTCTGTCCTCTGGCCCAATGACAAAGTGGTCTCGCAGACATTATTTTTTTCCATTCTTGAACAAGGGAAGCTGTAACCTTACTGGACGGAAAGTTTAAATTTTTACCCACATGCTGAAATAACCGATCGCCTTTCCAAGGAGCAATTCAATTTCATTCTTTGACATAAATCTGAAAAAACTAAAATTTCAAGGACAGTTTAAAAACATTTGATACAGTACCTGGGTTTAGTAAATCGCCTCCTGCAGCACATTAACCTAGTGATGACTCCCAAATCATTTAGTAGCTGGCTTTCACAAGGGTTTAGGGCAATTAAGGCTTTGCTACTGTTGAGTAAGTTTTCACAGGATTTTACATTGGAGGGCTGCAAAGGTGGTATTCAGTTCAATATATTCCAGCCTTCAGAATCTGGTTATGTCTTTTGTTTCTATTGTTCTTTCCCAACAGCTTAGCACCATGCATTGTTCTAGTAGGTGTTCAGTAAATACCATTATTTCTGCTACTGGAAGTCTGGCCTACTTTACCAGCAAGCCTTTGGGGGTTAAAGCCTTGGGCTGCAGCACCCCAGTTTGAGCTGGGGATCTCCACAAAGATTTGTAATGGGGAAGACAGAGATGTAATGGAGGAATGCCTGGAAAGGATAGAAGGAGGGAGAGAGGGACAGACGGAGGAAGACAGGCAGAAGGAGGGAGAGAGACAAAGGAGGGAGAGAGAAACAAAGAAGGAGGGAGAGAGACAAAGAAGGAGGGAGAGAGACATAGGAGGGCAGAAAAAGGGAGAGAGATGGAAAAAGGCAGGAGGCAGGGAGACACAGAAAAAACGTGCCAGAGGCAGGAGAGGCAGAAAGAGAGAAAACCAGATTAAGGTACACATGAGAGATGGGGAGACAGGGAGACAGCGGTTAAGAGGAGGAGATGCTATCACTGTAGCTGCATTCAGAGATATGAGCTTACGTTTGGGCAATGATGTTACTCAGAAATTTAGAAAGACAGAAATATCTGTCAGGGTCCAGGACCAAAGCGTCCCAGATGGTTGAGGGCCCTGGCCTGTGCCTGAAAGGTTGGGTTCTGCTCTGCTCTGTGGGCAGCATCCAGTCAAGAGCTGTGGACGCCCAGCGTCAACTGTCAGCTGAACTGTTGATTGACAGAATGAAAGAATTCACTTCAGGGTCCCAAACACAAAGTTTCATTCTCCAATCGTGGAATGGGACACTAGCCAGGATGGTAAATGGGGTGGTAATCTGACCATCTTGGACAGAGAAATACCAGGGTCAATCCTCTGTCTGTCTGGGGTCAATCCCTGTAACTCCATCTGGCAAGGGAAGGGCGGCAGAGGTCCACTGAGACCCTAAAGCACTGTATTTTGTCTAAAACTCAAGCAATAATCAAAGAACGGCATATAAACCAAGTTTCCTGCCCCAATTACTCACCATGCTGCACGATTTTTTTTCATTTCCCAACATATGTTTTGTGACCAAGTTCAGTATCCTAAAATAACACCAAGTCTGAACATCCCAAAATACACAGCCATCCTCTATCCCCCACCACATGACCAAATTAAAAAAAAAAATACAGAGGCCCTCCAAACCAATGGCTTACTGTTTCCACTTCAAACTCTACATTGATCAGTATTGAAAAAAAAAAAAAAAACAACCTCACCTCTAACTTCAGGAGAAAATCGTGCTGAATGACGTGACACGAAAAGTTTCAGTTCTTGGTCCAAGTTGCACTCAATCAGATTTGTGTCCCATGATCGGATTCCTGCCCAAAGACAGAAAAGAACAGAAAACATGTATCCCGGGCTTGGAAAACACCGCTCCATCATTTCTAAGGGCTTGGGGAGAGGAGATGGGACCACTAGATGGGTTTTAAGATTTGCACGGCTCTCCACAAGGGTGGGCGACCGTCTCAAAGAAAGCAGGGAATCGTGGCCGCTTCAGGCTGTGGGAAAGAGAGGTGGGATGAGGACAGGACAAACATTTTAAGGTATAAATGCCAGATTTCCAAATTAGGTGCCCAACGGGTCTGGGCCGCTGAAAGAATACTCTACTGCCCTGTGGGGTGGACCAATGACTTTAGGAGGGGATCACCAACCCTTCTTCTAAATAATTTGGTTTTAAAGTCAATCTCTCCCGCTCCTTGCCTCATCTCCCTCTTTAATTTCTGTTTCTCAATCCCTCAGTGTCACTGCATGGATCGTGACTCTGATGATTTTGCTGGTTTTCAGGACTTGGATTATAATAAGACTAATCGTGGTATTTGTTAAGTGCCTACTTTGTGCCAGGCACTGTGCTAAACCCTGGAGTAGATGAGCAGATATTCAGGTCAGACATAGTCCCTGTCCTTCATGTGGCTCGTAAGTCTAAATGGGACTTAAACCTAGACTGTAAGCTCATTGTGGGCAGGGAATTTGTCTGTTTACTGTTACACTGCACTTTCCCAAGTGCTTAGTACAGCGCTCTGCACATAGTAAGTGCTCAATAAATACGACTGAATGAATGAATACAAGGGGGAAATGGGTATTGTCTTTCCCCTCCGGAGTTCACCTTGAGCAGGCTCAATCGTCATCCCTTTATGCACTGTGGGTTACTTTATGAAACTTCAACATGCCAGGAGAGCAATATCCCTTTGATAAATCCTAAAAGCTAATTTATAAGAGTGCCCAACTGGTTGGTCAAGGAAGGAGCTGGACCTAGGGGAGCCGCAGGGGTAAGAAACACAAGTAAAGCCAGTTCCTCGCACTGGTGACCACTCCGATCTCTTCCTCTGTCCTGCTGCCACCGCCTGAGGGGCAGGGGACTGGGTCTTGGGAAGAGAGGAGTGGAGAAGAAAGATGGATGTCTTCCAACTACTGAACTTTGCCACAGCTGGTCCTCTCCTCTCCAAGGCATTGAAGGGAGCCCCCGAGTTAGAAGGGGTGCATCTTGTGGAGCATACTCAGTTGGAACAGATGACCCTCTTGAGGGGAGAGGGCTCTCAACATAAAAGGTTTCATGACACGCAGCCCAAAGCACCAATAAGGGAGCATCATCCCACCATCTTTTTGAATGATGTTACGTCTCAGAACTAACATAACCACCTGGTTATGCACTGCTTTTACTGGCAATTAACTACATAAAATATTTTTCAGGGCCTCATTTCAAACATACCCCCGTGTCATCGGTAACTGTCTTGGACTGCAGGTGAAAAACTAATCACACAACAATAAAATATTTTCAAACTGAGGCAAATCCTTTAAATATCCTCAAGCCTGGAGAGCCGCCGGGCCAATAAAATTTACCAGCGATGCCCAAGGATTCAGGTAGGAAAGAGTTAATGTTCCTCAAATAAGGCTAAATGATTACACTTCATTTTATTTGTCTCCTTGGTCGCATTAATAGCTTCAGTGTGCATTTGACTAATGGAGTATTTAAATTTTAACAAGAAATGCATGTTGAGATTTGCCTATCTTTTTAATGCATAGTTGATAAATGGCTTCTTTTCCCCTCACGCTGGGAGCTTGACAGGTTGAGAGGTCTGAATGCATTAGAATATTTTACTTCAATACATGCGCTACATACTTGTCTAGTGGGAAAGGTCACCGGGTTCCTGTCTGAATTGCTTAATTGGTACTGTCTATCACATTCTGCTGGCCAGGGCCTGAGTACCACTCTCTTTCAATCCTGTCATTATGGGTCATAAAATTAATAACGAAACAGCTCACATTTTTAATTAAAATACAAGGGAATATTTTACCTTTTGTTCTCAAATAATGTCAGAATCAGGTTAGTCATTTGGAAGCTACCTCTTAAAGACGACATGGCGAGGCATTTATCATTCCCGTTAGGATCTATTTTTTTTTCCCAAACTCGTTTTGAGGAGTTTACAGCTCAATAGCAAAAAGACTCATTCTAATTAAACACCGTCTAGTCATGTTTTTAACTACAGGAATGCTGCAACTGAAAAGGAGGGTGCTTAATTGCTTTTGGTGCTTCAACAGTTCCAAAAGTAGTTCAAATTTAAGAAAATTGTCAGGCAAATTGTTCCTTAACAATGATAATCACTATTGCCATTTGGGGAGAATTTTATAATTAATTTACTTAATTCCTTTAGCTCAAGATGAAGGAATCTGGAACCTCGCCACCTCCTGCGTCAACTACAGCAACGTAATAATTCTGAATTTTCCTCCTACTTGCCACCTCCAACTATCAGGCTCAGTTGGTGCCAGAGCTTGTCGGGGCTGAGCCCCGGCACCTGTGGGTCTGGCAGTTATTGCCGTGGCACCTCTGGACTTGCCGTTTCACTTAGAAAAAATAAAATCTACCGTTTTGATTGGAAAACATCTTTGTTTCTATAAAATCCTCAAACACTACTATACTGACAGGCTGCTCTTTCCGATGAATTTAGAAGCAGCAGCATTATTATCATTAGTTCTAATGATAATCTGACCCCCGCACTTTCAATGTCATCAGAGTTAAAATACAAAATGACTTAATTCCCTGGACTGCAAAATGTTACTATTATCATCCAGCTCCCTTCGTGGGGGCGTTTCAAAGCGATTTGAAGGAGCATGGCTTAGTGGATAGAGCACAGGCCTGGGAATCAGAAGGACCAGGGTTCTAATCCCAGCTTCGCCGCTTGTCTTTCGTGTGACCTTGGGAGGGTCACTTAACTTCTCCGGACCTCAGTTATCTCATCTGTCAAATGGGGATTAAGACTGTGAGCCCTGTGTGGGACAGGGCCTGTGGCCAACCTGATTAACCTATATCTACCCCAGCGCTTAATACAGTGCCTGGCACATAGCAATTGCTTAACAAATGCTATAAAAAAAGGATTTGCCATCATTAGCACTTGGTGTGTTTAACGGCATCCTTATTTTACAGGTGCATCGGTCAATAAAAAGAAAAGTCAAGTTTTGGGCTAAGCTTGATTGCACAGAGCAAGTCAGGCACAGAAATGGAAAGGGAGAACCAGATGTGCCAATCCCCTTCTCCCTCTCTGATGGAGCCCATGGCCTGCTCTCGCTGAAGGGGTTCCTGTACAGATAAGAGGGTCAATAGAAGAAGGCACCAGAGTCTGGTGGTGCTGATTGGTAAAGCAGCAGAGACCCTGGCACCTAGCCCAAGCTCCCCTCATCTTCCCTGGGGTCCCTTCCCTTCTGGGCCTCTGCCACCTCCTCTCAAAACTGGACCCTAAATATGACCTGAAGACTAAATACTGCTACTGGGAAGAACAGTATGTGGGAAGAGTCCCACATAAAAAAGGGGAGGGGGTGTTTTTGATGTCCTGAGGTCTCCCTGCTTTTTAAGGTGTGGTAGAAAAGTTTTCAGGGATCATGTCCCTCTTCAGAAGATTAAAAAACTCTATAATGGCATTCCTCCAGGATCAACCTGTTGGCTTGTATCATCCATTTTAAGTGCCAGCTTCCTCTTTGGAAATGACCTCTGGTCACAGAAGCCCTAAATGTTAATGCGCTTTGGATAGGCGACCTAGGGGTCAAAGCTGTAAGATTGACTTGCATTTTCAGCTTTGAGCATGGGCCCAGAGTGTAAGCTCCTTATGGGTGGGAAGCGTCCCCTGCTTCTGTTGAACTTTCCCAAGCCCTGAGTGTGGTGCATTGTACCCACTCAATAAATACCATTACTATTACTACTACTAAAGCTGCTAATCATGCAGGGCAAAAGTGAGCTTTTGATGATGATGAATAATGCAAGCAAGCAAAATTCTAATCATAAGTGACTCCATTCATGCTTCCATTGAGTGTGGAACCATGTTGAAGGTCAAGTGTCTTTGTGCCCTGACAGCCACGATGCAGCATTTCGAATATTACAAAAGGCAGCATCTGTTTATGCCGGGCTTAAGGTGAGTCTGGATAATTTGTGGCAGGCGAGAGCAATTCCCTATAAAACAGATGTGAGGAAAATAAGATGAGGGCCACTCGTCATTCTTAGATGTGGACTGACTCTACGTCGAGCCACATGGAACTCCTTGCGTGCTTTGTAAAGGAAGACCGTTCCCTTTAATGCTAGTTTGCATCACTACACTACTGCTAATTATTCTTCATTATATTTTTGGATCATTAAAGCTGCCGTCGGGTAACTGCAATCAGAGCCTGCAATTAAAATATCTGTTGGATGACAGTGGAATTCTCTTTGCAGGGGTTTCTTAAGTTGCTATGAAAAAAAAAGTCAACAGCAGAAGAGACTGCTAGAATTGGGTCTGGCTTCAGTTTGCTTATGCCGAAAGGAGTGGCAGGGCATCCATGTGCTGTGGGAAATAAATCCTTACAGAACACCCATGAGGGCTCAGATGATTCAGAAACAGATCTTGTCAGGCAAAGTCCCGACAGGAAGAAAAGCAAGACCTGTGATTTCAGGCACTGGAAGACTCATAGCCTGAGGCCTCCTTGCTTTTTAAGATGAGGAAGAGAAGCTTTCAAATGATCCTTTCCCTCTTCCCAGGATTAAAAGACTTCAATGCTGGCATTCATCCAGGGCTACTTAGGGTCAACCTGTTGGTTTACATCATCATCACAAGTGCCAGCTTCCTCTTTGGAAATGGCCTCCCCGCAGTATTGTAAATCACTCTTTAGTCTGCAAGGCAAGCACCATGCAGTCAAGCGTAAAATAGTCAAGTCATCTAGATCTCCCGATCCTTGAAGCTTCTGTTGAGGACTGATGATTGGGATGAGGAGATACTCTTCCAGAAGGCAACCTCTTTTCCAAGAATTCCCCAAAGGCCACTTTTGCCCCAGAGAATTACTTCCCGGCTGACCATCGGTCAGTCAATCGTATTTATTGAGCGCTTATTGTGTGCATAGCACTGAACTAAGCAATTGGGAGAGTACAATATGACAATAAGCAGACGCATTCCCTACCCACAACGAGCTTATGGTCTAGAGGGGGCTGTGCCCAGGACTCTTAACTGAACACTAGAGTAGGCACCTGCAGGGCACTGGATTCCTAACCAGGTCTTCTGGAAAAATATAATAGAAGACACCTTCTGATCCAACGTTATGAGTAGGAAGGCACCTAAAATATCTAATATATTTTGAGAGTTCTCATGCTTGGAGGTTTTTTTTAATAGCAGTGGGTGTTGCGCAAATTGAACAAAGGAACTCTAGTACTTGAAAGAGATACCTCCAGAGAAAAGGCAACATATTCCTGGGATCGGCAGATCACTCTGTTGATCGGTTGTTGATGGGAATCGAGCCTTTTTTCTGCTTTACGAAAACTTGGGTGGAAATAAGAAATAAGGCTGGCTGACCGTCGACAGAGGAGAAGCGGTCATTTAAAATGAGGATGAAGAAGTAGTAAGTACAATCTGCGTGTGGCTAGTTGACAGTGACTAAGCATTCCACCAGAGGAGGCCAGAAGTAGCGCATTGTAGCAAATGGTGGTTAAGAAATCAGCAGCGGAAAGAGGCCATTAAAGCCCTGGTCTCGATGATGAACCGCACCTGCGTGCGAGCCTGTGACAGTGCAGAGGCGGGGGGTGAAAAGGACCGCATTACTACCCTAAAATTTCCATCTGCAGCAGGCCTAGGCTATGCCCAACCTATACCAAATAGGACGAAGCAGCGGTCTCCAGCCAGGCCGCCCTACTTCAGAATCTCGCTAAGAAAGAGAAACGTCGTCTGCGTTAAAAATGAAAAAGGGTTTTCGGAAATCCCAAAGCTGTCTACATCCAGATTAACCGACCCTAAAAGCTGGGCTTCGTTTTGGATGGGGAGACGTTTTCGAAAATAACTAATCTGGGGGAAATGTCCGAACGGAGTCAAGGAGTGGTCCAATTAGATGCCGCAGCTTGACAATGAAATGCCAGGCAAGAGATGATGCTCTCACGGAGCTTCCTTCTTGTCCGGCTCTTCTGGAATAAAATACCTTCGGTTCTACTCTGGCCACGTTCTCGAAAAGCCAAAGCAAAACTCAGGGCTTAAAAGTGAAGGAGACAAAAGAGTCTCCCCAAGCTGGGTCTGGAGAGTGCTACCTAGTGCAGCTCTGCGCCTCTCCACCCCGCCCTTGGCTGCAGCCTTTTGTTAAGGTGCCCAAGTGGCAATTTCTAAATAAGGATGCACGGGATAATTGGGGTGGGGGAGAGGAGGGGTGGGGAGGGAAAAAGATTCCAGATATTCTTCCATTGATGGACAAGGGGAGAGGGGGGCTGGGTGAACGCCCTTTGTGTCGGCTCAGGGCTGCCGTAGGGACCGCAGTGCGGACTGCACCACGCCCACCAGCCGGTGTTCCTGGGTAGATGCCCACTTGGGAGGGGAAAGGGCCAGCCTGGACCAGTGTGGGCTCTGCTGCAGGACCCTCAGTGACCTCTGCAAGGAGGAGGGGAGAGGCCAAGGAGGGGAAAAAGGGGGGGGAGAAAAAAATGCATCCCCCAGGAACGCCCTTCCTCCTCAAATCCCCCAATCGCTCTTCCCCCCGTCAAAGCCCAACTGAAGGCGCACCTCCTCCAAGAAGCCTTCCCTTCCAAAGGGAGAGCTACCTTTGCAGTCCCACCCCACCCAACATCACTTAGGTCTATAATTCCATTTATGTCCACTGATGTCTGTCTTCTCCCACCCCCCCTTCTAGACTGTGAGCCCAAGGTGGGCAAGGATGGTCTCTCTTTGTTGCTGCACTGGACTTTCCCAGCGCTTAGCCCCCCGTGGGCGCTCAATAAATACGACCGAATGAACGAATGATGGCTCAGAGGGCTAACAATGGAGAGGGGATGGGGAAGCCTGGACCGGGTGGCAGGAGGGACCCTCCTCCTTCCTTGCCCCCTCCATGGGCAGGGTGCGGGCATCCTTAGGCAAGGACAAGGAGGCCCCGCCTACCAATGCAGCTTGCTGCAGCCGTTGCAGCTTGCTGGATGCCCCCACCCTTCTTCTCCTTGGTGGCCACTTGATGAAAAGAAAACCCCTCCAAAGACCAACTCTGAAGGGCCGGGCCCTTTCCCCGACTGAATAATAAATGATGGTATTTGTTAAGCGCTCACTATGTGCCAAGCACTGTTCTAAGCGCTGAAGAACAGAGGGAGTCGCAGGCAGGCTGGTGAGTTGGCTAAGGAGCCTATTTTTGGGTAGGGACTGTCTCTGTTGCCTAACTGTACTTTCCAAGCGCTTAGTACAGTGCTCTGCACACAGTAAGCGCTCAACAGATTGAATGAACCTCCTCCCTGCCCCCTCTCCATCCCCACCCATTCATTCATTCAATCGTATTTACTGAGCGCTTACTGTGCGCAGAGCACTGTACTAAGCGCTTGGGCAGTACAAATCGACTTATCACACGGTCCCCTACAGTGATGCTGGAGGAAAAAGCCCACGGGGAGGGCGTGGATGGAGGGTGGGGACCGGCCTCGTTGCAGACCGGTTGCTCTTGAGGTTTTCAACTTGAGACCATAATAATGAAGATATTTGCTAAGCGCTTACTAAGCACTGTACTAAGCGCTGGGCACAGGGGACGGTTAGGATCTGGGGGGGAGGGGCAATCCGCATATAACTCCCCCCGCCCACCTGCCGCACCCCACGGAATGTTGCCAAATTGTCTTTCCCAAGCGCTTAGACCAGTGCTCTGCCCCCAGTAAGCGCTCAATAAATAGGACCGAATGGGCAGGAAGCGCTCAACAGATACGACTGAGTCTTGCTCTGGCTTTTCGAGAACAGGGCCAGAGGAGAACTGAATGAGGAGGGGGTCTGCATCAGATATTTGTGTGGGTGTCTCTCTTTATTGCTGCATGGTGCCTAGTAAGCGCTCCATACATAGGTTCGGCCCCATCCGGTGGCACACCTGCATTTTCTAGACGGTGAGCCCACTGTTGGGTAGGCAGTCTCTATATGTTGCCAACGTGTACTTCCCAAGCGCTTAGTCCAGTGCTGTGCACACAGTCAGCGCTCAATCAGTACGATTGATTGATTGATTTTAAAGAGGCCAGGGAAGGGCAGTCCTCCCAAGGTTACAGAGGACAGTGCTGGGCACCTAGTGAGCGCTTAACCAACCCCATTATTCCTATTATTAGGTAGCCCCCTTCCTCCCCCTTCCCTCGCCTACCTTGCTCGACGTTGGCGATGGCCCTCCGCAGGTGCTCCTCGGTCACCAGCTCCCCGATGACCACCAGCAGGTAAAATTTGCTGTCCAGGAAGCGGTGCGAGAGGCTGGGGGAGGTGGCCAGCGGGGTGGGGAGGCTACAGGACGGCTCCGACTCGGTTTCCACCAGCACGGTCGCCATCCTCAATCCTCCTCCTCCTCCTCCTGCTGCTGCTGCTGCTGGTGCAGCAGCTGCGGCCTCCTCCCTTCCTTGGCCGCTCCTCTCTTCTGCGGCAGGGAGAAAGGATTATTTCCAAAGGTGCCGCCTCCTCCCCCTTTTCCCTCCCTTCCCTTCCTCCCCCCTCCTCCTCCTCCTCCTCCTCCTCCTCCCAGGGCCTTGCCTTTTCCCTCCCTCCCCTCCCCTTTTTTTCTGAGCAGGACCTGCCTGGAGGAGCCGGGCGGCAGGAGAAGTGAGGGAGGGAGGGGAGGCGGCCAAGCTTTTATCTGGACCCTCGCAGGGGGCTGGGGAGGGGGGAGGCGAGGGGAGGAGCATCCTACAGTCCCACGCTTTGCCGCGGCCCTAGCAGCCGTGGGCTGATGTCATCTGCAGCAAATCATCCCTCCCCCGGCGGGCCCGGCAGCAGAAAAATCAATCAATCGGATTTATTGGGCGCTTACTGGGAGCCCACTGTTGGGTAGGGCCTGTCTCTATATGTTGCCAACTTGGACTTCCCAAGCGCTTAGCACAGGGCTCTGCACACAGTAAGCGCTCAAGAAATACGATTGATTGATTGATCTGCAGCAAATCATCCCTCCCCCAGCGGGCCCGGCAGCAGAAAAATCAATCAATCGGATTTATTGGGCGCTTACTGGGTGCAGAGCACTGGACTGGGAGCCCACTGTTGGGTAGGGCCTGTCTCTATATGTTGCCAACTTGGACTTCCCAAGCGCTTAGCACAGGGCTCTGCACACAGTAAGCGCTCGATAAATACGATTGATTGATCGATTGATCTGCAGCAAATCATCCCTCCCCCGGCGGGCCCGGCAGCAGAAAAATCGATCAATCGGATTTATTGGGCGCTTACTGGGTGCAGAGCACTGGACTGTGAGCCCACTGTTGGGTAGGGCCTGTCTCTATAGGTTGCCAACGTGGACTTCCCAAGCGCTTAGCACAGGACTCTGCACACAGTAAGCGCTCAATAAATATGATTGATTGATTGATCTGCAGCAAATCATCCCTCCCCCAGCAGCAGAAAAATCAATCAATCGGATTTATTGGGCGCTTACCGGGGGCAGAGCACTGGACTGTGAGCCCACTGTTGGGTAGGGCCTGTCTCTATATGTTGCCAACTTGGACTTCCCAAGCGCTTAGCACAGGGCTCTGCACACAGTAAGCGCTCAAGAAATACGATCGATTGATCGATTGATTGATCTGCAGCAAATCATCCCTCCCCCGGCGGGCCCGGCAGCAGAAAAATCAATCAATCGGATTTATTGGGCGCTTACTGGGGGCAGAGCACTGGACTGTGAGCCCACTGTTGGGTAGGGCCTGTCTCTATATGTTGCCAACTTGGACTTCCCAAGCGCTTGGCACAGGGCTCTGCACACAGTAAGCGCTCAATAAATACGATTGATTGATTGATTGGACTAAGCGTTTGGGAAGTCCAAGTGGGCAACCTAGAGAGACGGTCCCTCTAAGGCACCCCGCACCCGGCCTGGGGGGCAATCATTCATTCAAATTCAATCCACTTCATTTATTTATTTTACTTGTACATATAATAATAATAATAATAATAATGGCATTTATTAAGCGCTTACTATGTGCAATGCACTGTTCTAAGCACTGGGGAGGTTACAAGGTGATCAGGTTGTCCCACGGGGGGCTCACAGTCTTCATCCCCATTTGACAGATGAGGTAACTGAGGCCCAGAGAAGTGAAGTGACTTGCCCAAAGTCACACAGCTGCCAATTGGTGGAGCCGGGATTTGAACCCATGACCTCTGATTCCAAAGCCTGGGCTCTTTCCATTGAGCCACGTTGCTTCCCTATTCTATTTCTTTTATTTTGTTAATATGTTTGGTTTTGTTGTCTGTCTCCCCCTTCTAGACTGTGAGCCCACTGTTGGGTAGGGACTGTCTCTAGATGTTGCCAACTTGGACATCCCAAGCGCTTAGCACAGTGCTCTGCACACAGTAAGCACTCAATAAATACGACTGATTGATTGATTGGACTAAGCGCTTGGGAAGTCCAAGTGGGCAACCTAGAGAGACGGTCCCTCTAAGGCCCCCCCCCTCACCCAGCCTGCGGGGCAATCATTCATTCAAATTCAATCCACTTCATTTATTTATTTTACTTGTACATATCTATTCTATTTCTTTCAGTTTGTTAATCTGTTTGGTTTTGTTGTCTGTCTCCCCCTTCTAGACTGTGAGCCCGCTGTTGGGTAGGGACCGTCTCTATATGTTGCCAACTTGTACTTCCCAAGCACTTAGTACAGTGCTCTGCACCCAGTAAGCGCCCAATAAATATGATTGATTGATTCAATCCTATTCATTCAATCGTATTTATTGAGTACTTCCTGTGTGCAGAGCACTGAACTAATCAATCAATCAATTAATCGTATTTATTGAGCGCTTACTGTGTGCAGAGCACTGGACTAAGTGCTTGGGAAGTCCAAGTCAGCCACATCTAGAGACGGTCCCTACCCAACAGCGGGCCCACGGTCTAGAAGGGGGAGACTGATGACAAAACAAAGCATGGAGACAGGTGTCAAAATCGCCAGAACAAATTTGGAGTCAGAGGCCATGGGTTCAAATCCCGCCTCTTGCCAATTGTCGGCTGTGTGACTTAGGGCAAGTCACTTCACTTCTCTGTGCCTCAGTTACCTCATCTGGAAAATGGGGATTAAAACTGTGAGCCACCCGTGGGACAACCTGATCACCTTGTAAACTCCCCAGCACTTAGAACAGTGCTTTGCACATAGTAAGTGCTTAACAAATACCATTATTATTATTATTAAAATGGGGATTAAGACTGTGAGCCCCCCGTGGGACAACCTGATCACCTTGTAAGCTCCCCAGCGCTTAGAGCAGTGCTTTGCACATAGTAAGCGCTTAACAAATACAATTATTATTATTATTAAAATGGGGATTAAGACTGTGAGCCCCCCGTGGGACAACCTGATCATCTTGTAACCTCCCCAGCACTTAGAACAGTGCTTTGCACATAGTAAGCGCTTAACAAATACCCTTATTATTATTATTATTATTAAAATGGGGATTAAGACTGTGGGCCCCCCGTGGGACAACCTGATCACCTTATAACCTCCCCAGCATTTAGAACAGTGCTTTGCACATAGTAAGCGCTTAATAAGTGCCATTATAATTGTTATTATTGTAACCTCCCCAGTGCTTAGAACAGTGCTTTGCACATAGTAAGCGCTTAACAAATACCATTATTATTATTATTATTAAAATGGGGATTAAGACTGTGAGCCCCCCGTGGGACAACCTGATCACCTTGTAACTTCCCCAGCGCTTAGAACAGTGCTTTGCACATAGTAAGCGCTTAATACCATTATTATTATTATTATTAAATAGAACAAATAGAATCCCGAGGCAGGGATGAGGCCCATGCAGAGGCCTTAATAAATGCACTTAATAAATGCCAGCATCATCATCATCTCCTCCAAGAAGCCTTCCCTGACTTAGCCCTCCTCTCCTCTTCTCCCACCCCCTTCTCTGCTGCCTCTTTCATCCTCCCATCCCCACAACACATACGTATTTACCTTGTACATATTTACTATTCTATTTATTTTCTTAATGATGTGCATATAGCTACAATTCGATTTATTCTGACGATTTTGACACCTGTCTACACGTTTTGTTGTCTGTCTTCCTATTCTAGACTGTGAGCCCGTTGTTGGGTAGGGACCGTCTCTATATGTTGCCAACTTGTACTTCCCAAGCGCTTAGTACAGTGCTCTGCACACAGTAAGCGCTCAATAAATATGATTGAATGAATGAATGAAAAGGAGGGAGGGAGAGGGGGTTGCCCCTGGATGAACAGGCCCCCCCGGCCCTTGGTGGGATGTGGAACTGGGGCCTGGATGCCTTGGGATCCTTCATCCTGCATGGGCAGATCCCAGGAACAACCAGATCCCCGCCTCACCCGCCCCAAAGGGTGTGTTGCCAATTTGTACTTCCCAAGCTCTTAGTACAGTGCTCTGCACACAGTAAGCGCTCAATAAATACGATTGAATGAATGTGTGTGTGTGTGTGCTTGCCTGGGGGGAAGAGGGGTGTTTGATAATAATAATAATAATAATAATAACAATAATAATGGCATTTATTAAGTGCTTACTCTGTGCAAAGCACTGTTGTAAGTGCTGGGGAGGTTACAAGGTGATCAGGTTGTCCCCCGGGGGGCTCACAGTCTTCATCCCCATTTTACAGATGAGGGACCTGAGGCACAGAGAAGTTAAGTGACTTGCCCAGAGTCACACAGCTGACAATTGATGGAGCCGGGATTTGAACCCATGATCTCTGACTCCAAATAATAATAATAATAATGATGGCATTTGTTAAGCACTTGCTATGTGCAAAGCACTGTTCTAAGCATTGGGGGGATACAAGGTGATCAGTTTGTACCCCAGGGGGCTCACAGTTTTCACCCCCATTTTACAGATGAGGGAAGTGAAGAGACTTGCCCAGAGTCACACAGCTGACAATTGACGGAGCTGGGATTTGAACCCACGACCTCTGACTCCAAAGCCCGGGCTCTTTCCACTGAGCCACGCTGCTTCTCTAAAGCCCGGGTTCTTTCCACTGAGCCACACTGCTTCTCTAAAGCCCGGGTTCTTTCCACTGAGCCACACTGCTTCTCTAAACCCAGGGTCTGGTGGGTCCAGGGCGCTGAATTCCCCTGACTACACTTTACACCCCTTAATTTACCTGAAAGTTTCTCTTCACCCAGACCTGCCCCCCGCCCCAACATAAACCCCGTCCTCCCCAGTGCCCACCTCCCCTTTGGTCCCTCTGGGACCCTGTGCGGGGTCTGCAGCCCTTCCCAGAATGGAGGATAGAAGGGCATCCCGCGGTTTGGGCCGGGCCATGCCGGGCTGTCCAGTCCCACGGGCATTTCTGGGATAATAATAATAATAATGGCATTTATTAAGCGCTTACTATGTGCAAGGCACTGTTCTAAGCACTGGGGAGGTTACAAGGTGATCAAGTGGCCCCAGGGGGGCTCACAGTCTTAATCCCCATTTTACAGATGAGGTAACTGAGGCCCAGAGAAGTGACGTGCCCAAAGTCACACGGCTGACAAGTGGTGGAGCCGGGATTTGAACCCATGACCTCTGACTCCAAAGTCCGTGCTCTTTCCATTGAGCCACGCTGCTTCCCTATGGGATCAGCCACAGTCCCTCCCTGCCCAAGGACGTTAAAAGGGATAAGCACCGTGGGCTCTGGAGGACTGCAGGGAACAAAAATTATAATTGTTTTTACAAGACATGCCTCTTTTTAATAAACCCAGCATTAGGGATTTTAAATGTGTCCTATGCCTGCTTTTTGTTCGCTCAGAAGTCTGGAGAAAGACCCTGAAGACCGCAAAAGATTAGAAGGTTAAAGTCTACCTTTAAATTTAGTCACAATTCTGCTGCGTGACCTTGAGCGAGTCACCTCTTCAGGCCTCGGTTTTCTCCTCTGTACAATGGAGAGATCAAGCAATCAATCGATCGTATTTATTGAGCGCTAACTGGGTGCAGAGCACTGTACTGAGCTCTTGGGAGGGTACAACAGACACAGTCCATGCCCACAATGAGCTTACAGTCTAGAGGGGGAAACAGCCATTAATATTAACAGAAATAAATTATGGATACGTACATAAGTACATATCCAGAGAAGCAGCGTGGCTCAGTGGAAAAAGCCCGGGCTTTGGAGTCAGAGGCTGTGGGTTCGAATCTCGACTCCGGCCACATGTCTGCTGTGTGACCTTGGGCAAGTCACTTCACTTCTTGGAGCCTCAGTTACCTCATCTGGAAAATGGGGATGATGACTGTGAGCCCCACACGGGACAACCTGATCACCTTCTATCCCCCCCCAGCGCTTAACTTCTCTGGGCCTCAGTTACCTCATCTGTAAAATGGGGATGAAGTCTGTGAGCCCCCCGTGGGACAGCCTGATCACCTTGTAACCTCCCCAGCGCTTAGAACGGTGCTTTGCACATAGTAAGCGCTTAATAAATGCCATTATTATTATTATTATTATTAGAACAGTGCTTTGCACATAGTAAGTGCTTAACAAATGCCATTATTATTATTATTATTATTAGAAGTGCTGGGGGGATGAATAAAGGGAGTAAGTCAGGGTGATGCAGAAGGGAGTGGAAGAAAAGGAAAAAAAGGGCTTAGTCAGGGAAGGCTTTTCGGAGGAGATGTGCCCTCAATAAGCTTTGAAGGGGGGAGAGCAATTGTCTGCCGGATCTGGAGTGGGAGGGTGGTTCGGGCCAGAGGCAGGACGCGGGCGAGAGGTCGGCGACGAGAATGACGAGATGAAGGCACCGTGAGTAGGTTGGCATTGGAGGAGCTAAGTGTGCAGGCTGGACTGTAGTAGGTGGAGTTGGAGGGGCAAGGTGAAAACTGCTTCAAAGAATGGCGAGGAGTTTCTGTTTGATGCGAGATACGACGATAAATGTTCTCCCTCTCTTAGATTTTGTGCCCCTGTGGGATGGGGACTGTATTTGATCTCATAACCTTGCAGCTACCCCAGTGCTTAGCATACAGTAAGTGGTAGGCTTATAGTAATCTCTTACTTCTCTAGACCGTAAGCTCATTAATAATAATAATAATAATTGGCATTTGTTAAGCGCTTACTATGTGCAAAGCACTGTTCTAAGCGCTGGGGAGGATACAGGGTAATCAGGTTGTCCCACGTGGGGCTCACAGTCTTAATCCCCATTTTACAGATGAGGTAACTGAGGCCCAGAGAAGTTAAGTGACTTGCCCAAGATCACAACAGAAAATGTGGCGGAGGCAGGATTCGAACCCATGACCTCTGACTCCAAAGCCCTTCTGCCAGCTCTGTTGTTTTGTCCTCTCCTAAGCACTCAGTACAGTGCTCTGCACATAGTAAGTGCCCAGTAAATACCATTGATTGATTGATAGATAGTAAACGCTACCATTATTAGTGGCGTTATGAATACGCAGGCCACAGGCTCGACTCGGAGGTCTTTGTGCCTCAGAGGTGGTATCTGGGGGGAGGGGGCACAAAGAAATAAAGTCATGGGCAGAGTGGGGACCCACAAGGCGGGCCGAGACCACAGTTCCCACCGCCATCTTCCTGCCCCCCACGGAGATCACAAGCTGGAGAACAGGCCTGTCTCCTGTCTCTCCCCATCATCATCAATCATCAATCGTATTTATTGAGTGTTTACTATGTGCAGAGCACTGTACTAAGCTCTTGGGAAGTACAAATTGGCAACATATAGAGACAGTCCCTACCCAACAGTGGGCTCACAGTCTAAAAGGGGGAGACAGAGAACAAAACCAAACATAGTAACAAAATAAAATAAATAGAATAGATATGTACAAGTAAAATAAATAGAGTAATAAATATGTACAAACATATATACAGGTGCTGTGGGGAAGGGAAGGAGGTAAGATGGGGGGGATGGAGAGGGGGACGAGGGGGAGAGGAAGGAAGGGGCTCAGTCTGGGAAGGCCTCCTGGAGGAGGTGAGCTCTCAGCAGGGCCTAACTCCAGCCCATACTTGACTCTGCTGCCCGGATCATTTTTCTACAAAAACGTCCAGTCCACGTCTCCCTGCTCCTCAAGAGCCTCCAGTGGCTGCCTGTCCACCTCTGCATCAAACGGAAACCATTGGCTTTAAAGCACTCAACCGGCTCATCCCCTCCTACCTTAATTCACTGATCTACTACAGCCCAACCCACCCACTTTGCTCCTCTAGCGCCAGCTTGCCCACTGTCCTCATCTCGTCTACCTCTTGACCAACCCCTTTCCCACATCCTCCCTCTGGCTTGGAACTCCCTCCCCATCCATATATGCCAGACCACCACTCTCTCCATTTTCAAAGCCTTATTAAGGTCACGTCTCCTCCAAGAGGCCTTCCCTGATTAAGCCCTCGTTTCCTCGACTCCCTCTCCCTTCTGCGTCGCGTACGCACGTCCGTCTATGGCCTTTAGTTTATTTGGTGTTTGCCCCGCCCTCAAATTTATATTAATGCCAGTCTCCCCCCTAGACTGGAAGCTCACTGTGGGCAGGAAAGGAGCCTAACAACTCTCATATCGGGCTCTCCCAGATGCATGCTCTGCACTCAATAAGCACTCTAAAAATACCACTACTTGATTCACTGATTGACAGGTTCAAAATTCACCCGGTTCAGCAGTCAAACCCCCAGGGATGACAGCGTCAACTGTGGGGGAATGAGGTGCCCACCCAGTGGAGTCCCCCCGTGCCAGGCCTGAGTCAGGTGGTGTTGTTCATGCAGTGAGGGGGGTGATAGAAATCAGGGTGGCCAACTCCTTTGGCAGTGATGACCACCAAATTGAATAAGATTACCAACCTCTCTGAGACAAGAATGGGCTACATGGTGACAGGGAAGATTTCAAATAAAAGAGAAGCGGCATTGCCTTGTGGATGGAGCACGGGTCTGGCAATCGAGAATCAATCAATCAATCAATCGTATTTATTGAGCGCTTACTGTGTGCAGAGCACTGTACTACGCGCTTGGGAAGTACAAGTTGGCAACATATAGAGACAGTCCCTACCCAACAGTGGGCTCACAGTCTAAAAAAATAAATAGAATAAATATGTCCAAATAAGTTGTCCCACGGGGAGCTTACAGTCTTAATCCCCATTTTACGGATAAGGGAACTGCGGCCCAGAGAAGTGAAGTGACTTGCCCAAAGTCACACAGCTGACAATTGGCGGAGCCGGGGTTCGAACCCATGACCTCCGACTCCAAAGCCCGAGCTCTTTCCACTGAGCCACGCTGCTTCTCGAAGACCCGGGTTCTAATCCCCACACCATCACATGTCTGCTGAATGACCTTGGGCAAGTCACCTCACTTCTCTGGGTCTCAGTTACCTCATCTGTAAAATGGGAATTAAGATTGTGAGCCCCATGTGGGAGAGGGACTGTGGCTAACCCAATTAGATTGTATCTACCCCAGTGCTTAATAGAATGCCTGGCACATAATAAGCACATAACAAATACCGTAAAAAAATGTTTTTAAAGTAAAAGACAAAAAACATTCTACCTGCATCCAAGGTGAGGCTTACGTGGGACAGGCCCAAGTAATAATAATAATAATAATAAGAATAGCATTTATTAAGTGTTTACTATGTGCAAAGCACTGTTCTAAGCGCTGGGGAGATTACAAGGTGATCAGGTTGTCCCACGTGGGGTTCACAGTCAATCCCCATTTTACAGATGAGGTAGCTGAGGCCCAGAGAAGTTAAGTGACTTGCCCAAAGTCACACAGCTGACAAGTGGCAGGACCGGGATTTGAACCCATGACCTCTGACTCCAAAGCCCGGGCTCTTTCCACTGAGCCACGCTGCTTGCCCTTCCCCTGGCATGGAACTCACTTCCCCAGTTTGAAACTGAAACACAGCCCTCCCCATTTTCAAAAAACTGCTAAAATGGAAAAAAGGTCTTCACTGCCTAACCCCCAACTCCCAGGCAAGTCACCTCATCCACAAATCACCTTCATGCTCATCTGTGTCTGTTTATTTAACCCATTTGTTTATACATTCTTTGCTTACTTTTGTTGCCTACCTAGTTTTCCTCTTGTTCACAATAACTGCTGCTATTTGTTAAGCCCCTGTCCCACGTGGGGTTCGCTGTCATAATCCCCATTTTACAGATGAGGTAACTGAGGCACAGAGAAGTTTAATGACTTGTCCAAGGTCACACAGCAGACACGGAGGAGCTGGGATTAAAACCCAGGTCCTCCAGACGCCCAGGCCCACGCTTTAACCACTAAGCCGCACTGCTCCTCTATCTGCTAAGCTCCTACTCTGTGCCAAGCACTGTGCTAAGCGTTGGGGGAGATATAAGTTAATTGGGTCAGACGCTGTCCCTGTCCAACATAGGGCTTGCAGTCCCCTTGAAGGGTATTTTTTCAGCACTCACTAAGTGCCAAGTCCCGGGCTAAGGTAAATAGAAGATTGGATGGATGGATGTCGGCCCTGTCCCGCACAGGGCTCTTCATCTAAGAGCAGGTATCTTATCTCCTTTTTCCAGAAGGGGAAACTGAGGCACAGAGACTTGCCCAAGATCGCAGAGCCAGGGACTACAATCTAAGCCTTCTGACCCCCTGTCCCTTGCCGTTTTCACTAAGCTGTGTCTGCCTGCCTCACTCTTTAGATTGTAAACTGCGTGGCGGGGACTGTAACCTACTTTTATTGTAGGCTCCCAAGTGCCTAAAACACTTTCCTGCAATCAATCAATCAATCATATCTTTTTTGTGCTTACCGTGCGCAGAGCGCCGTACCGGGCGCTTGGGAGAATACAACAGAGTGGGTAGACACATTCCCTACCCACAACAAGCTTACAGTCTAGAAAAGGATACAGACATTAATATAAATTACAGATGAGTCCATAAACGCTTGTGGGGCTGATCATCATCATCATCATCAATCGTATTTATTGAGCGCTTACTGTGTGCAGAGCACTGTACTAAGCGCTTGGGAAGTACAAATTGGCAACATATAGAGACAATCCCTACCCAACAGTGGGCTCACAGTCTAAAAGGTGTTGGTGAGTGAATATCATGTGCTTAAAAGGTATAGATCCAAGTGCACAGAGCATGCAGAAAGGAGGAGTCGGGAGAAAAGAGGGATTAATCAGGGAAGGCCTCTTGGAAGAGATTTGACCTGAATAAAGTTTTGAAGATGGAGAGAATGGTGATCTGGCATATATGGAAGGGGAGGGAGTCACAGGCCAGAGGGTCGGCATAGTGAGCAAGCTGGGACTGAAGGATCGAAGTGTGCAGGCTGATGAGGGTAGGAGGGGGTGAGCTTATTGAATACTTTAAAGCCGAAGGTAAGGAGTTTCTGCCTGGCGCAGAGGTGGATGGGCAACCATGTGGCTCAGTGGAAAGAGCCCCTGCTTGGTCATGGGTTCTAATCCCGGCTCTGCCACTTGTCAGCTGGGTGACTTTGGGCAAGTCACTTCGCTTCTCTGGGCCTTCAGTTCCCTCATCTGTAAAATGGGGATTAAGTCTGTGAGCCCCACATGGGACAACCTGATTACCTTGTCTCTACCCCAGCGCTTAGAACAGTGCTTGGCACATAGTAAGTGCTTAACAAATACCATTATTCCTTTCTGATCTCCCATCCTCCTGTCTCTTCCTGCTTCAGTCTGTTCTTCACTCTGCTGCCCGGATTGTCTTTGTTCAGAAACGCTCTGGGCACGTCACTCCCCTCCTCAGAAATCTCCAGTGGTTGCTTATCAACCTTTGCATGAAGCAAAAACTTCTCACTATCGGCTTCAAAGCTCTCCATCACCTAGCCCACTCTTACCTCACCTCCCTTCTCTCCTTCTCCAGCCCAGCCCACACCCTCCGCTCCTCTGCTGCTAACCTCCTCACTGTACCTCGTTCTCGCCTGTCCTGCTATCGACCCCCGGCCCACGTCCTCCCCCTGGCCTGGAATTCCCTCCCTCCACACATGCACCAAACCAGCTCTCTTCCTCCCTTCAAAGCCCTACCGAGAGCTCACCTCCTCCAGGAGGCCTTCCCACACTGAGCCCCCCTTTTCCTCTGCTCCCCCTCCCCTCTCCATCACCCCAACACCCTCCCTCTGCCCCTTCCCCTCTCCACAGCACTTGTATATATTTGGAAATATTTATTACTCTATTTTATTAATGATGTGCGTATAGCTATAATTCTATTTATCTATTCTGATGGCATTGACACCTGTCTACTTGCTTGTTTTGTGGTCTGTCTCCCCCTTCTAATCTGTGAGCCCGTTGTTGGGTAGGGGCCGTCTCTATATGTTGCTGATTTGTACTTCTCAAGAGCTTAGTGCAGTGCTCTGCACACAGTAAGCGCTCAATAACTATGATTGAATGAATGAACCACTGGAGATTCTTGAGGAGTGGGGGAATATGTGCTGAATGTTTCTTTAGAAAAATGATCTAGGGAGGAGAGTGAAATAAGAACTGGAGTGGGGAGAGACAGGAGGCAGGGAGGTCAGCGAGGAAGTAGTGCAGTAGTAGAGAATTTACAGCACACAGTTAACCCTCAATAAATACTGATACCGGTGAAGAATATAATAATAATAATAATGATGACATTTATTAAGCGCTATGTGCAAAACATTGTTCAAAGCGCTCGGGAGGTTAAAAGGTGATCAGGTTGTCCCACAGGGAGCTTACAGTCTTCATCCCCATTTTACAGATGAGGTAACTGAGGCACAGAAAAGTTAAGTGACTTGCCTAAAGTCACACAGCTGACAATTGGCGGAGCTGGGATTTGAACCCATGACCTCTGACTCCAAAGCCCGGCTCTTTCCACTGAGCCACGCTGCTTCTCCTATTCATTCACTCATTCAATCGTATTTATTGAGCGCATACTGTGTGCAGAGCACTGTACTAAGCGCTTGGGAAGTACAAGCTGGCAACATATAGAGATGATCCCTACCCAACAGTGGGCTCACAGTCTAGAAGGGGGAGACAGACAACAGAACAAAACATGTGGACAGGTGTCAAAATCGTCAGAACAAATAGAATTATACCTATATATAGCTATATCAATCAATCATATTTATTGAGCGCTTACTGTGTGCAGAGCACTGTACTAAGCGCTTGGGAAGTACAAGTTGGCAACATATAGAGACAGTCCCTACCCAACAGTGGGCTCACAGTCTAGAAGAGTGGGCTCACAGTCTAGAAGAACTATACGCACATAAATACGAAGTCACAAAGCTCACAGAAGACCACAGTTTGACAAGGCCAACACTTCTGTTTATTTCCAGAGCAAGAATGAGCTGGAATTGGATGGACAGGAATATATATTTTAAGAGCCAGGAAGCAACCCCCTGCTAGGCTTTGTATTAGTCGAGTCCAGCTTGAAGGAACCGGAGTGAAGCGAGGCCCAGAAAAGAGCAACAAGAATGACTGAAAGGGTGGAAAACGGGATAAATGAGGGAGCTTAAAGGAGCTGGGATCACTGCACCCAGAGAAAAGTCTGAAACAGAGCCCTGGTTGGACCAGGTTAGGTCCTACATCCTTGGGGGAGGTGCCAAACCGAACTCGGTCAGGTATGGACGCTGAATTGAAAGACTGTGGCTCCGTGGTTGGGTGCCACCCGGCTGGAAGGATGCGTGCGTTAACCGAAACTGGGACCGGGCTTCTGCTGTGCATAGGTGCCCACTTCATGGGGACAACGGGAGCTCTGGTTGGAGTTGTCTGAGTGGGATCCCCAGCCTCGCTCCTCCCATGTCTCTAACAACATCTGACAATGCCTTCTCAGGGCTCAAAAGACCCCAGATGGTGGCCAGAAGGCTCCTTGAAGCCCATCCCCTCCCAGGCCCTGCTTCACCTGAGATCCCCAAACTCACAATGCAGAGTTGGTGCCTATCCTGTTGTGCCTGTGACAGTCCGTCCCATGAGGCTAGCTACCCCTGCATGACAGCCCTTCCGAGAGGAGGCCGGCCAAAAAAACTCACTCCTGTCTGCTTCACACCTGGACCTGCCTCGGGCTACCCGGCCTGGGGGAGACGGGGGTCAGGCTGGACCCCGGATTCCCTGAGCCTGTGCAGGACTCCGGACTGAGGGGTGAGTTAGTGCTCTGACATGGTGCATTGGTGTGGTCATTTTGATAAGCTTACATAAAGAAGGTGCTGGCAGGCTGCTCCTACTCCTCGAAAGGTCTAATGTGCTTAAAGGTAATAATAATAATAATAATAATGGCATTTATTAAGCGCTTACCATGTGCAAAGCACTGTTCTAAGCGCTGGAGGCGGGACTTAATTTCGACAGAAAGGAGAACCTCCTGGAAGAGAAGATGATTAAATACTGTCACTTCCCCCAGAAACAGGGGCTTACACTCCAGATAAACCCCATAGCTAGGAAAGCTCTCCCTAGAGTACACAGACCACATATGACGCTATGGACGGGTACACAACCGTTTCTCCCAACATCCCTTCGTATTCTCTCTGGGAGTGTGTTGTCAGAATAATGTTGTTGTTGTCAGAACAACAGTTGTTGTTGTTGTTCTGTGTTGTCAGAATAATCCCCTAAAGTCCTACCTAGATCATTTTTCTAAAAAAAAAAAAAGTTCAGTCTGTGTTTCTCCACTCAACAAGAACTGCCGGTGGTCGCCCATCCACCTCCCATTCATTCATTCATTCATTCAATTTATTGGGTGATTCCTGTGTGCAGAGCACTGTACTAAGAGCTTGGAAAGTACAATTCGGCAACAGATAGAGACAATCCCTACCCAACAACGGGCTCACAGTCTAGAAGGGGGAGACAGACAAGAAAACAAAACAAGTTGACGGGCATCAATAGCATCAAAATAGATAATTATAGATATATACACGTCATTAATTAAATAAATAGAGCTTTACAGGCATTGACTTTAAATCACTCAATCAGCTCGCCCCGTCGCGCCTTTCCTTACTGATCTCCTACTGTGGCCCAGCCTACACACTTCGCTTCTCTAACGCAAACTTACTCCTTGTTTTTCAATATAATCTGTCTCCCTGCCACCCCTTTGCCCATGTCCTTCCTCTGGACCGGACCTCCCTCCTCTTCCATACACAACAGACCACCACTGCCTCCACCTTCAAAGATCTGTTCAAATCATGTTTCCTCCAAGAAGCCTTCCCTGGCTGACCCTACTCCCTCTCATTTCCACATCACCCTTGCGCTTGAATTTGTACCCTTTACACAGCACTTGCATGACACAACTCGTGTATTTTAATAAATGTCTGTCTCCACTTCTAGACTATAAGGTTCTGTGGACAGGGAACATTTTACTCTCCTAAGTGCTTAGTACAGTGCTCAGCGCACAGTCAATGCTCAATAAATACCACTGATGGATTAATAGCAGAGGAAGTTCAAAGCAAAGGAGTCACGTTGTTACTCCAGTGCCAAGTTGGTACAAGCCAAACATGTTAAATCGAAATCCTGGTGCAACAGAGTAGGTAAACACGCTCCTGGCTCACAAGGGGCTTACAGTCTGGAGGAAATTGGTTCAGAAATCTTTAAGCTCATTACAGACAGGGAATATTTCTGCCAATTCTGTTGTATTGTACTCTCCCAAGCGCTTAGTAATAATAATAATGGCATTTATTAAGCACTTACTATGTGCAAGCACTGTTCTATATCATCATCAAGTACAGTGCTATGCACACAGAAAATGCTCAATAAATACAACTGATTGATCGATTGGTCGGAAGCAGCCAGCTTTAAACAAAGCTGACTCTATTCCCACAGTTCGGTACCAATCTCTCGCTGAGCTTTTCTCGGTTCCAGATAGCAGCGGGCTGTATAGTAACCTACTAAGAGCAACCATCTAGAAGGCGCAGGGCAGCTGAATCCAAACACGTGAGCAAGTAATGCGGGGACCAGATTGCTGGCAGTGAACGGACTTTTCTTTATACTATAACACAGGTGTGCTTTCTGTTAAATAAAACTGCAGAGAGCCACATGATAGACACAGGAGGTTAAAGTTGACTTCCTCTTGTTGTTTTAGTATGCACGGGACACAAACCAACCAGTGCACAGTGAACGGTATTCAGGAATTAGGACTGATCTTGTCTAAAGTCAGGTAGGTCAGCAGGGGAGGTGGGAAGAAAAGCAGGTCTACTTATCACTAAGTGACTCCTTAATAATTACGGGGGCAGAAGGAGAGAGGGTGGGAATCTCAACAGTGCCTTAGGCCGGGACTGCCGTGATAGTTGTTTTTCCTTTGGATTTGACCTTTGAAAAAAATCTGGAAAAACGCAACTCACCCACCCTGAGAAACAGGGTGGCGTAGTGGATAGAGTACGGGCCTGGGTTCTAATCCCAGCTCCGCCACTTGTCTGCTGTGTGACTTTGAACAAGTCACCTCACTTCTCTGTGCCTCAGTTACCTCACCTGTAAAATGGGGATTAAGACCGTGAGCCCTACGTGGGATAGGGACTGCTTCCAACGTGATAACCTGGTATCTACCCCAACGCTTAGAACATCGCTTGGCCCGGAGTGAGCACTTAACGAATACCATCACTATTAATTACCCAGGAGCATCACAGTCCCGGCCACAGTCATCTACACCCAAGCCGGCTCAGATCCCTGAGATCCTTAAGCCGCAATTCCTCCCTGCCCCCGGTCCACCCAAACGACTCCCCTCCCCGCCCCGCAACCCCCCGGCTCTGCCAACTATGAAAGCTGAGAGCTTTCTCTCCACTTTGGAGGAAAAAGATCAGGCCTTGGATGATGGCAGGGAGAGGGAAGGTTCTCAGAATGGCATGTTTTAGGGCAGGGCGAGAAATCTCAAGGAAGGAGACCCTATCACAAAGCTCCATACACTTCGAGTTACACTTGGGTGATTGGGGTGGGGGTGGGGGTGCGGGCAGGGAATAGGGAAGGAGAAGGGAAAGAGGGCAGGCCTGCAACATCCCTGGACATTATTTGTCAATTGTGCAGTCTCCCTGGCCAAACAGGAGGAAGTACACATCCAAAACCTGCTGCATTGTCTCCATGAGCACAACTCATTGGAGATTTACCAATCCCCAGTAAGAGAGCAGGCTATCTATAAAGGCTGGATGGGGAGAAGGAGAGTCTAAATCTTTCACGCATCTTAAGGCCATTTCCTTTGAGGGGCGATGATCACCGGCTCGTCAGCTTTCTCAGGATTCTAGCCCTTCTCCTCTTTAACCATCCAAAATAATCCCACTTCTTATCTCTTCTCCTGGGTTCTTTTTTCCCCCCCCCGTCTCTAAATCAGGTCTGTGACTCGCCTCTGGGAATTTATTAAACCAATACTGACTAATGAGAAAACCAAACTCATGTGGGAGGGGTTATGAGACTGAAACCACTTGCATATGCATCATCATCATCCCATCAGCCCCCAATGGCTGAATTCATAGTTACATAAAAGTGTCGTCTTGAGAGAAGGGGGAGAAGCTAATTTTAAATGATACATTAAAATAACAAAACGCTCCCACCAATAATTGTTCCCGGAGGAAAACGAACATATATTGGAGAACAGAGGAAATGGTCTAATAAATGGAAAGCTTTTCAAAATGATGCTATTTATATTGTGTTAATTTTGCCTCAGGGGCTATGGTAACAGGAGCTGAATAAATATAAATTAGACCGAAATGTCTGTGATGCTTTATTGCTAACCCACAATTCAAAGCTCTCCCGCTGAAAATAGGGATAAGGTCAGAATGATGAAGCAAGATAAAAACCAAACAAATTTCCATTTGTTTTTGTTTTCTTTCCTTGGACTTCTATGAATTACTGTCAGCTCACTAGGAAGAGACCATTTCCTTTCATATGCAACCAGTCTGAATTATCCAAGGTGACTGGGGTCAGGATAACATGGATAATTGAAATTCATAGCTAATCCAAACCACGTTTTATCCCATAGTGTCAATCTCTTTCCCCTGCAAACCTTTCATTGGACAACTAACAATTTGTAACACTGACAGGTTAGATTTTTTTTCTCCCTCTTTCTGCAGGCAACAGGCAGGAAAGAGGCCTAAAATATTCTCTCTCCCTGATTCTCGTCATTCCCACCACTCCCACGATCTATAAATTCATTCATTCATTCAATCGGATTTATTGAGCACTTACTGTGTGCAGAGCACTGTACTAAGCTCTTGGAAAGTACAAATTGGCAACATATAGGGACGGTCCCTACCCAACAACGGGCTCACAGTCTAGAAGGGGGAGACAGACAACAAAACTAAACAAGTTGACAGGTGTCAATACCACCAGAATAGATAAATAGAATTACAGCTATATACACATAATTAAATAGAGTTATAACTATGTACAAATATACACAAATGCTGTGGGAAGGGGAAGGAGAAAGAGCAGAGGGAGGAGTAGGGGTGATATGTCTGTCTCTCTAAAAAAATTGTGAACTCATGTGGGCAGGCATGGCATGTTCTGCTTCTATCATACTTTCCCAAGAACATACTTTCCCCAAACCATCATCACTGCCACCATCTCCACAGAGCGGATTGTGAGTACTTCCACAAGCGAGCGCAGGCAGCACCATGTCATCCCTCCGGATCATCAGAGGTGAAGAAATGTGGCCTGGCTTTTCCACAGAGGGGTTGGCAGTTCTGGAGGTGCCGGATCATCAGAGGTGAAGAAATGTGGCCTGGCTTGTCTACGAAGGGGTTGACGGTTCTGGAGGGGCATCATGAGAACTGGTGGTTTTGACCCAGGTGTTGAAAAATGAAATGCAAGCGTGGCAGTGTGTGGGAATCAGCTATTGCATTTAACAGTTCGGCATCTCTCTTCCCTGAGGATCTAAAATCAATTTGCACATCCTGGATTCACTCGCAACTGTTTCTTGTGCCCATGAAATCAAGTTCCCCTGGGGCTGTAGGTGGGTGGAAGGAAACCTCGACCGGGTAGTTTTCAGGGACAAAACGGTGGCTTTAGGGTAGGAAGTGGAGACAGATTTTTAGGATGGCAGGGAGACTCTGCAGGGGAAAGAACTCCATTTCCTGAATTGGAAATCATCTGGAATCCAAAGCTCTTCAGAAAAGAAGGGACAGATTTCTCACCGCCCAGAAGCAGCTCAGACCTTGACTTCATTTATAGCCGGATTTGTAATGTGACCCTGAAGCTTATTTCTCTGGGCTGGTAAACAAAGAGATGCAGCTATCTGGAGAAGAAAATGGAACTGCATGCTCTTCCCTGATTCACAGCAGAGCTCTTGATCTGCTGGTTGAAGAACAATGAATGGATTTAGTCCTGTCATGTCCTGGGGGAGACAGGTCCCAAACAAACTGATCTTCTCTTGGGGCAATTTCAGTCAATCAGTGGTATTTATTGAGCCCCTACTCTGTGCAGAGCACTGTATCAATCAATAAAGCAAGCAATCAATCATATTTATTGAGCTCACTGTACTAAGCACTTGGAAGAGTACAATATAGCAATTTAATAGAATCAGTGGACACGTTCCCTGCCCACAGTAAGCTTACAATCTAAAGGGGGAGACAGGCATTAATAGAAATAAATTACAGACACGTACATAAGTGCTGTGGGGTAGACGGAGGCTGAATAAAGGGAGCAAATCTAAGTGTGAGGGTGATGCAGAAGGGAGTGGGAGAAAGGAAATCAATCAATCAATCAATCGTATTTATTGGGAGAAAGGAAATGAAGGCTTTGTCAAGGAAGGCCTCTTGAAGGAAATATGCCTTCAATAAGGCTTTGAAGGGGGGCTCAAGAGAGTTCAATAGAGTTTTGAGATAGGATCCCCGCCCTTAAGAAGCTTACAATAGACTGGGACAGACAACCACAAAGAGGAAAGAGGTAAAACGAACAAGAGAAAGGGAAGAAAGACAAATAAATAAGTCCTGAAATAGAAGATTCGGTAACTCAGTGTGCACTGAAGTGTTAGAGATGGCTTGGGTTCAGAGTGCTGAGGATCAATTAGCAGGGATGAAGAAAATCATTCAGGTAAGGCCGCTTGGAAGAGGTGTGATTTGATTCATTCATTCATTCAATCGTATTTATTGAGCGCTTACTGTGTGCAGAGCACTGTACTAAGCACTTGGGAAGTACAAGTTGGCAACATATACAGACAGTCCCTACCCAACAGCGGGCTCACAGTCTAGAAAGGGGAGACAGGCAACAAAACAAAACATATTAACAAAATAAAATAAATACAATAAATACGTACAAGTAAAATAGAGTAATAAATATGTACAAACATATATGCATATATACAGGTCCCACATGGGGCTCAAAGTCTTAATCCCCATTTTACAGATGAGGTCACTGAGGCTTTTCCAAGGTCACAGAGCAGACAAGTGGTGGAGCCAGGATAAGGACTCAGGTCCTCTGATCACATCACACGAGCACACGGGTTCTCACACCCAGCCCCAATAAGTACACACATAAATATATATTTATACTCCGTTGACCACTTCCAGTCATTTATTTTACTTTTCTGTTGTGGCCTGGCAGATTGGAGGGAAGAGGGGGTTGCTGAAGGGAGAAGTCTCGGAAACGGAAGGCTTAGAATCAGGATGGCCTCAACAAGCTATTCATATTGCTTTCCCCTCCCTCACCAATCCCGATCGGGTGCACCTGAACCCTGAAAGTCATCGAGGTGTCTGACGGGCAGGAGTCCCACAATCAGAGCCTAGCCCCCAGCAAGCCACAGGGGCCCAGGCTCGTGAAGCTGGTTGGCTCCTTCTCTCCCTTTATTGTTCACACCTCAGCCAGACCCCCCCTGACCTGCTTCAGGGACCAGTCCTCCAGGCTCCAGAATTCCCCTAGCCTTCAAAATAGCTCCTTTAGCCTTGAACCTCTTCATCAAGTTGAAAATAGAGAATGACCTGTACGGCCTATTCGGTTTTATTTAGGGGCCTTTTGAACTTGTGCACCACAGAAAACCGAGAACAGACTCGTCTCCAGGCGATGGAGTAGCAGTCTAAATAAAACTCAAAGGGCTTTTTTTGTTTGCCACATTGAATTTATTTCTTCCTATTGTCTAAAATAACCTCAGCTCCCGCTGATTCTTCCGCAAACCCATCCTATCTGATTAAAATCTTGGATTTCATATGCAATGGCTCTCCCTTGATTGACAAGCATGAGAGAACATCACCTAGAGCAAGGGCCTGGAAATCAAGGTTCCCGGGTTCTAGAGCTAGCTCTGCTCTGGCCAGCTGCGTGCCCTTGGCCAAGTCACTTACCCTCTCCGTGCCTTAGTTTCCTCATCTGTGAAATAATAATTATGGTATTTGTTAAGCAGTGTGGCTCAGTGGAAAGAGCCCGGGCTTTGGAGTCAGTGGTCATGGGTTCAAATCCCTGCTCTGCCAATCGTCAGCTGCGTGACTTTGGGCAAGTCACTTAACTTCTCTGGGCCTCAGTTCCCTCATCTGTAAAATGGGGATTAAGACTGTGAGCCCCACATGGGGCAACCTGATTGCCCTGTAACCTCTCCAGTGCTTAGAACAGTGTTTTGCACATAGTAAGAGCTTAATAAATGCCATCATCATCATCATTATTATTATTATTACTAAGAGCAGCGGTGGATACAAACAAATAGGGGTGGACACAGTCCCTGTCCCATGTGGGACTCACAGTCTCAATCCCCATTTTACAGATGAGGTAACTGAGGCACAGAGAAGTGAAGTGACTTGCCCAAGGTCACACAGCAGACAAGTAGCGGACCTGGGATTGGAACCCATGACCTTCTGACTCCCGGGCCCAGGCTCAACCCATAATAATAATAATACCAATGGCATTTATTAAGCGCTTACTATGTGCCAAGCACTGTTCTAAGCACTGTGGAGGTTACAAGGCGATCAGGTTGTCCCACGGGGGGCTCACAGTCTTAACCCCCATTTTACAGATGAGAGAATTGAGGCCCAGAGAAGTGAAGTGACTTGCCCAAAGTCACACAGCTGACAATTGGCAGAGTCAGGATTTGAACCCATGACCTTCTGACTCCAGGCCCGTGCTCTATCCATTACACCATGCTGCTTAAGGCACCTTGCTCTTTCTCCCTCTTGGACTGTGAGCTCCGGGTGGGAGAGGGACTGTGCCTGACCTGATTATCTTGTATCTTCCCCATAACCGTTCGGTGACACAGAGGTTGGAAGAATGTTTCTCCCTAGAAAGCGACCCTTTTCTGCTGGGCAGTGGGAACGTGGGTTTATATGGCACCCTGGGATTTCTAAAACCCACTGATATCCCAGTGGGAGAACGCCGGGTGAGGCCAACCCAGAAATGATGCGCAGAAGCAGTGAAAATCGGAAACTACGACCGTCAAGCCTCCACTGGAAAGCAGATTGCTTCATTAGGCCAAATTGATAAGACGTCGGAAAACATTATGGGACCTGAGTTAATAATACGTTTGACGGTTTTATGGAAATCCTCCGATGGAGGTGGTCACCCGTGATATTAACCTCGCTTTAGACCACGTTAGGTTTACTGAAATCACAGAAGTTGACAGTGATAGTTGAGAAAAAAGGCCCAAGGGGCTGGATTTCACCGGCTCGCCCAGAATGCACAGGTGTATTGCTAGGAGTGGGTTTTTTGTTTTTTACCACCCATCCGCACTGTTTTTGTTTTTGCACAGAAAAATAGATGGGAAAGTGGAATAATCTCATATGCTTTCAGCCATGCAGTTATCACTTTCTACCCACCTAGCTTCCAACTCGCCAGCTTAACAAGCGGATTGATATTGATTGGAGAGAAAACCAATCAGCGGGCAGGACATTTGCGCAGGATTAATGGCCGGCTGAGGGTCCAGAGTGGAGATGAAAGCCATTATTAACCTGAGTGGGCCATTTATCACCAGGAAGGCCTTGTATGGAAGTTGTTATTACCCCAAAGAGTCAGAAACGCTAGGGCCTTTTCACATCCCATGCTCCTCCCAGGCCGAGTAAGAAGTTTCCATTTTGGAGTGGCCCTTGGGAGGTAGGGAAGGGTCCCCAGACAACCTGGTATCCGGGACAATTTCCATTTTGTCCCCTGAGTAGCATAGTTCCGGACAGCCCTCGCTGATACCAGACAAGTAGACACCTAGGGCAAGTCACTTAAATTCTCTGTGCCTTAGTTACCTCCTCTGGGATTAAAACTGCGAGCCCCATATGGGACAGGGACTATGTTCCACCTAATTACCACCCCAGCACTTAGTTCAGGGCCTGGTACATAGTAAGCACATTACAAATATCATTGAAAAAATACCCATTCCACCGGGCATATTGTGTCTGAGGCACCATTCTGTAGCCATGTGGACCCAGAGTGTTTCTACTGGGTGGGAGTCACCTGGCCACTCTCTCCAAAACCTTTACATTTCCCCTCCAGGTCCCTGTGTACATGAGCCACGCAACTTGATGGCAAGAGCTGAGGTAGAGGAAAGCTGCTTCTGAAAATAAAAATACCAGACGGGAAAGCGCCTGATGCCATATCTGAGGCATCTTTGTCTCCCCCTTTTAGACTGTGAGCCCACTGTTGGGTAGGGACTGTCTCTATATGTTGCCAATTTGTACTTCCCAAGCACTTAGTACAGTGCTCTGTACATAGTAAGCGCTCAATAAATACGATTGATGATGATGATGATGAGGCAGAGAGGAGATAGGCCAACTGAAAACCAGAACAACGGCCACCAATCCCTGCCATGTTCCAGGGATAGATCCCAAGAGCAATATTGAGGGATTGCTGGGAAAATGAGCCATCAAATCCTAAAACATAATCCTTTAGACTGTAAAATTGTTGTGGGTAGGGAACATGTCTGCCAACTATGTTGTACTGTACTCTCCCAAGCAACTGGTACAGCGTTCTGCACAGACTAAGCACTCAGTAAATACCATTGAAGATGATAACTCTTTAGAGGCTGTAGTTTGTTCCATCAGAAAGGCCTGGGGGACAGGGACGAATACCTAGGAGATGCCCTACAAACGTCAAAAGTCCACAATCACAGAACAAAATGGAAGTCGGGGCAGGAGGAGGGGCTCAAAAAACTACTTGAACCCTCCCCCTCCCACTCGGCTGTTCAAAATCTTCCAGCTTCAACAGTTTCCAAACCAGAAGTTATGGGTTTTCTGAGTATTTTTTTTTTTGTAGAACGAAAGGATTAGGGTGAAGATTGTAGCTAAGCAAATTAACCAGAGTCCAGCTAACCAGGCCTTGGGAAATGCCACCTGCCAAGTCTCTCTGTATCTGACCCTGTCTTGTGGGCAGCATCTCCTGAAAATGATCCTATCTTCACCTGTTTGCTCACCTGACCATTCTCTGATTGGTACCCCCAAGAGGAAGCGTGGAGGAATTTGGAATGAAAACGTTCTGAAATTAATACCCAATATTAACTGCAGCCCATCTCCCTGCCGATCCAACTCTTTAAATAAAATATTTCAACTTAAGCCCCAGAAAGTAGCGTTTTCTTCCAAAACAACTGGCACCCCGACTCCAATCAATCAATCGTATTTATTGAGAGTATGATACAACAGAGTTGTTGAGAAACAGGGTGGTCTAGTGGATAGAGCATGGGCCCGCACGTCAGAAGGACCTGGGTTCTAATTCTGACTCCGCTATTTGACTGCTTTATGACTTTGGGCAAGTTGTGTAGTAGAGAAGCAACATGGCATAATGGGTGGAGCCCGGGCTTGGGAGTCAGAAGGTCATGGGTTCTAATCCTGGCTCCCCCACTTGTCTGCTGTGTGACTTTGGGCAAGTCACTTGACTTCCCTCTGTCTCAGATATCTCATCTGTAAAATGGGGATGGAGACTGTGAGGCCCACATGAGACAGGGACTGCGTCCAGCCCAATTTGCTTGTATCCACCCCAGTGCTTAGTACAGTGCCTGGGGACATAATAAGTGCTTAACAAATACCATAATTATTATTGTTATTGTTCTCTGTGCCTCAGTTACCTCATCTGTAAAACGGGGACTAAGACTGTCAGCCTATGTGGGAAATGGACGGGATCCAACCTGATTAGCTTGTATCTACCCCAGCGTTTAGTACCGTGCCTGGCACACAAGAGACAGACAAGAATGAGGCACAGAGAGTAGTTTAGCTCCAGAGGGGCAAAGTACGCGAGCTGGTTCTACTGGGAGGAGAGAGTGGATCCACTGAAAAGTGGGTGCTTTAAAGCCAGTAAAAGAACTACTTGGGAAGTGTTTCAGGCAGCAAGGCTTCTTCGTCTAGCCCTGACCTGCCCTCAGATGAATCCTGGCAATTTATACTAGAAACCCAGCTTTCCAAGTTGGATTCCCCCTCACCTACCTGAAGGCGGAAAATGTTCGCTTGGTCAGGCGGCTGAATTCCTGGCATGCCTTTACCCATTCCGATAGCCAGCCAAGCCAAGGAGGCCCTTTACACCAGCTCTGCAGAGAGTTATCCCCATTATCAATGGTGTTCATTAAGCACGTACTGAGTGTGATGCCTGGGCTCAGTGGTTGGGAGAGTACAGCAGAAGCAAGACAACAACAGAAGCAAGACACACAATCACTGCCCTCCAGCTGATGATTTAATAGACTTACCAGCCCGTTAAATTTTCACCCTTTCCCCCATCTGCTGAGGAGGCTGACTACAATTAATTCATTCATTCAATCGTATTTATTGAGTGCTTACTGTGTGCAGAGCACTGTACTAAGTACAAGTTGGCAACATACAGAGACGGTCCCTACCCAACAGTGTAGGGACATATTGTACATATTTATTACTCTATTTATTTATTTATTTTACTTGTACATATCTATTCTATTTTATTTTGTAGTATGTTTGGTTTTGTCTCCCCCTTTTAGACTGTGAGCCCACTGTTGGGTAGGGACTGTTTCTACATGTTGCCAATTTGTACTTCCCAAGCGCTTAGTACAGTGCTCTGCACACAGTAAGCGCTCAATAAATACGATTGATGATGATGAACAGTGGGCTCACAGTCTAGAAGTCTACAATGACCCTCTAGAATGATCCTCCTTTTAGAAAGAGAAGCTAGAGTCACAAGCCAAGTACTGACCCCCCTCAAAACCTTCAGTGGTAAATACGAGAGAACAGGAGAAGCAGCGTGGCTCAGTGGAAAGAGCCCGGGCTTTGGAGTCAGAGGTCACGGGTTCAAATCCCAGCTCGGCCAATTGTCAGCTGTGTGACTTCGGGCAAGTCACTTCACTTCTCTGGGCCTCAGTTCCCTCATCTGTCAAATGGGGATTAAGACTGTGAGCCCCCCCATGGGACAACCTGATCACCTTGTAACCTCCCCAGCACTTAGAACAGTGCTTTGCACATAGTAAGTGCTTCATAAATGCCATTATTATTATTATTGTTACTCTCCCAAGCACTTAGTACAGCATTCTGCACAGGATCAGCATTCAATAAATATTATTGATGGACTGATCTGGCATAGATAGAGCAGCAGCATGGCCTAGTGGATAGAGCAGGGGCCTGTGAATCAGAAGGACCTGAGTTCTAATCCCTCCTCCACCACTTGTCTGCTGTGTGACCTCGGGCAAGTCACGAAGCAGCAGCCACGCTGCTTCACTGAGCGCTCACCGCGTGCACTGAGCACTTGGGAGAGTACAATGTAAGAGAGATCTCTTTTTGGAGCTCACGCTATTTCTTGAGAAGCAGCGTGGCTCAGTGGAAAGAGCCCGGGATTTGGAGTCAGAGGTCATGGGTTCGAACCCCGGCTCCGCCAACTGTCAGCTGCGTGACTTTGGGCAGGTCACTTAACTTCTCTGTGCTTTGGTTACCTCATCTGTAAAACGGGGATTAAAACCGTGAGCCCCAGGACAACCTGAACACCTTTTAACCTCCCCAGAATTTAGAACAGTGCTTTGCACATAGTAAGCGCTTAACCAATGCCATCATTATTATTATTATTATTTAGAAGCCAAGATGAAGCAAAGCTTAGATGTCATTCACAGGGTTGAGCAGTCCGCCAACAGCTAATCAGCCCGCCAGGAACCTGTTAAGGACCTCTTGGTCATAAATTCCTCCAGATTCCCCTTGGACAGACTGATATTTTCAGCTGGCACAACTTCCCATGGGAAGGAATTCCATCTGCTTACCGCCCACCACGTGAAGAAATGCTTCCTTCTGTTTGTTTTGCACCAACCACCTCCAAACCTCCGTGAATGTTCTCTACTGCGGGGGCCGTGGGATTTAGCTAACAACAGTTTGGGGCTCGCCCTGTCCACCCCCTTCATCATCATCATCATCATCATCATCATCATCATCAATCGTATTTATTGAGCGCTTACTGGGTGCACAGCACCGTACTAAGCGCTTGGGAAGTCCAAGTTGGCAACATATAGAGACAGTCCCTACCCAACAGTGGGCTCACAGTCTAAAAGGGGGAGACAGAGAACAAAACCAAACATATTAACAAAATAAAATAAATAGAAGAGACATGTACAAGTAAAATAAACAAATAAATAGAGTAATAGTTGGTATAAACTATAGTAATAAACTATAGTATAGTAACTATAGTAATAAATAGAGTTCACTAGTTGGTAAATTTCAATCCTTTCTCCTCTCAGCTGTCACCTTTTCCAGACTGGCGTCCGAATCTCGTCTGCACTCCTCCCGTGGAAACTGTTTTATTCGTGATAGTCTTGCTTCTCCTTCTCTGCATTTTCCTCTATTATGCCCTTAAGATAGAACTACAATCAATCAATCAATCATATTTATTGAGTGCTTACTGTGTGCAGAGCACTGTACGAAGCGCTTGGGAACTACAAGTTGGCAACATATAGAGACAGTCCCTACCCAACAGTGGGCTCACAGTCTACAGGCAGGGTTCCAAGCACCGCTGTACTATGGTTTTAAATAGGGATAAAACAATGCTCTTTTTTTGTTTGGTTTGGTTTTCCAGAGCTAGTTTTTTTTAATGGCATTTATTAAGCACTTACTATGTGCTTACACTGTTCTAAGCGCTGGGGAGGTTACAAGGTGGTCAGGTTGTCCCACGGGGGGCTCACAGTCTTAATCCCCATTTGACAGATGAGGTCACTGAGGCACAGAGAATAATAATAATAATAGCATTTATTAAGCGCTTACTATGTGCAAAGCACTGTTCTAAGCGTTGGGGAGGTTACAAGGTGATCAGGTTGTACCACGGGGGGCTCACAGTCTTAATCCCCATTTGACAGATGAGGTTACTGAGGCACAGAGATGTTAAGTGACTTGCCCAAAGTCACACAGCTGACAATTGGCGGAGCCGGGGTTTGAACCCATGACCTCTGACTCCAAAGCCTGTGCTCTTTCCACTGAGCCACACTGCTTCTTCGGATATTTAAGTAGTTACTACTAATAATAATAAAAATAATAGGGGTATTGGTTAAGTGCCAACTACGTGCCAGGCACTGCACTAAGCTCTGGGGTTGATACAAACAAACTGGGTTGGACACAGACCCTGTCCCATATGGGGCTAACAGTTTCCTTCCCCATTTTACAGACGGGATAACTGAAGCCCAGAGAAGTGAAGTGACTTGCCCAAGACCACACAGCAGACAAGTGGTGGAGCCAGGATTAGAACCCATGACCTTCTGAGTCCCAGGCCCGTGCTCTCCCCACTACCCTGTGCCAAGCACTCTGCTGGGATGGATACGCAACAATCCGATCAGGTGCAGTCCCCTCCCCACATGGGGCTCACAATCTAAGAGGCAGGGAGAGCAAAGGCCTTATCCCCATTTTACAGATGAGGAAACTGAGCCACAAGGCAGTGAAGAAAACTGAGAAGCAGCCTGGCCCGGAAGTCATCTGGGCCTGAGTTCTAATCCCGGCTCTGCTACTTGTCTGCTGGGTGACCTTTGGCAAGTCGCTTCACTTCTCTGCACCTCAGTTACCTCATCTGTAAAATGGGGTATACGAATGCGAGCCCCATGTGGGACATGGATTGTTCAACCCTGATTAACCTGTATCTACCCCAGTGCTCAGTACAGTGCCTGGCACATGGTAAGCCACTAAGCGCTTGGGGAGTACAATACAGAGTTAGCAGACACTTCCCTGACCATAACAAGCTTACAGGCTAGAAGGGGAGAAAAACATTAATATAACAAATAACAAATAACATAAATTTTTTTATTTTAAAGAAAGGAGCTAAGTGACTTGTCCAAGGTTGCCGGGGAGGCCAGTGGCAGAGCTCTCAGAGCAGAACCCAGTTCTCTGGGCTCCCAGTCTCATCCTATTTCCTCTCTGGTACGCTGCCTTCACTAAGCTCATCCCGACATACTGCAGCCGCTTCCTGACTCTATCGCCAAGGTATCAGCAAGCTGCGGCCTTACGGGGTAGCTCTTTAAATGCCTAAGCGGATGGACAATACATCAAATTCTGCTTATTCTCCCTTTTTGGTGAGTGACTCCTCCCATCGCTGCCTCTCTGCAGGTCCGGGCAGCGGCCGCGCCCTCTGAAACTTCTTCCCACTGGCGCCCGCGTGGATGTGGCAGGCCCCCTGCTCACATCCTCCTCCCACTCACAGGGTATCGATCTTCTCGGGCTGTAGCAGCTCGTTAAACCCAGCCGCTCTCAGTGATCGGCAGAGAATGTGCTGACTAAGCCGTGGGGCAAGGGGCCAAAATACCAGCGGACACCCATTCCATTTCACTTTCTTAGCACTACCGCATCGACTCAAGAGAAAGAGCCACCATTTTCTGCTGGAGGCCTGCTCAGAGGAAGACACGGGAAAAGACAGAAATTCCGGGGGTGTTCTTTGTCCACGGTGGGGACTAATCCCAGCCAGGCTTGATCCCGTTCCCAGGCCCTCCCCTGGATCCTGCCAAGGCAAAGCCCCACCCAAGTGACCCAGCCCCTCCATCTGACAGTTCTTCTGATCAACCCGTCCCTCTACCTGCCTTATCACCATGGCCTGTCGGGCCAGAATCGGGGTTTCACGGGCAAGGTCTCGGGAGAATCCAGGCCGAAAACACACTCCGGCCTGAGCGATCCGGGGGCCTCAAATTCAGGCTGTGTCCAGATGAATCAGGCTGTACGGTGCTTTGACCCCTAATTATCCTGATAGTTCGCTAGCATAGGCCCAGCTAGGATGCACTTTGCACAGTGCCCTGCACATAGTGAGCACTCCATAAATACCATTGATTGGTTGATGTCTATGGGACCCAAGATTGGGCTGAAGGGATGAAGAGCCAAAGTCCTTAAAAACCTCAACTTCTCCGTGGCACCATATTCCCCGAGACCCACGGGGTCCGAGCGTGGTCCGGGCCTGGGCCGGCCCCCACTGCCAATATGTAAATCTTTGGGGTGGCCATTTCTCTGCTGAGGAGGCCCTTTTGGGAAGCCAGCTCACCCTCTGGGCTGCCGGGAGGATTTTTCCCGCTGCTGCTCTTTCTTGCACCATGTTTGGAAAGAGATCAAGCAATAGTATTTATTGAGCAGCCATCAGTCAGTGGTATTTATCGAGTGCTTTCTATGTTCGGAGCACTAAGTGCTTGGGGAGTACAATACAGAGTTAGCAGACACTTCCCTGACCATAACAAGCTTACAGGCTAGAAGGGGAGAAAAACATTAATATAAATAAATGATTTATAATGTACCATGAGCAGACCACTGTACCAGGTACTTGAGACAGAACAAAAGAGTAGAGACAGTCCCTGCCTTCACAGAACTTACTATCTAGCAGAAGAAGGATGAGAAAGGAACTGCGGATTCGCTAGAAGGGGAGAAAAACGTTAATATAAATAAACGATTTATAATGTACCATGAGTAGACCACTGTACCAGGTACTTGAGAGAGAACAAAAGAGTTGGTAGAGACAGTCCCTGCCTTCACAGAATTTACTATCTAGCAGAAGAAGGATGAGAAAGGAACTGCAGATTCGCTAGAAGGGGAGAAAAACATTAATATAAATAAATGATTTATAAGGTACCATGAGCAGACCACTGTACCAGGTACTTGAGAGAGAACGAAAGAGTTGGTAGAGACAGTCCCTGCCTTCACAGAACTTACTATCTAGCAGAAGAAGGATAAGAAAGGAACTGCGGATTCGCTAGAAGGGGAGAAAAACATTAATATAAATAAATGATTTATAATGTACCATGAGCAGACCACTGTACCAGGTACTTGAGAGAGAACAAAAGAGTTAGTAGTGACAGTCCCTGCCTTCACAGAACTTACTATCTAGCAGAAGAAGGATGAGAAAGGAACTGCGGATTCGCTAGAAGGGGAGAAAAACATTAATATAAATAAATGATTTATAATGTACCATGAGCAGACCACTGTACCAGGTACTTGAGAGAGAACAAAAGAGTTAGTAGTGACAGTCCCTGCCTTCACAGAACTTACTATCTAGCAGAAGAAGGATGAGAAAGGAACTGCGGATTCTTCCTTTGTTTCTAGACCCGGGTGGTGATGTGGTTTGGCAAGTCATATGGACCTACTCAATCCCCCCTAATCCCAAAGTGATGATTTGATTTAAGACCACTGTCACCAGTCTGCTGAGCAAAGAAACCCTTGGAATACCCACTGCTTTTATTTTGGGGACAAGAAACTTTCCTTGCCCTAGACATAGGTCAATCCTCTAACACCAAGGGATCCCTCTTATTACAGTATTTACTAATATGTATCAAGAAGCAGCGTGGTTTAGTGGACAGAGCCCGGGCTTGGGAGTCGAGGTCGTGGGTTTTAATCCCGACTCTGCCACTTGTCTGCTGTGTGACCTTGGGCAAGCTACTTAACTTCTCTGAACCTCAGTCACCTCATGTGTAAAATGGGGATTAAGGCTGTGAGCCCCATGTGGGACAACCTGATTACCTTGTCCAGTGCTTAGAACAGTGCTTTGCACATAGTAAGTGCTTAATTAATGTCATTTATCATTATTATTATTATGTGCTGCAGGTATAAGATTATCAGATCAGACACAGTCTTGTCCTGCCCGAGATTACAGTCTAAGAGGGAGAAACAGGCATCGGACCCCTCTTGTACAGATGAGGACACTAAGGCCCAGAGATGGTTAGAGATTTGACCAAGGTCACACAGCAGGCCAGTGGCTGAGCTGGGACTACAACTTGGGACTCCTGACCACCCAAACCCAGGCTCTTTCCACTGGGCCATGAGATCCAAAGAGGAAAATACCTTCAAATATTAATACAATGGCACACTATTTCTTAGGAAATGGGTACATAATCCAATAATGCAGTGAAAAGTTACCGTTTCTGAAGCATTCTCAGCAGGTAAGGAAATATGCACAAATCTTCCCCACCCCTCTAATGGGTTAAATGGACTTTTAAATGAGCTAAGTGATCACAGGTCCTTCATTGGGTGTGTCACTTGGGACAAGCAAGGTTTCCAGGGTCAAGGTAGTCCATGTCCTCCAGACACATCACTGTCCATCTGATATGTGGAAAAATTAAACCAAGAGGCGGAAATTAAAAATAGAATTCGGAGTACTGAGTCACGGCATAAGCAGAACAGGACCATTAAACGTATTTTTAGTAGCCCGGACACTCAGAAGGACCAAGTACAGGCCTCTGTTTGACTGGATGATGCTAACTGAAGGCCCTTTTCATCGTTGGTCTCCTGAAAGGAAGTGGTTTATGAGGAGGCAATTTGGAGATTCCCGGTGCTCGGGGTCTAAGCCACTGCGGGTGAATTAGCCTCTGCATACGCTTTTCTCACCTGCCAGGAGCCCAGAAGAGGGGAAGCATCCTGTCTCAGAAGGCCGTGGGAGAGCTCAGGGGTGCAGACTTCAGATTCTTTCTTGACCCCAACTTTCTATGCAGCCTGGATCCTGGGACCCACTCAATTGGTCCATCCATCAATCGTATCTACTGAGGACTTACTGTGTACCCAACACTGTACTAAGTGCTTGGGAGAGTACAACACAGCAGACTTGGCTCTGAGCTCTTCTCCACTGTGGGAAATTAGTCGAGCCATCAGCAGTGTCTACTGAGCCCCTACTGTGTGCAAGGTACTGGATTGAGTGCTTTGAAGACTACAGAAGAATTGTTGGACATGAAAATAATAATAATCGGACTTATTAAGTGCTATGTGCCAAACGTTAGGGTAGATCTCAGATAATCAGATTGGACACAGTCCCTGTTCCACATGGGGTTCACAGCCTAAAAGGGAGGGAGAACAGGTATTTTATTTCCACTTTACAGATGGGGAAACTGAACCCCATCCAAGTTATTTGCCCAAGGCCATACCACAGGCAAATGGAAGAATCAGGGCTACAGAACTTGAGACCCTGACTTCCAGTCCCGAGCTCTTTCCACCATGATCAAGGAGTCTTCAGTCCAGCAGAGACCAGAAGGCTTAGGAGCACTGGTCTGCCCTCCTACCCCAGCCCAGCCCAAGGGTCCATGGATATCATGTATTGGGGTGTTCTGCCAAATGGAGGTGTCTGAAGCTGGAACCGTGGTGGAAAGAGGCCGTGGATCTTGGCCAGTGGCTAGCCCCTTTGAACTCTGGCTCTGCCCCCGGCAGTGAAATTTTGAATGGATGTATCTCCTTTTCTCATCCCCCTCATCATTACCTCCCCCTCTCCATCCCCCTCATCATCATCATCATCCCTCATCTTACCTTCTTCCCTTCCCCACAGCCCCTGTATATATGTATATATGTTTGTACATATTTATTACTCTATTTATTTATTTTACTTGTACATATCTATTCTATTTATTTTATTTTGTTAGTATGTTTGGTTTTGTTCTCTGTCTCCCCCTTTTAGACTGTGAGCCCACTGTTGGGTAGGGACTGTCTCTATATGTTGCCAACTTGTACTTCCCAAGCGCTTAGTACAGTGCTCTGCACACAGTAAGCGCTCAATAAATACGATCGATTGATTGATTGATTGATTTCATAAATTTTCAAGCACCGTCTTATCACAGACCAAATGGCAGATTGAAATACCTGAAGCAGTGAAGCAGCGTGGCTCAATGGAAAGAGCCCGGGCTTGGGAGTCAGAGGTCATGGGTTATAATCCCGGCTCTTCCGTATGTCTGCTGGGTGACCTTGGGCAAGTCACTTCACTTCTCTGAGCCTCAGTTACCTCATCTGTAAAATGGGGATTAAGACTGTGAACCCTACGTGGGACAACCTGATCACCTTGTATCCCCCCAGTGCTTAGAACAGTGCTCCGCACATAGTAAATGCTTAACAAATGCCATTATTATTATTATTATTGTTATTCCGGCTGAGCCAATCACTCAACCAGTGGTATTTATTGAGGAACTGCTGAGTGAAAAAGCACAGCACTAAATTCTTGGGAGAGGACAACAGAAGACACCTGCTTTCGGCCCTCAAGGAGCCTGCAGGCTACTGGGGCAGACACACCAGATGGACCCAAGTCAAGCTGTTTTGCTTCCTGCATTGTTGGGCTCCCTCTGGGCAAGTTCCACTGAAGGCTGGTCTTGAACAAACTCTGTACAGCAGCCCAAGTAGATGGAGGTGGAACCAATGACCCAGATTATAATAATAATAATAATGATAACTACAATAATATTTCTTAAGCACTCACTATGTGCCAATTACTGTACTAAGTGCTCGGGTAGAAGCAAGATAATCAGGTCTCTCCTACGGCTCACTGTCTAAGCAGGGGGGAGGATGGGGATTGAATCCTCATTCTGCAGATGAGGGAACTGAGGCACAGGGAAGTGAAGTGACTTGCTCAAGGTCACACAGCAGACAAGTGGCAGAGCTGGGATTAGAACCCAGGTCCTCTGGACTTCCAGGCTCGTGCTCTTTCCAGTAGGCCATGCTGCTCTCAAAAGGAGAAGGTTTGGATCCTTGGGCTGGGATCCACCCAGTGAAGTCCCAGGAGGAAGGCCTGGGAGGAGGAGGAGCCTTTTGCTCCTCCAGGAGGCCATGAAGTGCTAATAATAATAATGGTGGTATTTGTTAATAATGATAATAATAATGGCATTTATTAAGCGCTTACTATGTGCAAAGGACTGTTCTAAGTGCTGGGGAGGTTACAAGGTAATCAGGTTGTCCCTCGTGGGGCTCACAGTCTTAATCCCCATTTTACAGATGAGGTCACTGAGGCACAGAGAAGTTAAGTGACTTGCCCAAAGTCACACAGCTGACAATTGGCAGAGCCGGGATTTGAAACCATGACCTCCAAAGCCCGAGCTCTTTCCACAGAGCCACGCTGCTTCTCTATGCTTCTCTTTAAGCACTGGCTATGTGCCAAGCCCTGTCCCAAGCGCTGAGGGCGATACAAGGTTATCAGGTTGTCCCAGGTGGGGCTCACAGTCTTCATCCCCTTTTTACAGATGAGGTAAACTGAGGCACACAGAAGTTAAGTGACTTGCCCAAATTCAAACAGCTGACAAGTGGCAAAACCGGAATTAGAACCCATGACCTCTGACTCCCAAGCCCGGGTTCTTTCCACTATGCCACGCTGCTTCTGGTTGGGGAGCCGACACATAGTCTGCCCGGTGACACTCCAAGATGTAGCACTGGGGCACCCCCTCTTTCAGGCCAGCAGACACGCTAATTTTTTTGGGGGGGCGGTGCAAATGAGGAGAGGAGGATAGCAAGGAGGAAGAGAGAGAACAAATCTACTTGGAATTTTTTTTATCCACTGCTTTCCAGAGTTCTCCCGGAACACACATGCAGCAGGTATCTGGAGAAAGAAGCCCAATTCAGCCCAGAGCTCTAGACGCAGATAAAAATTTCCGTACGATTACCCAGAAGCAGTCTGGCCTGGGAGACTCTTCGGCATTAGCGGCTCCTGCCAACTGCCCTCGTTCTCTAGAAGTTTCAGGCTTTTAGCTTTAGGACTCCTTCCAGCTGGAAGCAGGCGGGGGCAATGATAAAGCAGAGCTCCAGTTAAGCTAGGGGAAAAGCAATCTCCTGAAAGCAGACAAGGAAGATTTCTGCTCCAAGGACAGCCAGGCTGCTTGTAATTTCCTGCGCATCACTGCCCCACCTCCCGGTGTTTTGTTTTTCCCAGCCAAACCTGACTCATCCAGACGGCACCTCCGCAACCCAGGTACATCCAAGCCTGAATAATCTGCCAGCACCAATGGGCAGTTCCGGGGGGGGAAAGGGAAATGGTTTCACCTCAGGCTTGCAGGACTGGGGGCGGGATTTCAGGGGGATCGGTTCCCCCGCTTCAGGTTCTCCCTTCCCTCCAGCTTTCCTTGGGAGACATCTCCGCTTCTCTACCAGGGCTCCTCCCAGCCACTCGCCTTGGGGACAAGAGGAGGAGGAGGGTGGGCTGGGGTCAGGGGTCAGGCCCTACTGCAGACCCCATGAGCCTGCAACAGTGCTCAGCGCTTAGAACAGTGCTTTGCACATAGTAAGCGCTTAATAAATGTCATTATTATTATTATTATTATTATTATTATTATTACTCAGGCCCTAGGAAACCCCTTTCCCTCCAGGCCTGCTCAGCAACCAGGCCTTCCTCATCCTCCTGCCTTAGTGACTGTCAATTTGCTGGTCCAGCTCACTCTCTGGGGTCAGGCCCCACACTGCTAACTCCCCAGTGCTTCTCCAGGACTCCAGCTCCGGCCCTTCTGAGCCTCAAATCCCCTGGGATTCAGAGCTCAAACCACCCTCAGCGTCAACCCACCCCTCACGGGTACCCTCACCGCGCTCGCCCAGCTCTGAGCGATGGGGAATTGGTTGACCAGAAGGGTCCATGGGCTCTGGGCCCCTCCTCCCCTGCAGCCTCCATCCTCAAAGAGCCCTGGGGAACAGCACGTGGCCTCTCCAGTTCACAGAAGGGCAAAGGCCAAGGCTGGGGTCCCAGGAACAAGGGAATACCGGGAAAAGAAATAACAAGTCATCAAGGGGCTTCGGCACTTGGATTCCCCTCAGTCACCAGGCCCTGCATGGGTTACTGCCCGGATGGTGGCCATAAGGCTGATTCTCGGCTAGCCTCTGCCTTATCCAATTTGGGTGTGGACTGGACACGTTTATTTCCGGCATTTTTATTTCCAGTGCGCAGCCTCCCGTTCCTGAGGTCCACAGCTCGGAAGTGGCACCTGCACTGACAGGCCCCTGGGAGGAAAAAGAAACTACCTGGAGCAAGTGGCTAAGATAGGGGGTCCCCAAAGAAGGCCCTGGGTTTGGGTGATCTTGGACGGACCGCCTTAAAATGGCTCTGCACGTCATTTTGCTGTGTGCCTTGTGTAAACGAATGATATCACATGTGTCCGCATGTCCAGTGTTCACAAGGACCATTGGTGGCCATCCTAGGACCACCAGATCCTCACTCCAGGGCAAGCCAAATGTCAGACCCTTCCCGTTTCCATTCATTCATTTAATAAGTGCTTACTGTGTGCAGAGCACTGTACTAAGCGCTTCGGAAAATACAATACAACAATGAACCACAGCATTCCCTGCTATCTCAACATCCACTAGGTCTGGGCTTAGGAGCAGATGAGGTGGGTCGTTGTCCTTGCTTACAGTTCCAGGCTCGAGTTTCCAAAAGTGGGGTCTCAAAGGTTAACCCTAAAGGTCCCTGAGATTTCTTTCAGAGATTCAAGCCCAGAGAACTTGAAATCAGTCTGCTGCTTTGCCCAGACACTTTCCTGAGGGTAGCAAGTAATGCTGAGACTGGAAATAATTAACCGTGAGAACAAGGACCCAGTGACTTTGGAGAGCCTAGACGAAGTGAGAGATTTCTGCTTTCTGAACAGGGCCTGAAGCATCAGCACAAACAGCGACTGCTTAAGACTCCTCTCCACGCTCTTTCCTTTCTCCTCCCTGTTTGTTTTCTCTCTCTCATCCCACTCCATTCCCTCGCCCAGACAGAGAAAGGGGGAGAGAGACTGGGGAAAAGAGTGTATTTGTATGTGTGGTGAGTGTGTGAAAGAGAGAGAGAAAGAGAGAGACTGAGAGAGAGGCACTAGTGAGCACGTATGGCAAACACCTGCTGTCTGTTCAGGGAGGAGACAGACAGTCCCAGATGATCTCAAAGCCAGACAGGACCGCCCATCCTCTGGGATCCTTGTGCTTTTTCTGGATGTCAAGCGGCAGGGAGGGGCGGGCAGCTCCCTTTTTAAGAGGCAGTATGGCCCAGTGAAAGGAACAGGAGACCCAAATTCTACTCCTGGCGCTGTCTCTGGCCTGTTGTATGACCTTGGACAAGTCACTTAACCACCCTGGGCCTCCATCTGCTCATCTGTAAAACGGGGATGCCAGCCATTTGTTATCTCACAGAGATGTTGTGAGAATAAAATGGGATAATTGATATGAAAGCTCTGTGGAAAAAAATGAAAACACCATACAAAAGACAAAGTATTATTATCATCATCAAGAGGGTGGCTAGGCCAGAATTTCAGGCTCCTTCCCTAATGCCAGGCTGCGGTGACACACGATACATCTTCAATGGGATCCCCACTGGGGATCACTAAGTGTAGCACAAGCACAGTATATTCTCATTTTTGCCTATGGCAAGGAGCGGGGCCAAGATGGGCATTGATGAAGTCAACAACCTTCACTCCTCCATCCCCCTCGAGTCTAAGAAATGCATTTCCATTTTGAAGAGAAATTCAGAAAACTCCCCGAGGGCAGAGATCACACCTTCTGAACGTTCCCCAAGTACTTGATACGGTTTGCTGCTCACCACCATGGCCAAAGCCGATCAAGCGCTCATCCTGTTGGTACTAGGGTAGACCCCTCCCCACCCCTCCATCCAAAATCCTAGGAAACTGAGGCAGCCCCGTTCTGGTCTCTTGTTAGGAGAGAGGCCGTGGTGTCAGTGGACGGCCTCTGCCGGCAGTGTCTGTTGGCAGCCCTCTTCAGTCATTCATTCATTCAATCGTATTTATTGAGCGCTTACTGTGTGCAGAGCACTGTACTAAGCTGTTGGCACGCAGGGTAGCCTAAAGGGCAGAAGGTCAGAAAATGCTTATTCTCTCTCCTACTAGACTGTGAGCCCCATGTGCGACAGGGACTGTTTCCAACATGATTTATTTGTATCTACCCCAGCGCTCAGAACAGTGCTTGACGCATAGGAGGGGCTTAATAAATACCCAAATTATTATTAATCATTAAAGGAGCTCAACTTGATTTTCCCGGACACTATCTGCATGGTTGCAATCTCACTGTCAGCAGCTCCAATATAAGACACCCAGGACAGTGATATACTGTGTGCATGAAACTAGAGAGAGACTTCTGGACTTTGAATACAGGAGACCCCTTACGCACTTCGATACACATCCCAGCCCCACGGTTCCAATGTACATATCCTTTTACTCTACTCTTTCCCCTCTCTGTAATATATTTCTAATGGCCATCTTCCCTTGTAGACTGTAAGCTCCTCATGGGCAAGGATCGTGCCTTCCAACTTTATTGCATTGTATATTCCCAAGTGTTTAGTATAGTGCTCTGCATATAGTAAGCACTCAATAAATACCACTGATTGATTGACCTCCTGCCGTGACTCATATTTGGCATTGTTTTGGGGTGGGTAGGCCCAGTACAGTATAGGGCATTACCCAGGGAGTCTTGTCAATCAATCAATCAATCAATCAATTGTATTTATTGAGTGCTTACTGTGTGCAGAGCACTGTACTAAGCGCTTGGGAAGTACAACTTGGCAACATATAGAGACAGTCCCTACCCAACAGTGGGCTCACAGTCTAGAAGGGGGAGACAGAGAACAAAACAAAACATATTAACAAAATAAAATAGAGTAGATATGTACAAGTAAAATAAATGGTGGGGGGCCTTGGGAGTCCAAAGGGTCCCATTTCGTGTACCTCCACGGGCGTACTCAACTTTGAGATGGCTTCATACTAAGATTCAAGCTAGAAAGGGAGCCCTGAAGAGAAGTCCTTCGGGAGAAGATTCCGTCAATGTCTGTTAGCAAGATGGGTATTCATGGGAAGCTTCGGTAGTCTTTGGAAGGAATTACCAAACAAAAACACGTAGAGTGAAGGCAGGTGGCTGGAGTAGATGACCACAGAAGGTCAATCAATCAACCAATGCCATTTTTTGATTGCCTAATGAATGCAAAGCACTGTATTAGGCACTTTTGGAGAGTAAAATAGAAGATATACAACACCTGCCCTCAAGGAGCTTACAGTCCAGCTCCACGTGTGCATAGTTGGCCACTGGTTCCTTGGCATTTGCAACTGTTACCAGATCCCTAGTTCTGACCCTCTCTCCCACCCTTCCTCCCCCCAACCAGGCAGGATGGGGGTAGTCAGGGGAAGTTGCTCCTGGGATGAGCAAGTTCCTGCTCCAGTCCACATAATCCCATCCTCTCTTATTGTGCCAGGAGGGAATGTTCAGAGATGCGCGTTCCCCAGGACTCTCTGCATTTCAATACCATTTATGCCCTTTGAGGAGAAAAATGTAGCATCGCCATCTCATTCACCTGCTCTATCCGGGCAAGACAAATAATCTCTCGGTTTCTGAAACGACAGCAGGTCCAGTCCTCCCATCAAGCAAGGGTTGTGCTCTTGTGATGCAAGCACTCGTGTGCATAATGCCGTTTTTTCCAGTAGCGTGACTGGCCCAGCCACAACAAGCTTGCTCTTGTCTGCCTCCCTCAATAGACTGTAAGCTCGCCGTGGGAAGGGAACGTGTCTACCAACGCTGTTGCATTGCACTCTCCCAACTGACTAGTACAGAGTTCTACACACAGTAAATACTGAAAAAATACCATTGATGATGAGGAAGGAGGCCGGTCTCAAATTCCCAGCAGCATCCTTGCCCAAACTGGCACAGGAAACACTGCACTAACGGCAACACCTAATGTACTGACCTGATTCCATCTTGCTGGGTGTCTCGGGCGACCTCAGATGATTTTCCTTGTAAGACTGACCCCGCCGTAGCCACAGCCTAATTACCACAGTACACTGAGTCCACTTCATTTGAGTTTTAGTACAAAGTGACAAGCTACGTTGGCTTCAAATAATAATAATAATGGCATTTTATTAAGCACTTACTATGTACAAAACACTGTTCTAAGCGCTGGGGAAGATACAAGGTAATCAGGTTGACCCGCGTGGGGCTCACAGTCTTAATCCTCATTTTACAGATGAGGTAACTGAGGCCCAGAGAAGTTAAGTGACTTGCCCAAAGTCACACGGCTGACAAGCGGCAGAGCCGGGATTTGAACCCATGATCTCTGACTCCAAAGCCCATGCTCTTTCTATTGAGCCACGCTGCTTTCCCACTCGCTCCAGAATATCCTCAATGCAAACTAAATGAAACTTTGGTTTCAGGGCGGCTTTCTTAGGTTCAGGCTTTATGTCTATATTTTAAAATTGTTATGTGGCCTGGACAGCCATATTTCCACAGCCTCCAGTCTTCTATTTCCTCTCCGCGATGGGGCTGGGTTTCCCATCAGCGTCTTGGTTCTAACCCAGGCGAATTATAGTAATCCAATTTAGACTTTGGCCCTTACGGACAAGAAGCAGCATGGCCTAGTGGAAATAACTCAGATCTGGGAGCCAGAGGACCAGGGTTTCAATCCCAGTTTGGCCAAATGCTTGCTGTGTGACCCTGGGCAAGTCCCTTAACTTCTCTGTGCCTCAGTTATCCTGTTCTTCCTATGAGCCCTATGCAGGATAGAGACTGTGTCCAATCTAATTCACTGGTATCTACCCCAGTGCTGAGAACAGTATTTGACACATAGTAAGTGCTTAACAAATACCTTTTAAAAAAAAATCAAGGGGAGCAGGTGAGAGAGGGCAAACCAACACCACTGCTGTATAGTCAGTGGCATTAATTGAGCACTTACTGAGTTCAGAGCAATCAATCAATCAATCAATCATATTGATTGAGTGCTTACTGTGTGCAGAGCACTGTACTAAGTGCTTGGGAAGTACAAGTTGGCAACATATAGAGACAGTCCCTACCCAACAGTGGGCTCACAGTCTAAAAGGGGGAGACAGAGAACAAAACCAAACATACTAACAAAATAAAATAAACAGAATAGATATGTACAAGTAAAATAAATAAATAGAGTAATAAATATGTACAAACATATATACATATATACAGGTGCTGTGGGGAAGGGAAGGAGGTAAGATGGGGGGAATCAATCAATCAATCAATCGTATTTATTGAGTGCTTACTGTGTGCAGAGCACTGTACTAAGCACTTGGGAATCAATCAATCATATTTATTGAGTGCTTACTGTGTGCAGAACACTGTACTAAGCGCTTGGGAAGTACAAGTTGGCAACATATAGAGACAGTCCCTACCCAACAGTGGGCTCACAGTCTAAAAGGGGGAGACAGAGAACAAAACCAAACATACTAACAAAATAAAATAAATAGAATAGATATGTACAAGTAAAATAAATAAATAAATAAATAAATAAATAAATACATAGAGTAATAAATATGTACTGTACTAACCACTTGGGAGAGTACCAAACAATAGAGTTGGTAGACACAAATCCTGCCCACAAGACACTTCCAGTTCAGTGGATTGCAACAAATCTAGTACATTCATTCAGTCATATTTGTCCTGCTGGCAGGAGAACAGACCTTTCGCCTCAACCGCTGCAGGCTGCGCCAGGCTCTCTGAATGGTAAGGACCCAGAAACAACGCCCTAGTCTATCTTTATCTTCTTTATCATGAGACGCAGCGTGGCTCAATGGAAAGAGCCCGGGCTTGGGAGTCGGAGGTCATGAGTTCAAATCCCGGCTCCACCAATTGTCAGCTGTGTGACCTTGGGAAGTCACTTAACTTCTCTGAGCTTCAGTTACCTCATCTGGAAAATGGGGATTAAGACTGTAAGCCCCACGTGGGACAGCCTGATCACCTTGTATCCTCCCCAGCACTTAGAACAGTGCTTTGCACATAGTAGGCGCTTAACAAATGCCATCATTATCATTATAACGTGCAAGACAATCTCAATGTGGTCCTCACAACCAAGGATCTAATTTCCCATCACAGTGAAAGCTTCTTGGGGACAGGGAACACATCACTTCTCCATGTTGTATTTTCCCAAGCGCTTTGTGCTGCAACCAGTGACTGAAACAGTGTTCCCACTACTTCTTCTAGAACAGTGCTTTGCACCTAGTAAGCGCTTAATAAATGCCATGATTATTATTATTATTATTATTATTCTAAGTTGAAGGTGATGCGGAATGATGCAGTGAGGACGGCCCCGCTCCCAACTCTTATTTGCCAATTGGTGTGGGCAGCACCACTCTGCCCTCCTGCCAGTCCATCACTCCTCCCCTCCAGTGTTTTGAGAAGGTATGGGCTGTGTGGACAGCAGAATGCTCCCCAATATGGACCACAGGCCCACTGGTCCATGGCTCCAACCTGGGTCATTGCTCTGGGGCCACGGTGCCAGTCAGGGGGAAGCATATTCTCCCCTCTGCCCTCAGCCCACTAAATCCCATCGATTCTCCCCATCAATCAATCAATCATATTTATTGAGCGCTTACTGTGTGCAGAGCACTGTACTAAGCGCTTGGGAAGTCCAAGTTGGCAACATATAGAGACGGTCCCTACCCAACAGCGGGCTCACAGTCTAAAAGGGGGAGACAGAGAACAAAACCAAACATACTAACAAAATAAAATAAATAGAATAGATATATAGTTGTCTCCCCTTGGGTTGCAGAGAAACCTGAGGGTTCCCCATCATTCCAATCCAAGGTCAGTCAGGGGAGGGGAGGGCAAACACTGAATGGATAAATTCTGGATAAATGGATACATTCATCAATGTTCATTTTAGTCTAGTAATGGCTCAAATGTACCCAACTGGATCCAATGTTTCTATGGTTTTTATCATTTACTCCCAAAGAAATAGACACACTTTTTTTTTAAAACAAATTTTGCCTCCATGAGGAGTATGACTAATAAACTAATAAGCAAACACTGGAAGTAAATTACTTACTTCAGTGTTTTCTCTCTCATTCAGAATGTTTACTTGCAATAAACTGATGCAAATTAAAAACTCTCCCGGAATCAGATGTTCAGCTTGACCAAAAAAGAAAAAAAAAAAAAGAGGAAAAACTGGCAATTGTAGATGCTTCTATTTAAGCGGCAATTTCAATCTTTCTTCTGCAGTGCTGAATTTTTATTTTGACAAATCCATTCACAATCAGCTTTTTTGCAAATGATGCCATTTTCTATGGGCCCCCTGTCTCCAGAAATCATCTGGAATAAAATTTTCCCTGTAATCTTAATCTAATCCCATGCACAACTCAGAATCCTCTCGGGGCACAAACTTTATGCATTCTTCATTTTGCCAGATATACAATAGCAGTTGGAGGTTGTGGAAGAAATCAGTTAGTGTGACTGGGTGTGGGGGTCTTCACTCAACCAATGGCATTTATTAAGAGTTTACTGAGTGCTTACTAGGCACTTGGGAGAACACAAGAGAGTCGATAGACACAATTCGTTTTTTGACTAGGAACTGGATTTGCCTGGTGGTTCCTGAAAATACGTGCTTCAGAAACAAAGCCTCCACGGTTAGTCATTAATGGCTGTATCTGCCTGCCCCTCACCAACATAACAATAATGATGGTATTTGTTAAGCGCTTACTATGTGCAAAGCACCGTTCTAAGCGCTGGGGAGGTTACAAGGTGATCAGGTTATCCCCCTGGGGGTTCACAGTTTTAATCCCCATTTTACAGATGAGGTAACTGAGGCCCAAGGAAGTTAAGTGGCTTACCCAAAGTCACACAGCTGACAGTTGGCACAGCCGGGATTTGAACCCATTCAATCAAGGTATTTACTGAGATTTTACTGGGTGCAGAATATGGTAAATTTGGGAGAGGACAATACAATAGAGTTGGTAGACACAATTACTGCCCACGAGGACCTTACTATCTACTAAGGGAGTCAGACACTAAAATTAATTACAGATGGATAGTCATTCAATCGAATTTATTGAGCACTTACTGTGTGCAGAGCACTGTACTGTGGGGTGAGTATTAAAGTGCTTAACGGGCACACACCAAAGTGCACAGGTGAAACAGAAGGGAGGGTGATTAGGGTGGGGAAATGAGGGGTTAGTCAGGTATTTATATTGATGTCTATTTACTTGTATTGATGTCTGCCTCCCCGCCTCTCCCCAGACTGTGAGCTCGTTATGGGCAGGGATTCTCTCTTTATTGCTGTATTGGACTTTCCCAAGTGCTTAGAACAGTGCTCTGCACACAGTAAGCGCTCAATAAATATGACTGAATGAATGAATGAAGTAAGGCCTCTTGGAGGAGATATGATTTTAGCAGGGCTTTGAAAGGTGGTTTCGTGCATATGAAGGGGGAGGGAGTTCCAGGCTAGAGGGAGGACATGTGCAAGAAGACAGTGGTGGAATAGACAAGACTGAGGTACAGCAACCAGATTGGCATTGGAAGAGCAATGTGGGTGGACTGGTTTGTGGCGGGAGATCACCAGTAATCTTGGAAAGGGCAGTTTCAGTGAGGTGAAGGGGATGGAAGCCTGATTCCAGGGGGTTAGGAGAAAATTGGATGAGAGGAAGTGGAGGTAGGGGATGTAAACAACTCACTTGAGGAGTTTGGAAAGAAATGGTAAGGAGAGAAATGGAGCAATAGCAGGAGGGCACCATGGAGATCAAAGGAGGGGCATGTTTTAGGACAGGGGGTACATGGGCATGTTTGAAAGGTGGGGAAAGAGCCATTTGAGAGTGAGTGGCGAAAGATAGCAGGCAGAGAAGGAGGAAAGGAGGGGGTATATCTGTTTATAATGTACAAAGGGATGGGGTCAGAAGTGCAGATGGAGGAAGTAGATCTGCTCTTGAGCTACTATGGGAAAGGGCAGGAAAGTTGAAGAGGAGGCAGAAGGAGGGTGGGACTGAAGAGGTGCAGGCAAGATCTTAGAGATATCACACCTGATGGTTTCTACTTCATCAGTGAAATAGGTGGCGTGGTCATTAGGGGCAAGAGATGGGGCAGAGGGTGGGGGGCTTTAGGAGGGGGTACAAAGCTGACAGAGCTAGCACGGCCAATGGACACGGGAGTCGATAAGGATGGAGAGGGATTTATGCAGGGTGGAGAAGAGGGCATTCAATTGTACTTATTGAGTGCATACTGGTGCAGAGCACTGTACTAAGCACTTGGGAAGTACAAGTTGGCAACATATAGAGATGGTCCCTACCCAACAGCGGGCTCACAGTCTAGAAGGGGGAGAGAGACAACAAAACAAAACATATTAACAAAATAAAATAAATAGAATAAATATGTACAAGTAAAATAAATAGAATAATAAATATGTACAAACATATATACATATATACAGGTGCTGTGGGGAGGGGAAGGAGGTAAGGCAGGGGGGATGGGGAGGGAGAAGAGGGGAAGAGGAAGGAGGGGGTTCAGTCTGGGAAGGCCTCCTGGAGGAGGTGAGTTAAAACAGGAGAGGGTGAATTTCAGATGAACAAGGTCAGCCTGATGCTGGATTTCCACCAACAGTGCTCCTCAGTGGGAGCACAAGAGGGGAGGAAGCATGCTGTGGGCTGGTGGTACAAGATGGATGGATAGACAGGGGAGTGAGGGAGTTGAGTTCAGTGGAGAGAGCAGAGTTGAGGGTGCTGATTTGTGTGTTAAGAGAAGATAGGTTGGGTATGGAGAGCAAATGGAGCGTGGTGACTTGAGAAAATTCAAGGGGGTTGAAAGACTGGATCACAAATAGCGAAAAAGAAAAGTGGGGACGTAATGTTAAATGGTTGGAAAACTCTTGTATAGCATAGGCCAATCTGATGAGGCTTAAAAAAACCACCTGAAATACCCAGATAATTCAGGCCAAAATGTATATTTGGAGCCTGAGTTATCTAGAGAAAGAGCACCACAAAAGGAACCTGATACTATTCTTAAATGCAAATGGCCCCACACGCAGATTCCTCTGCCTAGCACAATTGATTATTATTTTGCTCCCTGCCTCTAAGGTTTGCTTTGTTTAGAGAAGCAGTGTGACTGAGTGGAAAGAACACGGAGCTGAGAGCCAGAAGACTTGGGTCCTCTAATCCTGACTCTGCCACTTACCTGCTGTGTCACCTAGAGCAAGTCACTTAACTTCTCTGTGCCTTGGTTCTCTCATCTGCAAAATTGGGATTCAATACCTGCTCTCCCTCCTATTTAGACTGTGAGCCCGATGGGGGACCTGATTATCACATATCTACCCCAAGACTGAGTACAGTGCTTTTTTTACGGTATTTGTTAAATGCTTAATATGTGCTAAGCGTTGGAGCAGATATACGATACACGTACACTCAGGGCTCACAGTCTTAATCCCCATTTTACAGATGAGGTTACTGAGACCCAGAGAAGTTTAGCAGCTTGCCCAAGGTCACAAGTGGCAGAGCCAGGATTAGAACGCAGGTCTTCTGATTCCCAGGCCTGCGCTCATCCCACTAGGTCCCGGATTCTGTGATTTCGGCCCACGCCGTCCCGAATCGATGAGAACATTCAGAACCGTTGAGCAACAGGGCGGCCATTCACTGGGTTTACTACCAGACTGTCCAGTCTGCAGCTGGCCTGTCCCCCGGTCAGTGCTGAGACAGGCCTGGATGTCTTTGTGTCCAGGATTTTGAAGGGCCCAGTCTCCCTGTTCCCCGATTCCTGCTGCCGTTCCTTGCCTCGAAAGCGGCTCCTGGTTTTCAGGGTCCCGGGGGGCGGGCAGTGCAATGACTCTGGAGGAGGGAGAGAGCCAGGGGCCCGGTCAATTCCCCACTCACCAACCAGTAGGCTCCATGAACTTCCTCAAAGAACCTTGGCACATGCGTCTTTACACTGCCTTTCTGTCGTACCACTTTGGCTGTATTTTAGGTTAGAGAAGCAGCGGGGCTCAACGGAAAGAGCCAGTGCCTGGCACATAGTAAGCACTTAAATGCCATATTATTATCAGTAGTGGTGGTAGTAAATATTTTCATGTTTGCCCACCCCATCCGAGTGTAAGCTCTTTGTGGTCAGGGAACAGGTCACGTTGTTATTCTGTACTTCCAAACTGCCTAGAACTGTGTATGGCAACAAATTGGGTGCTCAGTCATTGTGGGTTCTCTTCTGAATTCAGGCCCAGATGGAACAGAGAAGCAGCGTGGCTCAGTGGAAAGAGCCCGGGCTTTGGAGTCAGAGGTGGTGGGTTCAAATTCCGGCTCCACCAATTGTCAGCTGTGTGACTTTGAGCATGTCACTTAACTTCACAGTTACCTCATCTGTGAAAGGGGGATTAAGACTGTGAGCCCCACGTGGGACAACCTGATCACCTTTAATCCCCCTCAGCGCTTAGAAGAGTGCTTTGCACATTGTAAGCGTTTAACAAATGCCATCATCATTCATTCATTCATTCAATCACATTTATTGAGCGCTTATTGTGTGCAGAGCACTGTACTAAGCACTTGGGAAGTACAAATTGGCAACATATAGAGACGGTCCCTACCCAACAAGGGGCTCACAGTCTAGAAGGGGGAGACAGACAACGAAACAAAACATGTGGACAGGTGTCAAGTCAGAACAAATAGATGGTCTATCCTTAGCAGTAGGAGATAGATCAAGGAAACCAACCATCACACCCTTCCTCCCACATCTTCTTGCCTCTGATGGAGATCCAATACTAGACTGGACCAACTATTATAAACACTCAACACATACCATTGATTGACTGGCCACTAGGCTATCCCAGTAATGGCAGTGCTTATGTTCTTATTCCTTTCCCAGAAGCACCTCGCTTTTGACACAGTTATCCCGAGATCCCCTCCAAAAAATTGGCTTTTTCCTACAGGGAGTTTCAGTGCTGCCAGTAGCCGCTTGATCTGCAGTTGTAGTCCCTTGTTTAAAGAGCCTGGGATAGGTCTCATTGTACCCTAAAGGGCTTTGGAATTCAATCGTATTTATTGAGCACTTACTGTGTGCAGAGCACTGTACTAAGCGCTTGGGAAGTACAAGTTGGCAACATATAGAGACGGTCCCTACCCAACAGTGGGCTCACAGTCTAGAAGACTAGAATCTTTAAAGTTTAAAGGGCTAGGTATCTGGTGTCTGGCGTAAGCCTGCCTGTTGGCTCCACTCATGGAGGATGATGTTGGGGACTGGCTCCAGGAACAAAACCAGACCCGTCTACCAAGCCTCGTGTGCCAGTGGGGGAAAACTGAGGCCCAGAGCCAAGCCCCTGACAAATCACAGGCTGGACTGTGTTCATCCTGCATTTATCCCAAGTCCGGGCAAGTTGGAGAGCCCGAAGAGCAGGAATCTTTTCCTTCCTTCTCGGCTGGGCAGATTCAGATTCTCTGGACTCGTTCGGCTAAGGTCTCTGCAACAGGCCTCAGCAAACAGAGCACCGGAATGTATCAGGTGTAACATGTTCTTGCCCTCCGATGACCTTGAACATATCCTTCACCTTCTCCTCGGCACCAAAGTGCTTTGCCAGTGGTGAGGGGGCAACTGGGGGCATTCCTTTCCTCGTTCCCACCAGGAAAGAGGTACATTCCCCTCCTCAGTCCAGCAGCCCAGAAAGACAAATTAATCATTCAGTAGTATTCATTGAGCAAATATTGAGTGCAGAGCATGGTACCAAGTGCTGCAAGTGTTTGCAGCTGTGCCTTACTGCCTATCTAGTTTCCCATTTCACCCCCTCTCTTGGGCAAGGGGGCCCCAGTGAACATCCAGCCCCAGTGAACAATAACCATTGAGCTCACCAAGCTCTACAGAAAGGGCAATTCAGCCTCAATCCCCTTTCCTCTCCTATAAAAGGGAATCTCAAGGGCCCACAGCGAAGGAGGCAAGCAGCATTTTTCTCAACGCCTGTCCTCTCCCACCTGTCAATCCACCTCCAGGAAGCCTTCCATGATCAATTCTCAGCCCTCTAATCATATCCATCCAGCAGAGACAGTTAGCATTTACCTATTTTACGACTCTCTCAGCTCTTCGGTATCCACATCTATCTAGCTGGCGATTTGTATAGTCTTAATTAATTAGGGAAATTTATTCAGCACATATGTGCCAAGCACTGGGGTAGATACAAGATAATCAGGTTGGACACAGTCCCTGTCCCACACAGCACTAACAATCAAAGCCTTCCCTTGATTTTTTTTTTCCTGCTATTTTCCTTGTCATGCCTGATCCAGCTGCTCTGAAGAGGTTTATGCCTTTCTAGTAATGGCTCTTGGCAAATCTAATTAGACTGTGTTCCCGACAACAATTTTAAAGGTTCTGTACAAATCTTCTTCTAGGACTACCTGCTGCCTTCCTTTCTTCCTCTTAATAAAAATGTGGAAATTATTCTTCTGCACCTGCTTTGTACAGTCCAGTGGAATGATAGGAAGATGTGCTCCAGTCCTACTGCGTTCTCCTGTGAGGATTTCAGACCAGGGTTTGGGCTCTGGCCTGTGGAGTTTTCTAATTCTTTGGCTTAATCATGTCTCATTAAAGGGTTTCTTTTTCCCCTTGGTTTCTTTTTCTTTAAAATTCAAAGGGGAGTGGCAATTCAGAATACCTTGAATCTATCTTTTATCATCCCCTTTCTTGCCAAAGGCCTGTTTGAAGATCACTGTCTGATTGATGAGGGGAAGAACATTCGCTCTCCTTGACCCCAGCATGGATGTAATGGGAACAGATCCCCTGGTGCGATGGCTTCTGAGAACAAGCCAAGACAAAGCAAAAAAAGGGAGGTGGAAGGGACCCTCCATGTTCCCTCACAAGACAGGAGCTGCCCCAGATCGGACCACTTGGTTCTTGCAGAGGGTTGAATGCTAGTTGTCCTTTCCCAGGGAATGGGTCACCTGGGCCTGCCTCTTTCCACCCCACCTACCTCCTGAATGGCAATGATGAGGGGGCGAGGGGAAGTAACAGGTAGCAAAGGATAAAGACTTGGGGACCGACTGGCAGCTTGGGATCCATTTGCCGGAGAAGAGCGAGGTGATCAGCACCCAAATTACCCTCTCCAAGTTCATGAAGAGGTATTATCTGGGTGGCAGTGAACACCCTTTTTTTTGTTCTGGTTTTTTCAAAATGTTGGACACAATCCCAATCCCATATGGAGCTCACAGTCTTAATCCCCACTTTTCAAATGAAGTCACTGAGACACAGAGAATTGAAGTGATTTTCCCAAGGTAACAAAGCAGACAAGTGATGGAGCCAGAATTGAAATCTAGGTCCTCTGGCTTCCAAGTCCATGCTCTTTTCACTAGGCTACAATACTTCTCTCTCCTTTTCCAGAAGACTGAAGGAAACCAACTTCAGATGCATCTTAGAGGTGAGCGTTAGACATGAGAAAAAAATTCCAGGAACACTGGGGGGATTTTGCAAAAAGGGGTAAGCACCGCTCTTGCTGGGAAATCTTGAAGTTGGTAATAATATAATAATAACGGTATTTGTTAAGCGCTTACTATGTGCAAAGCACTGTTCTAAGCACTGGGGATGATACAAGGTGATCAGGTTGTCCCACATGGGGCTCACAGTCTTATTCCCCATTTTACAGATGAGGGAACTGAGGCCCAGAGAAGTGAAGTGACTTGCCCAAAGTCACCCAGCTGACAATTGGTGGAGCCAGAATTAGAACCCATGACCTCTGACTCCTAAGCCCGGGCTCTTTCCACTGAGCCACACTGCTTCTCTATCCAGTACTGGTACTATCCAGAGGCAGGGGGATGGACAAGATGGCCTCTCAAAGCCCCTTCTACGATCCCCCTTCTAGACTGTGAGCCCACTGTTGGGTAGGGACCGTCTCTATATGTTGCCAACTTGTACTTCCCAAGCGCTTAGTACAGTGCTCTGCACACAGTAAGCGCTCAATAAATACGATTGAATGAATGAATGAATGAATGAATGATCCACGTCTGGATCCTCAGGAACATTCAGCATGCCACCCAAATCCCAAACATAATAAGAGGCAGCGGAATTAGCAGAAGCAGCATGGCCTAGTGGATAGAGCATGGCCGGCAGTCAGAAGGTCATGGGTTCTAATCCCAGCTCTGCTACTCTTTGCTGTGTGACCTTGGGCAAGTCACTTAACTTCTCTGTGTCTCAGTTCCTTCATCTGGAAAATGAGGAATAAGACTGTGATGCCCATGTGGGACAGGGACTGTGTCCAACCTGATTACCTTGTAGCTACCCCAGCACTGAGAACAGTGCCTGGCACATAGTAAGTGCTTAACAAATACTAGTAGTAGTAGTAGTAGTAGTAGTAGTAGTTGCAGCAGTAATAATGATGATGATCATCATCAATGGTTACCACTATGCACTTACTGTGTGCTAAGCACCCTAAGGACTGGGGTAGATACAGAGAAGCAACATGACCTAGTAATAATAATAATAATAATAATAATAATAATGGCATTTGTGAAGCACTTACTATGTGCAAAGCACTGTTCTAAGCACTGGGGAGGTTACAAGGTGATCAGGTTGTCCCACGGGGGGCTAGTAGATACCGCCTCAGCCTGGGAGTAAGAAGGACCTGGGTTCTAATCCCGTCTCCACCACTTGTCTGCTATGTGACCTTGGTCAAGTCATTTCACTTCCTCTGTGCCTCAGTCCCCTCCTCTGTAAAATGATGATTAAGACTGTGAGCCCTATGTGGGACAGGGACTGTGTCCAACCCTGTTAGCTTGTTCTACCCCAGCGTTTAGAACAGTGCTGGCACATAATAAGTGCTTAACAAATACCACTATAATAATAAGAAGAACCTCCAGTGGTTGTCCAACCACCTCTGCATCAAACAGAAAGTCCTTACCATTGGCTCTAAAGCACTCAATCATTCATTCATTCAATCGTATTTATTGAGCACTTACTGTGTGCAGAGCACTGGACTAAATGCTTGGGAAGTACAAGTTGGCAACATATAGAGACGGTCCCTACCCAACAAGGGGCTCACAGTCTAGAAGGGGGAGACAGACAACAAAACACGTGGACAGGTGTCAAGTCATCAGAATGAATAGAAGTAAAGCTAGATGCCCATCATTAACAAAATAAATAGAATAGTACATATTCCTCTCCCATTCCCTTGTGCGTCACCCTTGTACTTGGATTTGCCCACAGCATTTATGTACATATCCATAATTAATTTATTTAGATTAATGTCTGTCTCCCTCTCTAGACTGTAAGCTTCCTGAGGGCAGGGAACGTGTCTACCAACTCTGCTGTATTATACTTTTCCAACTGGTCTGCACACAGGCAGCACTCAATAAATATGAGTGATTGACTGATAAGAGAATGTGATGTGCTGTCAGAAAGAACAGTTGTACGAACGCTTGAAACGGCCCAGAGGCAGAAGAGGTACAATTCAAATCTTCCTCCACACAGGGTTTGTCAAGAATGTAACCCTTGTGTTATACGAGGTAACCCTATACTAGTGCTTGGAAGGGCCCATCATTTTTCATTTTAATTTAAATTTTGACCTGTCCACAACCTAAGATTGTCAGAGCCAGACCTGTGGGCCTGAGCTAATTTGAACAGCAAACATAAATTTGCTCTGCGGATCAATCGATCGATTATATTTATTGAGCGCTTACTCTGGGCAGAGCAGATGAGAACAAAACAAGCACTCCGCGATCCCTTAATAAGTTTCCAACCTCCACTGCCTGCCAATAGCCTGATACATCAATCAATATAGACCAGTGAACAAGATCATTATGCTACATATTTAATGTCATAAATTGTTACAGGCCCCGGGCTGCAGGCTCCCTGACTGTTTGCAGGCCCGCTTTAAATAAGTCATTAGGAAGGTATCACTTGTCTTCTGCAGGGACAGAGGGGGAACCGGGGCCAAGGACCCCACAAAGACTGGACGTTGGGACAGAGTGAGAAAATGTTTTTGGTTCCAGCATAAAACCGAACTGAGCAAACCATATCCTCATAGTTTTGTCAGCCTGAGGGCTACTTGGTCCAGCTTAATAACCTTTCTTTCACATCCATTTCCCTCCGGCCCTGCTCTGTCCCTGAGCGGCTGCTGCTGGATTCAGGAGGGAATGGTCCCCGTCTTTAGGGATTGGCTACGCGTTTTTTAAATGTCGTCCCCAACCATTCTCACGGGACAAAATTGCAGCTTCTCTCCTAGGCTTAGGGCAGGACCTGGCCCCTTGATGCTTCTCCTAACTCCCATCCAGCCACCCGGGATGAGGAGTGGACATGACAATGTCGATTCAGCACATCCAAGTTCTCTCCTGGTTCTGTCTGGTCTGGTTGGCCCACTCCACTTTCTTTCACTCACCGAAGGTGCTGCAGGGAGGAATGGGCCTCTCTTCACATGGTTTCACTTTTTATTTTTTTAAATCAAGTGAGTATATGTTGTCAACTTGTACTTCCCAAGCGCTTGTGCTCTGCACACAGTAAGCGCTCAATAAATACGATTGATTGATTGATTGAGTCATCTCAGGACTGTCTGGCTTGTGCCACGCAGTTCTGTTTCTAAATACGTTTGACAGATGGGTCAAGATTCCTTCTGAGGCAGCAACCTGTCTCCCTTTGCTTGGCAGCTCTCGTTGCCCTAGGCTAGTGGCCCCAGGGGCAAACTTAGGTGGAAAATGCCCCTTGTGAGTGAACTTTTTGGTTGCTGGGGCCACACTTCCAGGGCAGATGAATCAGCTTGGAATCCTTTTCCTAACCATACGGAGGGGTCAGCTGAACTCAGTTGCAACAATCTTGGCGAGAACAGCTGATCCATACCATTTCATTAGAGAAGCAGCGTGGCTCAGTGGAAAGAGCCCGGGCTTTGGAGTCAGAGGCCATGGGTTCAAATCCTAGCTCCGCCAACTGGCAAACCTAGGTGGAAAATGCCCCTTGTGAGTAAACTCTTCGGTTGCTGGGGCCACACTTCCAGGGCAGATGAATCAGCTTGGAATCCTTTTCCTAACCATACGGAGGGTTCAGCTGAACTCAGTTGCAACAATCTTGGTGAGAACGGCTGATCCGTACCATTTCATTAGAGAAGCAGCATGGCTCAGTGGAAAGAGCCCGGGCTTCGGAGTCAGAGGCCATGGGTTCAAATCCTAGCTCCGCCAACTGGCAAACCTAGGCGGAAAATGCCCCTTGTGAGTAAACTCTTCGGTTGCTGGGGCCACACTTCCAGGGCAGATGAATCAGCTTGGAATCCTTTTCCTAAACTATGGAGGGGTCAGCTGAACTCAGTTGCAACAATCTTGGTGAGAACAGCTGATCCGTACCATTTCATTAGAGAAGCAGCATGGCTCAGTGGAAAGAACACGGGCTTTGGAGTCAGAGGTCATGGGTTCAAATCCCAGCTCCACCAATTGACAGCTGTGTGACTTTGGGCAAGTCACTTCACTTCTCTGGGCCTCAGATACCTCATCTGTAGAATGGGGATTAAGAGTGTGAGCCTCCCATGGGACAACCTGATCACCTTGTAACCTCTCCAGAGCTTAGAATAGTGCTTTGCACATAGTAAGCGCTTAATAAATGCCATTATTATTATTTCATTCATTCATTCAATCATATTTATTGAGCACTTACTGTGTGCAGAGCACTGTACTAAGCACTTGGGAAGTACAAATTGGCAACATATAGAGGCGGTCCCTACCCAACAATGGGCTCACAGTGTAGAAGGAAGAGACAGACAACAAAACAAAACAAGTGGATGGGTGTCAATACCATCAGAATAAATAGAATTATAGCTATGTGATACCCTTTAAAGCATATCATTTATACAAAATGTATACAAAATTATACCACTTAAAGCACATCACCTCCAAGGGGCCTTCCCCAACTAAGCCCTTCATTTCTTCTTCTCCTCTTCCCTTTTGGGTCACCTTACATCTGAATTTGCACCCTTTAATAATAATAATAATAATAATAATGATGGTATTTGTTAAGCGCTTACTATGTGCAAAGCACTGTTCTAAGTGCCGGGGGGGATACAAGGTGATCAGGTTGTCCCACGTGGGGCTCAAAGTCTTCATCCCCATTTGACAGATGAGGTAACTGAGGCACAGAGAAGTTAAGTGGCTTGCCCAAGGTCACCCAGCTGACAAGTGGCGGAGCTGGGATTTGAACTCATGATCCCTGAATCCCAAGCCCACGCTCTTTCCACCAAGCCACACTGCTTCTCTTAATTTGCCCTACCCTCAGCCTCACAACATTATTTTTAAAATATTAATGCTTTTCTCTCTAGGCTGTAAGGTCCTTTTATGCAGGGAATGTGTCTACCAACTCTGTTATATTGCACTCTCCTAAGCACTTAGTATAGTGCTCTGCACAAGTACTCAATAAATATGATTTATTGATTAGTTGATGTCATGGCATGATCTCTCATGCTGCTTCTGTGTCAACCATTTGGACTTTGGGCATGGTATTCTAATGCTCTCCAGCTTCTCTACCTCTTGACCTTCATTGAGGGAGAAAGCTTTGGTCTTCAGCCAGTCAAAAGAAAGGGATGGATCACAGGAGATGTGACAAAACTAAAAACGCTTTCATTACCACCCTTCTGTCATTCATTCATTCAATCGTATTTATTGAGCGCTTACTGTGTGCAGAGCACTGTACTAAGCGCTTTGAAATTACAAGTTGGCAACACAAAGAGATGGTCCCTACCCAACAGTGGGCTCACAGTCTAGAAGAGGGAGACAGGCAACAAAAAAAAAACCCTTTTGGACTTATTTTCTTAAGTGACATCAAATTTAAACCGAAGAAGATGAAGATGTTTTCTCTGAGGCAACCCAAAATTTGGCCTTTAATGCTGACTCAAGATTTTTCTGCCTTTAGGAAAAATGGGAGGAAGGGTTTAGGAAAGGAGCATTGGCCAAGTCAACTGTGTCTGGAGTTCTTTGGGTCTGCCCAACAAGCCTGGACAATATATTTCTTGTCACATAAAACCGAACTTTCTATGCTTCCGCTGAATTGATATTAATCCTCTGTGGTCTGCATAGGGTTGCCAGTTAATTAATTTAGGAAGTCAGTTAGGGCATTGACTGATAGTTTATTATGTTCCAGGCACTGTGCTAAGTATTGAGACAGATACAAGATAATCAAATCAGACAGAGTCTCTATGCCACACAGGGCTTAGCATCTAAGAAGGAGAGAGTGCAGATGTCTTATCCCCATTTTACAGATGAGGAAACTATGGCCCAGAGAATCAATCATTCATTCATTCAATCATATTTATTGAGCACTTACTGTGTGCAGAGCACTGTATTAAGCGCTTGGGAAGTACAAGTTGGCAACATATAGAGATGGTCCCTACCCAACAACGGGCTCACAGTCTAGAAATACCAATCAACGGTATTTATTAAGAGCTTACCGTACTGAGTGCTTGGGAGACTACAATACAACCAATTTGGCAGACACGTTCCCCGCCCACAAAAGGTTTACAGTCTAGAGGGTGAGATAGACACTAAAATTAGGAGCGAAGGTGACTTGGCCAAAATCACAAGCAGGGAAGAGGCAGAGCTGCAACCAGAGGCGGATTTCCCTTCTCCCAGGTCCATGCTTGTTCCACTAGGCTATCCTGCCTCTCCAGGACTGAGAAGACACAAGATGGGCTGCCTCACTTGCTTCATCCCCCGAGGAGAGACGGGGCTTGTGCCTCTCGAATACAGGTCGATTCTGTCACCCCGAAGCAACGCTTTCCAGACTTTTCGGAACAATAGAACAAGACAAAGAAATAAGGGACAACCTCCTTGCACTCCGGTTTCCAGAGCAAGAAGGAAACAGAATAGGTTTTTTGGTGCTGCTGAACAACGAAGAGCCAGCAGTCTGCGTTTTAAATGTAAGAAACTGTCCTTGCGCTCAGCATAGTCCTTGCGGGGAGGAGAACTCCCTTAAACCACCAAGCTTGGTGGGAGAAAAGTGCAATAATCCCCACGGAGCCTGCCAACCTCACATTCAGTATGCTTTGGTAGAGATCTAAGTGTCAACTCTTCATTATGGGTGCCACGATTTTAGGGAGGGTGAGGAGCAGAAACTTCAGGGAGTTATTAGGCCAGAAGGTTGCCATTCTGGCTCTTTTCAGCCTGATTGGAAACTGTCAGGTCCTGTCACAGAGCTGGGGTGAGCGAGGCTGGAAGTCCAGCTCAGGGACCACGGCCCTCTCACCCCATGGAGTGGAGCAGAGACCACCCACTCCTTCAAAAAACAACTCCCTGATGGTGGTGGCCCCGGCTTTTCTAGCCTTCTTCTCCTGACTCTAAAGCCCTATGAGGAACAGGAAAACCTGGTCTGGTCTCTTGCTGAAAGAGACACAGCAGTCCCATTTTGCTTGTCTCCCACATTAGCGTGCAAGCTCTCTGTGGGCAGGAAACTTGCCATTTTGTTATTCTGAACTTCCCAAGAGCCTGGGACAGTGCACAGCGTCTAGTGGGTGCTCAGTAAATGCTACCACTAGGACTACCCAGGGTCTGGGCAACGTTCATCCTGAATGGCAAAAGTGACAGGTTTCATTTTGTTGCCTGTCTCCCCGCTTCTGGACCGTTAGCCCGTTGTTGGGTAGGGATTATCTCTATCTGTGGCCGAATTGTACTTTCCAAGCACTTATTACAGTGCTCTGCACACAGTAAGCACTCAATAAATACAAATGAATGAATGAATGTGTCCAACTATAGTTGTCCTTCACATTAGAAGTCACCATTGATGGCAAAGTGAACCTCTGACCGTGCGTGACTGAAAAGGCCAGTGTGCCACCCGCAATCCTGCCTATACTAGGCACCCAAAAAGTCTGTCTCTTGTTGTACTGTCATGCCTAATGTTTGCTGTGCCTAATGCTGCTTTCACTACTGACTCTTTTCCGCGGCCCAACAGAGCTTCTGCTCCAAAAGGGCCACTCCTTTCTTGAGGCTGATCCACCCTTGACAATTGAGTCCCAGATTTGAGCTGAGATGCAGCACGGTCTGAAGCTCTGTTTTACCGTTATCCTTAAATGTTCCCTCCGTCCTCCTCATTTACAGTTTACCGACTCTATTTCAGGGAGTTGTAGTGTGCAAAAGATTCTCCCTCAAGGACACTGCTGCTTTATATGTACAATCTCCATTTAAGCGGCGTCTTCTTCAACCTGAAAGACCCCTGGAATCCCTCCCCAATTTTTTTTCCTTTAAATGGTATTTGTTAAGCACTTACTATGTGCCAGGCACTGTATTAAGCGCAGGGGTAGATACAAGCTAATCGGGTTGGACACAGTTCAGGTCCCACAAGGGGCTCATGGTCTTTATCCCTATTTTACAAATGAGGTAACTGAGGCACACAGAAGTTAGGTGACTTGCCCAAGGTCACACAGCAGTCAAGTGGAGGAGCTGGGATTAGAACCCAGGTCCTTCTGACCCCCAGGACCGTGCTCAATCCACTAGGCCAAGCTGCTTCCCAAAGAGATGAAATTTAGAGAATTCCTAGTCAATGACCAAGTTGTGAATCCCGGGAGAATGGAGAGCTGCCTGGAAGAGAAAGGAAGGAAACCAGATTGGTGTTTTTCTTGTCTACAGAGAAGCAGCGTGGCTCAGTGGAAAGAGCCCGGGCTTTGGAGTCAGAGGTCATGGGTTCGAATCCCGGCACCACCACATGTCTGCTGTGTGACCTTGGGCAAGTCACTTAACTTCTCAGAGCCTCAGTTACCTCATCTGTAAAAAATGGGGATGATGACTGTGAGCCCCACGTGGGACAACCTGATCACCTTGTATCCCCCCCCAGCACTTAGAACAGTGCTTTGCACATAGTAAGCGCTTAACAAATGCCATCATTACTATTATTATTATTACAACACAGAGATCATAGGTGGATTGACGAAAGGCAGGTGTCTTAAGGAGAGGACCTGGGTTCCGTGGACTCCTACTTGGAAAATCCTGGAATATCAAGCAAATCAAGCCATCAGGAGTGTTTATTGAGTGCCTACTTTCTGAGGATACCATTCCTAGAGGTTAGGAGAGTAAAATGGAAATAGTATCCATAATCCCACAGGGCACTCACAATCTGCTTTAAAGTCCAAGTCTCCCAAACTCTTAGAACATAAACCTTCCTCATTTCCAAGGTGTGTCTCACCCCATAATGAATGGGATATATTCAGCCCAGAGCCTCATTAGTATTTCTCAAGCACTTATCAGGTGCAGAGTGCCACGCCAAACACTTACGAAAGTACAACAGAAGTAACAAGCGTTACCCCTGCCCTTGAGAAGCTTCCAATCTATCATCATCATCATCAATCGTATTTATTGAGTGCTTACTATGTGCAGAGCACTGTACTAAGCGCTTGGGAAGTACAAATTGGCAACATATAGAGACAGTCCCTACCCAACAGTGGGCTCACAGTCTAAAAGGGGGAGACAGAGAACAAAACCAAACATACTAACAAAATAAAATAAATAGAATAGCTATGTACAAGTAAAATAAATAAATAAATAAATAAATAAATAATAAATAATAAATAAAAATTAAAAAATAAATAAATAAATCGAGCAGGAGATACAGGCATTGCACTACATTAAGTAGGAAGAAGCAGCAAGGGAAAGTGTGTCAGGTTAGGTGGCAGCAGTTGAGTGGCATCGGAGGCCGGAATGACCCCCTGGGACATTGGTTCCGGGTAGCCGAGCCTCGTTTTACAAGAACTGCTAAAAGTGGCTGGGAGGGGCAGAAATCAGGGAGGGTCAGTGTAGCGTCAGGAACAGCCGGGCTCAGGCTGGATATTTCTTCGAGCCTCCACAGACTACACAAACACAGAAGGAAATCGAAGAGGGCATGGCTATTCAACAGGCTCCACTGAACGGGGATTATCATTGGGAGTCAGAGCAGGAAAAGAGTAGTTCACTCTCCTGTAGGTGTCTACAAATGTCCATTCTCCTTTTCCCAGTGTCAGACAAGGACACAGTTCCCAGGATCTGTTCCCCAAATTCCCACCAAAGCACACTGCTACACAGACTGTAGACCCCCTGCGGGCAGGGAATGTGTCTGTTTATTATTCTATTGTACCCTCCCAAGCAATTAGTTCAGGGCTCTGCATATAATAATAATAATAATGATGGCATTTGTTAAGCGCTTACTATGTGCAAAGCACTGTTTTAAGCACTGGGGGGGATACAAGGTGATCAGGTTGTCCCACATGGGGCTCACAGTCTTAAACCCCATTTGACAGATGAGGGAACTGAGGCTCAGAGAAGTGAAGAGACTTGCCCAAGATATGTGGTGGAGCGGGGATTAGAACCCATGACCTCTGACTCCCAAGCCCGGGCTCTCTCCACTGATCCACGCTGCTTCTCAATAAAGTGCTCAATAAATATGATTGACTGACTAGAGAATCCTAATCCGGTCCCCAGCCTAGCATTGTCAGGTCTTCTGACCAGAGTCCGGCCCGGGGAAGGCGATTCATTCCCTGCTTCATCTTCTCCCTCCTCAGCTACAGAATGACCAATGTCCCATAGGCCAAGACCTGAGTCATTCCAGTCAATCACAGTTCGGGGATGAGTGCCCAGGCCCCACTAATAATAATAATAATAATAATAATAATAATAGCATTTGTTAAGTGCTTACTATCTGCAGAACACTGTTCTAAGCACTGGGGGGGGGGGGGAACAAGGTGATCAAGGTGTCCCACGCGGGGCTCACAGTCTTAATCCCCATTTTACAGATGAGGTACCAGAGGCTCAGAGAAGTTAAGTGACTTCTCCAAGGTCACACCGTGGCTCAGTGAAAAGAGCACAGGCTTTGGAGTCAGAGGTAATGGGTTCAAATCCCAGCTCTGCCACTTGGCTGTGTGACTTTGGGCAAGTCACTTAACTTCTCTGGGCCTCAGTTCCTTCACCTGTAAAATGGGGGTTAAGACTGTGAGCCCCCTGTGAGACAATCTGATCACCTTGTACCTCCCCAGCTCTTAGAACAGTGCTTGGCACATAGTGGGCGCTTAATAAATGCCATTATTATTCTCCCCCTTCTAGACTGTGAGCCCACTGTTGGGTAGGGACTGTCTCTATATGTTGCCAACTTGTACTTCCCAAGCGCTTAGTACAGTGCTCTGCACACAGTAAGCGCTCAATAAATATGATTGATTGATGTGGCAAAGTTGGGATTCAAACCCATGACCTCCAACTCTTTCCACTGAGCCACACTGCTTCTCTGATAATGCATAATGTCTGCATTGAAGCAAAACACAAATGACCTTGAATCTCCCCCTTCTGGGAAATTTCTATCGATCCCAACAGAAGTCTAAAAAATAAACAAATCATCACGAGTTGCTCAGGTTGAATTCGGGGCTGCATTAACTCGAGGGGACGGGTCCTTGGAAGATGCAATTTTTCCCAAGATCAATAGGTCTTCCTTTTGGAGGTGGAGAGCAATGTGCTTTAGACCTGGCAGGGAAGTTCGTGGTCTACAGAGGGACCCTGCATAGCAATTCCTCCTCTGCCCCTTCAGTGCCAACCCCACGGCCAGTACAGCAGGGTGCCTGGGGCCATCGCCCTGTCAGCAAGGTAATCCAGTCAGTTGGGAGAGGGTGACGTTGGTTCTAGCCCTCTTGTTGCTACTGCACCCAACATTTGTCTGCTTCTCCCGACTCCTATGCATTTGCATCGCCGTGTGAAAATTTAATAATGCATTTTAATGGGCTTACTGATTCAGAAACAAAGAGGTGCTTTTCCCGTCGCATCAAAAATGACCAACTGCAGCTCGCCGCCCCTTCCGTCGTCTCTCTGCAGATATGCTCTCCTGATCCTTTACGTCACTCAGTCTTCTCAGAGTCATACTTGCTTCCTCCCCCTTGTCTGCTGCCTTGCAATCCCCATTTCCATCCCGGGACCCACTCTGCACTCCAGTTTCCCTTGGGTGGAAACTGGGATCGGGGTGGGGGGGAAACCCAGGGATATTTTGGGCACTGGTCAGAGGGGCCCTTCATCAGTGGGGGGCTTCAGCCCAGCTTGTGCTGCTTAGTTGTGCATCAATGCCAAGTTCTCCAGCAAAGCTCTTTCTGTGAGCCCCATGTGAGGACAGGGACTGGACCTGATCTGATTATTGTGTATCTACCCCAGTGCTCGGGACAGTGCTTGGCACACAGTAAATCCCCTCTAGATGGTAAGCTCCTTCTGGGCAGGGAATGTGTCTTGAGAGAACACCCATGCACTTAGTACAGTCAGCACTCAGATACCACTGACTGACTAACCAAGACCACAATTATTATTACTAGAGCCAAGTTGCAATTTTGGGATTCCAGCAAATCCTTTTATTAGCAATGAAATAATTTTTTGAAATATGACCTACAGACATGGGGAAGAACTACTGAAGGAGATGAGGTGGATTAAAAGAAGCTATTAAGTTAGGCACCTTAAGTCAATTTGTTACATATGTAATTGATAGAAAACACGCAATAGAGACGGTTAAGCAGCAAGCATTTGTATTACTGAGCACCTTGGAATATGAAGATGGTCCACTCTTGGTTCCTCGAGTAAAAGTAGCAGAAGATGGCTCCATTATTTTGGATGAGGAAAGGTAAAAGAGAGACTGGTTTTGTCAGGTCAAAATAGGAAGTATGATCTCTTGGTCAGATTAAAGGATCTTTGAGTTGAAGTTTGGGGCTCTGTTCCTGGCCTTGTTAAACAATTCACTTCCCCGAGCCAGTTCTTTTTTCAGCTGGAAAATAAGTAAGATTTGTGGCGAATGCTAATTAATACTTTCACATCGCTACATGCGGTGATTACCCTAATACCAAATCTCTAAATATGAACACAGTTGTGCATACTTCACACTTGGGAGTCAGAAGTCACGGGTTCTAATCCCGGCTCCAAACAGTGCTCAGCACTTAGAACAGTGCTCAGCACTTAGAACAGTGCTGTGCACATAGTAAGCACTTAACAAATGCCATTATTATTATTATTATGTCTGCTGTGTGACCTTGGGCAAGTCACTTAACTTCTCTGAGCCTGTTACCTCATCTATAAAATGGGGATTAAGACTGTGAGCCCCCCGTGGGACAACCTGATCACCTTGTATCCCCCCCAGCGCTTAGAACAGTGCTTTGCACATAGTAAGCGCTTAACAAAGGCCATCATCATTATTACTATTATTATTAAGGAGGGGGAACTGGACGAAGAGTTGGGATGAGAAAAAGAGAGGTAAAAGATGATCTCAGGGAGCTAACAATTCGTCAGATTGGACGGACTATTTGCAGTTAGGAGGAAAAAGAGAATGGAAACATGGACAGGTGAATAAATAAGATCCTAAATAACAAAGTATCTAAATTGATATGGGCGTCAGTTCTCTGGCTGCCTAAGTACATGAGTGCTGAGGTGGTAACTGGGAGGATTTGACTGAGGGAAAAGAAACGCAACTGGGGACTGACTCTTGGAGAAGATGGGATTTCAGGAAGGCCTTGGAGACAGGGAAGGTTGTGGTCTGGTGAATTTAAAGGGGAAGAGAGTTCCAGAACTGGGGGGCCTAAGGTGGGATAAGGGAGACCGAGGGAGGTAACGACGTCTGCTTAGGCTTGGAACTCCTCCGCTAGACTAGACTCCACTACTCACCCAATCAATCAATCAAGTGGTATTTATTCAGCGCTTACTATGTGCAGAACATTGTACTAGGCACTTGGGAGCTTACTATACAACACAGTTGGGAGACACGTTCCCTACCCAGAAAAAACCTACAGTCTAGTGGGGGACACTGACATTAATATAAAGATCGATATTTATATATGGGTATTTATATAGTTGTGTATTTGACTATATTATTATCAAATATCATTATATATATTAATATAAATGCCTATATTTATGCTGCTGGGAGAAGCAGAATGGCATAGTGGATAGAGCATGGGCCTAGGAATTGGAAGGTCATGGGTTCTAATCCTGGTTCCATCACTTGTCTGCTGTATGGCCTTGGGCAAGTCACTTAACTTCTCTATGCCTCAGGTACCTCTTCTGTAAAATGGGGATTAAGCCTGTGAGCCCCATGTGGGACAGGGACTGTGTCCAATCTGATTTTTTATGTCCAGCCCAGCTCTTATTACAGTGCTTGGCACATAGCAAGCACTTAACAAATACCGTTATTTTTAAGTAAGGCATTTAAAACATCCGAAAGCTTAGTACAGTGGTCCACTCACAGTAAGCACTCAATAAATGTAATTGACTGATTTTGAATTTGCACTGGGCACGGGTAAGGGGAGTAGCAAGAGACAAGGTCAGAATAACAGGAAGGAGAGAGCTGGTAGGGAGTCTTGCAGCCAATAATAATAACTGTGTTATTTGTTAAGCACTTACTATGTGCCAAACATTGTAGTAGATACAGGCTAATAAATAGGATAGAGTCCCTGCCCCAAACGGGACTACTAAATTGGAGGGTGACTGGGTATTCGGTCCCCAGTTTACGGATGAAGACACTGAGGCACAGAGAAGTTAAGGGAATTGCCCAAGGTATCACAGCAGTCACGTGGTAGAGACAGGATTAGAACCGGCTAATGGTTATGAGTTTTTGCTTGATGGAGAGGGAAATGGGGGAGCCATGGGAGGTCTGTGAGGAGAGCGGAGAGAGGTGAGAAGCACGACATTTTAGAAAGTTGGTTCAGGCTGTGACACGTAGCATAGATAAAAAGGCAATAAGACCAGCGAAAAGGCTGATATTGTTATTTAATCGGGAGATGACAAGAGCTCAAACCAGGGTTGCAGGTGGCCATTTGAGTAGAAAGGACGAAGAAGACCTGAAAAACGTTGTGGGGAAAGAACCGGTAGGATTTAGTGACAAACTGAAGGCGAGGGGTAAAAGATGGTAAAGGAGTCAAGGATGACACAAAGACTGCTGGCTTCTGGAATAGGGAGGGTGATGCTGTGGTTCATTCATTCAGTCGTATTTATTGAGCGCTTACTGTGTGCAGAGCACTGTACTAAGCGCTTGGGAAGTACAAGTTGGCAACATATAGAAACGGTCCCTACCCAAGAGTGGGCTTGTGGTTGACAGAGAAGGGGAGGTTCGGGCAAGAAGTGGGATTAGGAGATATGATGAACTACTATTCATATTTTAAAGTGCTGCTGAGGCATCCACGTGGAGAAATCCTTTAGGCAAGAAGAAGTATGAGATTTTGAAGGAGAGCGATCAGGGATGGATGGACTGGTTTGGGAATCATTAGCAGAGAGGTTGTAGCTGAAGACTTGCAAGTGGATGACGTCCCCAAGAGAGTATGTCTAGTGGGAGAAAAGTTAAAAGAGCTCAGAACATATTCTTGTGAAACCCCCACCACCACCACCACCCAGTTGTTAAGCCAGAGCTTGGGCATAGTGAATGCAACAAAAACACATGACAATTCAGTGAGACTAGAAATGACATTAAATCGCAATGTGCTCAATGCAATGACAGAGACATATTAGGTGCAGATAAAGGAGATGGTAGCATTTGTTTTTGCATGGAAGAAAGTTATTTTTTTTATGGAAGGGAATTTTTACAAGAAAAAAAAAACCATAGCAAAGAGGTTGTAGCTGAAGACTTGAAAGTGGATGACGTCCCCAAGGGAGTATGTCTAGTGGGAGAAAGTTAAAAGAGCTCAGAACAGAGCCTTGTGAAACATGCCTCCCCCCTGCCACCACCCAGTTGTTAAGCCAGCGCTTGGGCATAGTGAATTCAACAAAAACACATAACAATTCAGTGAGACTAGAAATGACATTAAATTGCAATGTGCTCATTGTCAGCACCCATTTAGCTATGTTATAGTTTTAACATGAGTTAAAGCAGAATGGGCTGTAATTATCTCACATCCTCTTGTTATAGTAAAAGTAACACAGAAACTTGGAAAAGCAATCTGAATGGGCAATTAAAAAGGACAGGGACCAAAGTGAACAATTTACAATGAACCGGAAGGAAGATGAAGAGGAAAAACAAAATGGAGCGGAAAGGGTCCAGAGTGGAGTACAAAAGAAATTAAATAGAATTGAAATAAGGATTTTGCTGTTTATAGGTTCCCAAGTAAATAGTAATTCAACAATAGATTTATAACAGGTTACATTATGAATGTACAATGGTAACAATCCTATCTTCCAGTAGAAACAGCATTCCAACCATGGGTTTGTGCAATGTACTACCACTTTTCTTAAAGATAAGATGGAAAAGGCACAATGCATTGTTGTTATGATGACTGAGATTACATAACTATTTAGCGCTTGGGTGAAAAAAGGAACACATAACTTGCCAGAGGAAGGTAATGTTAATGTTGAAAATAGATACCTAAAGGTATTTGAAAGCCATATTGATTTACGTGGTCCCAGTTTAGGAATAAGATAGGAGACTTGAACAGATATTGGCAAAAATATGTGAAGAAAGTATGAAAGGAATAAGAGGAAATATCAATGCAGAGAAGTTTTAAACTTAGGGAAAACTTCTTGGCAAAGGTTGTGGAAACAGATTAAAATGGAATTAAAGGATCATCCCAAAAGGCAAAGAAGGTTGCAGAGGGAAGTTGGTTATGTTTAACTTTGATGGAACTTTCATTACAAATCTGGCCCAAGCAGCAAGACAATTAAGATCTTACTGTTCCAAAATGTTTACTATTGTTGGAAGGAATATAATAATAATAATAATAACGGCATTTGTTAAGCACTTACTATGTGCAAAGCACCATTCTAAGTGCTGTGGAGGATACAAGGTGGTCAGGTTGTCCCACGTGGGGCTGACAATCTTAATCCCCATTTAAACAGATGAGGGAACTGAGGCATAGCACACAGTAAGTGCTCAATAAATACGATTGATTGATTGATTGAAGTGACTTGCCCCAAGTCACCCAGCTGACAAGCGGCGGAGTCAGGATTAGAACCCATGACCTCCGACTTCCAAGCCCGGGCTCTTTTCACTGAGCCACACTGCTTCTCCTAATATCACCACAAAAAGTTTGACAGTGTAATCCATCTCTGATCAAAAGAGTACCATTAGCAAGATATTTTGATATTAATAAGATATATCAAAATCAGTGGTACTTATTGAACACTTACTATGTGCAGATTACATAGTACTAAGCACTCGGGTGAGTATAATACAAAAGAATTAGCAGACACATTCCCTGCCCATAATGAGCTTACCTTAGCGGATGCTAAAAATGGTGGGCTAGAAGCAATAACTATGCAGAAGTATGTTCAGAGTGGACACTAGGGATAATAATAATGATAGTAATTGTTACGCATTTACTATATGCCAATCACTGTACTAAGAATTGGATATAACACATCTAAGGCAATGCAATGACAGAGACGTATTAGGTGCGGATAAAGGAGATGGTAGCATTTGTTTCTGCATGGAAGAAAGTTATTTTTCTATGGAAAGGCATTTTTACAAAAAAAAAAAAAGCCATAAAGCTCTCATTAACATTTCAAAGAAAAAAATTGTGCTAGATCTTCATGTTTACGATCAGCCGCTAGAACGTATTGATCACCTTCTGTGGGCTTCGCACTCTATTAAACCTTTAGTGAACACAACCGAGGTACAGGTCACACTCACTTCCCTGTCCCCAAGGAGTTCATACTTGAAATACCATCAACTGATTGAGAGGTTTATGCTTCGTGCCCTCCTGAAGGAAGCGAGAGCTGCAATGGATGCAGTGCTCTGGCTTGGGGGCTGCTTCCATTCACTGAGCACTAATAGGGTTCTGTGCCCCATACGAAGATTAAAGGCAAGCTTAGTGGATCATCCCACAGGCCACCGCCTCAGTTCGAGTGCTCATCACAATTGGATTACTGTATTGGTCTCCTCCCCGCTGGTCTCCCTGCCTCCAGCCTCACCCCATTTAAGCCCATATTCTGTGCCATCACCCAGATCTTCTTCCTGAAATGTCCCTCAGAGAGCGTCTCCCCTCTTCTCAAAGTTCTCCAATGGCCACCTATTTGCCGTTGGATCAAGCAAAAACTCCTTCCCACTGGCTTCAAGTTTCTCCACTTGACAAATCGGTTCTGCTCACCCACTACTCCCCAGCTCACTCTCTATTCCTACAAGCCCCCCGCCCACCGAACCCAATTTTTTGTCTTGCCCATGTTGTCCCGGGGGCCCGGACCTCTCTTCCCCTTCCCAAACCCCTCAGATCTCCACCTTCAAAGCCCTCCTAAAATTCCACCTCTTCCAACAAGCCTTGCTTAACCAACAGGACTCCCAGTCTTTTCAACCTCCAATCCTCTCTCATAATTATGTTCATGCCCACGTTCAGCACTTGTGTACATACATATATTCAACAATTTGATTTATTGCAATTCCACTGTTTGCAAAAAGGTTCTATGCCTGTCCCCCACTGTCAGAGTGTAAGCTTTATGCGGGCAGGGAATGTGTCTACCGTCTCTGTTATATTGTACTCTCCCAAGTGCTTAGTATAGTGACCTGCATACAGTAAGTGCTCAACAAATACCACTGACTGATGTGGGCAGGGGTCATATCTTGGAGCTTGAGTGCAATGCACTCTCTTAAGTGCTTGGCATGTACAGTTCAGCTCACGCAGGCAGAGGTCAGAGAAAGATGGAAGATGCAGCTTGCCTAGGCAGAGACGGGGGAAGGAGAGGGACAGTGAATAAATGAATGAGAAAAAGAGAGAGACAGACGGACAAAAAAAGAAGCCGGGGTGAATGCAGCTCACTGGGGCAATCAATCAATCAATCGTATTTATTGAGCGCTTACTGTGTGCAGAGCACTGTACTAAGAACTTGGGAAGTATGAGTTGGCAACATATAGAGACAGTCCCTACCCAACAGTGGGCATTTCAGAGAGATGATACAGCTCTCTTTAATCAATCAATGGTATTTATTGAGTACTCATTATATGCAGAACACTGTACTAAGTGCTTGGGAGAATACAATAGAATCAATGGACCTGATTTCTGCTCAAAGCAAGCTTACAGTCTAGAGGGTAGGACCTTAAGACTAGAACATGATACCGTCTCGGAGGGTCTGCCCTGCCTCGACGTCGGTGGTGAGGTGTTTGCAAGTTCGAATGACCACAGTGTTTCTGCGGAGGAGGAAGAAGTTGTTTTCTTAAAACGGAGCCCCATACTGGGCTGAATGAAATCAGACACAGTGAGGCAACCAGGAAAGAAGCCAACCTGAGGTATTTTGGGGTCCGTAGGTTAAACTGCTCTTCTTTTTGTCCTAGGTCACAGGGAGTTTGGCCACCAGCGCCACTGCCTCCTGTCCCTTCCCCTGAGCAGGTATAAAGGCACCCTGGGCTTTCCTGAAAGCGCATAAACTCCTGAGGCTCTCTGCACTCTATGCCCACACTCCTTCATACCCTCCCCTCCTTTCCATAACCCTTCCATGCCAAACTCAAACGGTCAGTTTGCTTATCACATCTATCCCATTCTCTCATTCCTTTTTTGCAACCTGGGCCTCCTACGCTCCACGGTTGGCATGAGATAGGCTGACCCCAGGGAACAGGCTAAGGAAAATTATCTTACCTGACCCCACCCAACTCTCTTTCTGCCCCTGGGAATTTGGCAAGAGGGTGAGAGGGCCCCAAAGAGGCCTGTAGCAGCTGCTGTGGCCTCCCACCCGCTTCTGCGTAGCCTTGACTTGCTCTCTTTGTTCTTCCCCTGTCCCACCCCACAGAACCTATGTACAGATCTGTAATTTATTTACTTACATTAACGCCTGTCTCCCCACATCTAGACTATAAGCTTGTTGTGGGCAGGGAATATGTCTATTTATTGTTGCATTGTACTCTCCCAAGCGCTTATTACAGTGCTCCGCACACAATAAGTGCTCAATAAATGCGAATGAATGAAGGAATGAATGAGTGAAGACAATTCAAGATGGTAGCTTCAGGGAACCACAACGGTGTTCTATATGTAGTGTGGCTCTTGATATGGGTTCAGCCTTGGAAAAAGAGCAAAGGCTAAAGCCATCTCTTGCCCTCCTCCCAACTTCCCCCACTGGGAGGATAGTCACAGCAGATTGCCATGACTCCGTGGAAACAGCCCGGGCTTTGGAGTCAGAGGTCAGGGGTTCAAATCCCGGCTCCGCCAACTGTCAGCTGTGTGACTTTGGGCAAGTCACTTCACTTCTCTGTGCCTCAGTTACCTCATCTGTAAAATGGGGATTAAGACTGTGAGCTTCCCATGGGACAACCTGATCAATCAACCAATCATATTTATTGAGCGCTTACTGTGTGCAGAGCACTGTACTAAGCGCTTGGGAAGTACAAGTTGGCAACATTTAGAGACAGTCCCTACCCAACAGTGGGCTCAGAGTCTAAAACCTGATCATGTTGTAACCTCCCCAGCGCTTAGAACAGTGCTTTGCACATAGTCAGCGCTTAATAAATGCCATAATTATTATTATTATTATTGGGGGGTCCCTATCCTCAAGGTGTTTACAATGGGAGACAGGGTCTGAAACCAGCAGATTGAAGCTCAGAATGGAGAGGTTCAGAGCAGAGAGAGGAGAGAGAGAGAGAGAGAGAGAGAGAGAGAGAGAGGAAAACACCTCTTTCCAGTGTTCCCTCCCAGTGTGACAAGAACAGAAAGTGAACCACTCTGAAAGTACGCAAGGAGTAAGACCAAGTGAATCAGCAATCTTTACCACTTGATCTGCCTAAATTGTCACTCCCTGTGGATAAGCGGCTGTTTACCAAGATGGCTTAAAAGGCTTACCACAAGAACCTCAGCTCATGTTGTGTATTTAAATATAGACTCCTCAAGGCCAGGACCTATCCACGCCTATTATCTTCATACCATTTACACCACCACATGAGGGGACAAACGCCTGCAGACACTTAATGAACGTCATCGATGTTAAATACGCAGAGATAATAAATGAAAGGAGAGGAGCATCGGTAGACACAAAATGACTACTGACTACTAAAGTTGCATATCACTTATCATAGGAAAATATTTTCAATTTTTAGATTTTAACAAATGGAGACTATCGCAGTTACCTAGTTTCCCAAGTCAGCTCCTGCACTTAAAGAAAAAGCACCATGGGCTAATTGCAGTCTACGTCTATAGAAAATTGGCCCTTCGAGAATATGATTACACCGTACCAAGACGCAAACTAAAAGCTGCTTTCTTGAAATGGTTGATTGGAGCAATTTCTTTGGCGTTGACTGCCAATCTGAACCGATTTCAATTCTTCTTAAGGAATCTCCAAACCGGAAATTATTTGACTTTTATGTTCCTTTTGTGAGTATTCACCCCCTGGGTTGACCTGGGCTTCTAGTCTCCCCTCTCCAAACCAGGCAAAGTGGGGTAAGGAGTGGAGTAACAATGCCCTGAAAAATGGGCAAGTTATCGATCCTCAGATAGATTTTTTTTAATGTCTCTTTCAAAGGGACACAAATTGAGATGGGGAGGGGAAGAAGGGTGGGGCAGGCCAGACAGGGGCAGTGGTCTCCCACGAGGCAGGCCAAAGGATTAGATACAGCAAGGCCAAAAAGAAAATAATAATAATAGTGGTATTTGTTAAAGGCTTACTATGTGTCGAGCACTGTTCATTCATTCATTCACTCATTCAATCATATTTATTGAGTGTTTACTGTGTGCAGAGCACTGTACTAAGCACTTGGGAAGTCCAAGTCGGCAACATATAGAGACGGTCCCTACCCAACAACGGGCTCACAGTCTAGAAGGGGGAGACAGACAACAAAACATGTAGACAGGTGTCAAAATCGTCAGAACAAATAGAATTAGCTACATGCACATCATTAACAAAATAAATAGTAAATATGTACAAGTAAAATAGAGTAATTCATCTGTACAAATATATATACAGGTGCTGGGGGTGGGGGAAGGAGGTAGGGCAGGGGGGATGGGGAGGAGGAGAGGAAAAAGGGGGCTCAGTCTGGGAAGGCCTCCTGGAGGAGGTGCGCTTTGAAGGGAGGAAGAGAGCTAGCTTCTAAACACTGGGGTAGATACAAAGTAATTAGGTTGGACCCAGTCCCTGCCCCCCGCGGGGCTCACGGTCTTAATCCCCATTTTACAGATGAGGTAACTGAGGCCCAGAGAAGTGAAGCGAGTTGCCCAAGGTCACACAGCAGACAAGTGGTAGAGGCAGGATTAGAACCCAGGTTCTTCTGATTCCCAGGCCTGTGCTCTTTCTACTAGATGGTGCTGCTTAGCCAACCAGGATTGGCCTGGATTATACTGACCTCTCCCAAGCACTGAGTACAGTGTTCAGCACACAGCACTCAAGAGATACCTCTGATTGATTGACTAATCGATCGAATGGATGGAAGCATGTGGCTCCCACCCAGGGAGTGCACGCAGCCTGGGGGATGTTGGGGTTTGGGGTTCAAGTGCCGCTCCTTCCCACTGGAAGAGAAGTTTGGGTCTCCTTTGGGCATTGGGCCACCGGAGCCGTGGGGCCTCAGGCTCGGAGCTCAGCTCTGCTGGGAGTCGGGCCTGGGTTGGGGCAGGGCAAAAATATCCCACCCCTGAAGGCACTGAGGCCCCAACCAAAAGTCTACAAATAAATCAATAATAATAATGACGACGGTATTTGTTACGCGCTTACTATGTGCCAAGCACTGTTCTAAGCTCTGGGGGAGATACAAGGTAATCAGGTTGTCCCATGTGGGGCTCGCAGTCTTAATCCTCATTTTCCAGATGAGGTAACGGAGGCACAGAGAAGTTAAGTGATTTGAACAAGGTCACACAGCAGACCAGTGGCAGAGCCGGGATTAGAACCCACGCCCTCTGACTCCCAAGCCCGGGCTCTTTCCACTGAGTCGTGCCATGGGGAAGGCCAAATTATCTGCCCTGCTGGCCAGAGAGCAATCCCTGTAACTGTACATCTCTCAACAGCGTTTCCCAGGGATAATAATGATGGTATTTGTTAAGCGCTTACTATGTGCCAAGCACTGTTCTAAGTGCTGAACACTGTTCATTCATTCATTCAATCATATTTATTGAGCGCTTACTGTGTGCAGAGCACTGTACTAAGCGCTTGGGAAGTCCAAGTTGGCAACATACAGAGATGGTCCCTACCCAACAGCGGGCTCACAGTCCCTCATCTGTAAAATGGGGATTGAGACTGTGAGCCCCACGAGGGACAACCTGATAATCTTGTAACTTCCCCAGCGCTTAGAACAGTGCTTGGCACATAGTAAGCGCTTAATACATGCCATCAAAAAAAAAAGTGAAGGGAAGTGGGAGAAGAAAAAATGAGGGCTTAGTCAGGGAAGGCCTCTTAGAGGAGGTTTTGAAGGTGGGGAGAGCGTCATTCGAATATGAAAAGGGGAGGCATTCCAGGACAGAGGAGGTAGACTGTGAGCCCACTGTTGAGTAGGGACCGTCTCTATGTGTTGCCAACTTGTGCTTCCCAAGCGCTTAGTACAGTGCTCTGCACACAGTAAGTGCTCAATAAATACGACTGATTGATTGATTAATTGATTGATTGGACGAGAGGTCGGCGGCGAGATAGACGAGACGGAAGAGGCAGTGAGTAGTTTGGCATTAGAGGAGGAGCAAAATGGACAGGCTGGGTCATAGTAAGAAATCAGAGAGGTAAGGTAGGAAGGGCCAAGGTGATTGAGTGCTTTAAAGCTAGGGGTAAGGAGTTTGTCTTTCTAGACTGTGAGCCTGTTGTTGGGTAGGGACCGTCTCTATATGTTGCCAACTTCTACTTCCCAAGTGCTTAGTACAGTGCTCTGCACACAGTAAGCGCTCAATAAATATGATTGAATGACTAGAAGAAAAATGAGGTAACTGAGGCACAGAGAAGTTAAGTGACTTGCCCAAAGTCACACAGCTGATAATTGGTGGAGCCAGGATTTAAACCCATGACCTCTGACTCCAAAGCCTGTGCTTTTTCCACTGAGCCACGATGCTTAATGTTCTGTTAAGCACTGAGCACTGTTCTAATGGCACTGGGTGGGGAAGGTGCCATCACCCCTCAACTCCCACAGCCCAAAGCCACAGTGTCTGGTTGAGAAACCAATAGTTGTGAGAGAGTGGAGGCTGGCTTGGCTCTTGGGTGATTACTTCTGGCTGAGAATCAATCAATCAATCAATCGCATTTATTGAGCACTTACTTTGTGCAGAGCACTGTACTAAGCGCTTGGGAAGTACAAGTTGGCAACATATAGAGACAGGCCCTACCCAACAGTGGGCTCACGGTCTAAAAGGGGGAGACAGAGAACAAAACCAAACATACTAACAAAATAAAATAAATAGAATAGATATGGACAAGTAAAATAGAGTAGTAAATATGTACAAACATATATACATATATACAGGTGCTGTGGGGAAGGGAAGGAGGTAAGATGGGGGGGATGGAGAGGGGGACGAGGGGGAGAGGAAGGAAGGGGCTCAGTCAGAGAATAAGAAAGGACTCAATGATCCAAAATGAAAACACAATCAGGCCACTGTAGGTTGCCATGCCAGGTCAAGTGTTGTGCATCTTTTCTGGGAGAGCTCTGCGCTTGACCAAGAGCCTTTCTGCTCCGGGCTGGGGGACTTTAAAAAGCCTCCAGCCTCTTCCCTGTCCATCCATCCGAGTAACCTGCCACCCTGCCCAGCCTCCTTGAGGCCCATGTCTTTATTCCTTTATTTCTCTTTGCAGATGAGGTATGTTTGTATTTGCTCTTGCTGGAGGCCATAAATCTGCCTAATCAGTGCCTGATGCTTTCTGAGAAAACCGGGAGAGCAAGCTGACCTGTTAATTGAAGGAAGAATGTTGTCATCTTCCATAGAGATTTCTCATTATGTTCCATCAAATTCGAAACAGGGCCCTGCTCAAAATTCTTTTACGGGCAATATAATTACGCTACATCCTGTGGCGCGTATGTGTGAGAGCGGGGCTCACAAATTAGCTTCTCTGCCGCGAATGGGAAGTAATCCATGCTAAACAGGAGGTGGGCCAGATGGGTTAAGCCAACCCTCTCCCGACCCCCTCCCCTACGGCCCCCTCCTTAGCTCCATCAAATTAAGCTGCCCCTGTGTGTGCTAAAATAGACATAGATCAATCTTTGACATCTGTGTGTTTTACAGAAATGCACCAGCTTCTCCTAATTAAAAGTCCAGTGCTTCTGCTTACCGTGCTCTAGTGAAGCAGGAAAGGCCAGACACTTAATTCAAATGCTGGTAGATAAATCTATCTGCGCAAGAAGCCATGTTATTCCACAGGCTGAACGACGGGGGTGAGGAGTAGGGCGGGGAAAGAGGGGGCCTGGTGGGCCTTTTCAGTCCGTCACCCGTCTTCTCCTGCTTTCCTTCAGTCCTGAGCAAGCCCTTTCATCATCATCAATCGTATTTATTGAGCGCTTACTATGTGCAGAGCACTGTACTAAGCGCTTGGGAAGTACAAATTGGCAACATACAGAGACAGTCCCTGCCCAACAGTGGGCTCACAGTCTAAAAGGGGGAGACAGAGAACAAAACCAAACATACTAACAAAATAAAATGAATAGAATAGATATGCACAAGCAAAATAAATAAATAAATAAATAAATAAATAGAGTAATAAATATGTACAAACATATATACATATATTCCTCCCCCAATCCCGCTTTCCTCATTGGTAAAGGGTGGAGATTCTCCCTGATGGCTTCCAACGGCCCCTCACTTGGGGCTGGAAGGGATGGAGACCCAAAGGGAACCTAAAACCCTTGGCCGATACAGGCAGCTTCGGAAAGGCGATGGCTTGGAAATCTCACGTGCCACCTCCTCCTCCTCCTCTGGACACTCTGAGCCTGCAGCCTCCCAACCGGCCACCAAATACACGCACTCGGTCAATTCATCAGCCGGGGCCTGAGCTAGCCGGATCACTGAGAGCCCAGAGCAGGAACGGCCCTGTCTGAGGCACAGTGTGGGGCGCAAAGTGAATCACGACAAAGAACTGCGGCTCCTTGGGACAACCTGAACACTAGCAACTCCCTGAAAAAACACTGGCGGAGTCTCAGCCCCACCCAACCCCTTCATTCTCTCTCCCCTTGGGAAATGCTCCCCCTCAACTCCCATTCAGGAAATTCCACAGCACTTGGAATTCCTTGCTGGGACTGCTGTGTGCTGAGCACTGGGCTTGGAAGCAGGGAACGGGAGGAAAAGATGCCAGCCCCTGACCTCGACATGCTTTCAATTGCATGGGGGACAAGACTGGCAGGCACAGATTCTCAGAGGAACAGTAGGAGAAAGATAGGTTGGTATGAGTGTCAGGAACTCAATTACATACATCAAAATATGCAAAAAATGCAGGTGAACTAAGGGGGATCTGACTAGGAATAAATTAGGGGAGTAATCAGGAAATGCCTCTTGGAGGAGGTGGCTTTTTAGGTAGGCTTTGAAGGAGGGGTGGGGAGGATAGGGCTTGAGGAGGGAAGGAGCGTCATGCAGTGGGAAAATGTAACAGTGACTTCTTATTCATGAAAAGTAGCATGGCCTATGGAAAGGACGTGAACACACAATTCACAACTCATAATAACAATAAAGATGGCATTTGTTAAGCGCTTACTATGTGCAAAGCACTGTTCTAAGCGCTGGGGAGCTTACAAGGTATCCCCCGGGGGGCTCACAGATTTAACCCCCATTTTACAGATGAGGTAGCTGAGGCCCAGAGAAGTGAAGTGACTTGCCCAAGTCACACAGCTGACAATTGGCGGAGCCGGGGTTTGAACCCATGACCTCCGACTCCAAAGCCCGGGCTCTTTCCACAGAGCCACTCTGCTTCTCCTCATGTGTTAAATAGGGATTAAACACCTGTTATTCTTTCCCCTTAGACTATAAACCCCACGTGGGAAAGTGTGGCTGTGTGTGATCTGATTGTATCATATCTACCCCAGGGCTTAGCACACAGTAAGCACTAAACACATCCCCACCATCCCCCCCCGCCTTACCCCCATCCCCCCGCCTTACCTCCTTCCCCACCCCACAGCACCTGCATGTATGTATATATGTTTGTACATATTTACTACTCTATTTATTTTATTTGTACACATTTATTCTATTTATTTTATTTTGTTAATATGTTTTGTTGTCTGTCTCCCCCTTCTAGACTGTGAGCCCGTTGTTGGATAGGGACCGTCTCTATATGTTGCCAACTTGGACTTCCCAAGCGCTTAGTACAGTGCTCTGCACACAGTAAGCACTCAGTAAATATGATTGAATGAATGAACACCACAATTATTATTACTATTATCAACCGATGGCACTCAGTGAGCTCATTCTGTGTACACAACATTGCACTAAGTGCATGAGATAGTAAAATACAATAGAGTTGGTGGACACAATTTCTGCCCACAAAGACCTAGAAGGGGAGACGGATATTATTATTACCATTCCACCTTAAGTGCTGGTTTTTTACAACACGTTACCCTTCAGACACCCTTCATCCTCCTGGATAGCTCCTCCAGCCAGTGAGTACAGAGGATTTTCCCACCTTGGGATCACGTGGAGCAATCCCAGGTGAAAATGTAGCTTCGACTGCTTAGAGCAACTAGTCACAGATGTTTAAAGTTCAGGGGTTGGGAGGCAGTGCCTTAAAATGAAGCCAGACACTGTAGTGGCACACAAGAGCCAGCTTGACTAGGTAGAAGGAGCATTGGGCTGGGAGTCAGGAGACCTGAATTCTGCACACAGTAAGCGCTCAATAAATACGATTGAATGAATAATAATAATAATAATAATGATGGCATTTATTAATCGCTTACTATGTGCAAAGCACTGTTCTAAGCATTGGAGAGGTTACAAGGCCATCAGGTTGTCCCACAGGGGGCTCACAGTCTTAATCCCCATTTTACAGATGAGGTAACTGAGGCATAGAGAAGTTAAGTGACCTGCCCAAAGTCACACAGCTGAAAATTGGCAGAGCTGGGATACGAACCCATGACCTCTGACTCCAAAGCCCGGGTTCTTTCCACTGAGCCACGCTGGACTGTGAGCCCACTGTTGGGTAGGGACTGTCTCTATATGTTGCCAGCTTGTACTTCCCAAGCGCTTAGTACAGTGCTCTGCACACAGTAAGTGCTCAATAAATACGATTGATTGATTGATTGATTGATTGGAATGATGCCAGCCCTGTCCCTGGCCTGCTCAGTGACCTTGGGCAAGTCACTTTTCCTCTTCTATTCTAGACTGTGAGCCCGTTGTTGGGTAGGGACCGTCTCTATACATTGCCAACTTGGACTTCCCAAGTGCTTAGTACAGTGCTCTGAACACAGTAAGTGCTCAATAAATACGATTGAATGAATGAAGGAATCTATAAAATGGAAATAACAACAACATCCCAGGGATGTTGGGGGGATAAGATGTGCAGTGTGGCTTTAGTGGAAAGAGCCCGGGCTTGGGAGTCAGAGACCGTGAGTTCTAATCCCGGCTCTGTCACTTGTCAGCTGTGTGACTTTGGGCAAGTCACTTCACTTCTCTGTCCTTCACTTACCTAATCTGTAAAATGGGGATTAAGACTTTGAGCCCCACGTGGGACAACCTGATAACCTTGTATCTATCCCAGCTCTTAGAACAGTGTTTGGCACATAATAAGTGCTTAACAAATACCATCATTATTACTATTATTATCATGGATATGAAAACACTTTGGAAAATAGTAGCGCCATACAAATCCAAGGCATGGTTATAGGAAGGGAGCTCAGGGAATATTCATGTAGGACGGTGAGCTAGGCTTCAAGGCCCTACTGAGAGCTCACCTCCTCCAGGAGGCCTTCCCAGACTGAGCCCCTTCCTTCCTCTCCCCCTCGTCCCCCTCTCCATCCCCCCCATCTTACCTTCTTCCCTTCCCCACTGCACCTGTATATATGTATATATGTTTGTACATATTTGTTACTCTATTTATTTTACTTGTACATATCTATTCTATTTATTTTATTTTGTTAGTATGTTTGGTTTTGTTCTCTGTCTCCCCCTTTCAGACTGTGAGCCCACTGTTGGGTAGGGACTGTCTCTATACGCTGCCAACTTGTATTTCCCAAGCGCTTAGTACAGTGCTCTGCACACAGTAAGCGCTCAATAAATACAATTGATGATGATGATGATGATGAGCTAGGACCTCAGATATGACATCTTTAACTTCCCTTCCCCTTGACTTGTGCACTCAGACAATAACGCTACGGCCAAACAGACAATCAGTCGATCACAATCGGACGATACCAAAGCAGAACAGGCAAGCACAGCTACAAAAGAGCCCGGGCTTTGCAGTCAGAGGTCATGGGTTCAAATCCCGGCTCCGCCAATTGTCAACTGGGTAACTTTGGGCAAGTCATTTCCTTCTCTGTGCCACAGTTACCTCATCTGTAAAATGGGGATGAGGACTGTGAGCCCCACGTGGGACAACCTGATCACCTTGTAACCTCCCCAGCGCTTAGAACAGTGCTTTGCACATAGTGAGCGCTTAATAAATGTCATTATTATTACTATTATTATTATTATTATTACAAAGGGCTTGCCTTCCACACCCAGGCACTGCTGACACAGGGATTGGCAAACACAGGACTAGCCAAGCACGAAATAATATTTCTCTGCCTCTAAAGCTCTGAACACTAAGAAGGCATAAAGTAACATTTCATTTTTTTTTCAACTGGAACAAATTCAAAGTCTGAAATTGACACTTTTAAAGCAGCTCAGCGCAATATATAATCACACATTTTATTTTTAGCCATTCATGCTCAGTGCTTCTCACTTTTGGTATTGACCTGTTAAGTTAACCAAGGAGCATTTTTCAGAAATATGGTCCAAGAATTTCCATATCATCTTGCACTCAGAACTAAAGTAATTCTTGCAGGCCACAAGGGCTTTCCAGAGGCGGAACAGACAACCTCCACCTGGATGCTTGCGCTCTTTTAAATTTTTTAAGTGGCATTTGTTAAGCGTTTACTATGTACCATAGAGGAGCAACATGGCTTAGTGGAAAGAGCTCGGGCTTGGGAGTCAGAGGTCATGGGTTCTAATCCTGGCTCCGCCACTTCAATCAATCAATCAATCGTATTTATTGAGCGCTTACTATGTGCAGAGCACTGTACTAAGCGCTTGGGAAGTACAAATTGGCAACACATAGAGACAGTCCCTACCCAACAGTGGGCTCACAGTCTAAAAGGGGGAGACAGAGAACAGAACCAAACATACCAACAAAATAAAATAAATAGGAAAGAAATGTACAAGCAAAATAAATAAATAAATAAATAGAGTAATAAATATGTACAACCATATATACATATATACAGGTGCTGTGGGGAAGGGAAGGAGGTAAAATGGGGGGATGGAGAGGGGGACGAGGGGGAGAGGAAGGAAGGGGCTCAGTCTGGGAAGGCCTCCTGGAGGAGGTGAGCTCTCAGCAGGGCCTTGAAGGGAGGAAGAGAGCTAGCTTGGCAGAGGGGCAGAGGGAGGGCATTCCAGGCCCGGGGGATGACGTGGGCCGGGGGTCGACGGCGGGAGAGGCGAGAACGAGGTACAGGGAGGAGATTAGCGGTGGAGGAGCGGAAGTTGCGGGCTGGGCAGTAGAAGGAGAGAAGGGAGGTGAGGTAGGAGGGGGCGAGGTGATGGACAGCCTTGAAGCCCAGGGTGAGGAGTTTCTGCCTGATGCGCAGATTAATTGGTAGCCACTGGAGATTTTTGAGGAGGGGAGTAATATGCCCAGAGCGTTTCTGGACAAAGATAATCCGGGCAGCAGCATGAAGTATGGATTGAAGTGGAGAGAGACACGAGGATGGGAGATCAGAGAGAAGGCTGGTGCAGTAGTCCAGACGGGATAGGATGAGAGCTTGAATGAGCAGGGTAGCAGTTTGGATGGAGAGGAAAGGGCGGATCTTGGCAATGTTGAGGAGCTGAGACCGGCAGGTTTTGGTGACGGCTTGGATGTGAGGGGTGAATGAGAGAGCGGAGTCGAGGATGACACCAAGGTTGCGGGCTTGTGAGACGGGAAGGATGGTAGTGCCGTCAACAGAGATGGGAAAGTCAGGGAGAGGACAAGGTTTGGGAGGGAAGACTTTGGGCCAGTCACTTAACTTCTCTGTGCCTCAATTACCTCTGTAAAATGGAGATTAAGACTGTGAGCCCCACGTGGGACAACCTGATCACCTGGTTACCTCATCTGTCAAATGGGGACGAAGACTGTGAGCTCCACATGGGACAATCTAATAACCTTGTATCTATCCCAGCGCTTAGAACAGAGCTTGCCACATAGTGAGCACTTAATCGTATTTATTGAGCGCTTACTGTGTGCAGAGCACTGTACTAAGTGCTTAAGAAATACCATTATTATTATTATTATTATTATTATTATTCTATCTATCCCAGTGCTTAGAACAGTGCTTGGCACGTTGTTGGGTAGGGACCGTCTCTATATGTTGCCAATTTGTACTTCCCAAGCACTTAGTACAGTGCTCTGCACACAGTAAGCACTCAATAAATATGATTGAATGAATGAATAGTAAGTGCTTAACACTATTATTATTATTATTATTATAACTGTACTAAGTGCTGGAGTGGATACAAGATTATCAGATTGGACACAGTCCCTGTCCCACATGGAGTTTACAGTCTTAATCCCCATTTTACAAGCGACGTAACTGGGGCACAGATAAATTAAGTGACTGGCCCAAAGTCACCCAGCAAAAAAGTGGTAGGGCTGGATAATAATAATATTGATGGTATTTGTTGAGTGCTTACTCTGTGCCTGGCACTGTACCAATCGCTGGAGTGAATACAAGCAAACTGGGTTGAACACAGTGGGGCTCACAGCCTTAGTCCCCATTTTACAGATGAGGTAACTGAGGCCCAGAGAAGTGAAGTAACTTGCCCAAGATCACAAAGCAGACAAGCGGTGGAGCTGGGATTAGAACCCACGACCTCTGCCTGGGCTCTATCCACTATGCCATGCTGCTTCTCTACACCATGCAGGGAAGAGGGAGAGAGGGATCACTTTGTATCCTCCCCAGCACTTAGAACAGGGCTTTGCACATAGTAAGCACTTAACAAATGTCATTATTATTATTATTATTATTATTATTATTATTATTATTGTTCGCCTCGGTCTTTGTACTGAACGTGACAGTGCTGGGAGTGAATTTCGGCTCCATGGGCTGGGATGGGCCAGGGGACAGGAAAGGCTGAGTGTGACTGACAATCCCTTCCACACCATCCTCTGCAAAGATAAAATGTGTAATTCCCGGTTCCCTGGTTTGCTTGAAGGAGGGAAGAAGTTTCAGAGTCACTTTTCAAGCTCTTCCTCCATGTGGGCTGAGCAGTGGATTTTTAAATACGGCTGCTCCAGGACCCTGGCGATTAAATAAGTGATTTTCAGAAGTCTGAAAGAGCTGATGTGCCTCTCAAAGTGCCTATTCCGTGCAGAGAGAACTCACACTGAGACATGAAGCTACAACACAGCACAGCACTTCGCTTTAACCTGGAAAACCAATCCCATTTTACCTGTGGCAGGAAGGAAACCGATTTGAAATGAAGCTAGCCTGATTTGCTCTAGTCATTCCTTTCATAATTGTCACCATTTTGACTCACTCGAGTGGCTACATGAAAACAGTCAGAAAAGGGAGGGAAAATAGAATTCAATTTGAAAACACGAGGAAGCCCAAGGGAAGTGGAGAGGGATGCGGAAAGAGGGACAGGGAGAGGGAGGGAGAAAGGGAAAGAAAACAAAAGTATTTTTGAATGCTCTTTAACTTCAATAGAGTCTTACGGATCAATAAGGTGATCGTTCTTTCATTCAATCATATTTATTGAGCACTTACTGTGTGCAGAGCACTGTACTAAGCGCTTGGGAAAGTACAATAGAGAAGCAGCATGGCTTAATGGAAACAGCACGGGCTTGGGAGTCAGAGGAGGTGGGTTCTAATCCTACCTCCGCCACTTGTCTGCTCTGTGACCTTGGGCAAGTCACTTTACTTCTCTGGGCCTCAGTTACCTCATCTGGAAAATGGGGATTAAGACTGTGAGCTCCACTTGGGACAAACTGATTACCTTGTAACTACTCAGAGCTTAGAACAGTGCTTGGCACGTATTCATTCATTCAATCATATTTACTGAGCGCTTACTGTGTGCAGAGTACTGTACTAAGCATTTGGGAAGTACAAGTTGGCAACATATAGAGACAGTCCCTACCCAACAGTGGGCTCACAGTCTAGAAGTAAGCGCTGAATGAATACCTTTATTATTATTATTATTATTACAATACAACAAAAACCAGTGACATTCAAGGGTGATGTCTTTCATACCTCAGAATTGAAAAGGGAATGGTCTAAAGCCAGTTGTTGGAGGGACCAGTGGATTCTGTGATGAACAGTAAAATAATTACGGTACTTGTTAAGTGCTTACTGTGTGCTAAGCATTAGTCTAAACACCTAGGTAGATCCGAGTTCATTGGATCAGACACACTCCCTGTTCCACAGTCTAAGTAGGAGGAGATAGGACTGAATCCCTTTTAACAGATGTGGTAATCATTCATTCATTCAATTGTGTTTATTAAGTGCTTACTGTGTGCAGAGCACTGTACTAAGCACTTGGGAAGTACAAGTCGGCAACAGATAGAGACGGTCCCTACCAACAATGGGCTCACAGTCTAGAAGGGGGAAGATCAGTGTAGTAGCAGTTTGGATGTAGAGGAAAGGGTGAATTTTAGCGATGACATGAAGGCAGAACCAGTATGGTTTGGTTACACACTGAATATGAGGGTTGAATGAGAGAGAGAGAGGAGTCGAGGATAATGCCAAGGTTACGGGCTTGAGAGAAAGGCAGGGTAATGGTGTTGTCTACAGTGATGGGAAAGGGATGGAAGATGAGGAGGTCTGTTTAGGACATGTTAAGTTTGAGGTGTCAGCATGACGGCCAAGTAGATATGTCCTGAAGGCAAGAGGAAATGTGAGACTGCAGAGGAGAGAGGTTAGTGAGAGGAGGAGCCGGGGAAGGGGACTGAGAAGCAGCTCGGCCTAGAGAAAGAAAAAGGGCCTGGGATTCAGAGGACCTGGGTTCTAATCCCAGCTCTGCCAAATGCCTGCTGTGTGGCCTTGGGCAAGTCATTTTTCATTCATTCATTCAATTGTATTTATTGAGTGCTTACTGTGTGCAGAGCACTGTACTAAGCGCTTGGGAAGTACAAGTTGGCAACATATAGAGACGGTCCCTACCCAACAGCGGGCTCACAGTCTAGAAGGGGGAGATGGAGAACAAAACAAAACATATTAACAAAATAAAATGAATAAAATAAACACGTACAAATAAAATAAATAGGGTAATAAATACGTACAAACATATATACATCTATACAGGTGCTGTGGGGAGGGGAAGGAGGTAAGGTGGGGGGGGGTGGGGAGGGAGAGGAGGGGGAGAAGAAGGAGGGGGCTCATTGTGGGAAGGCCTCCTGGAGGAGGTGAGCTCTCAGTAGGGCCTTGAAGGGAGGAAGAGAGCTAGCTTGGCGGATGTGGGGAGGGAGGGAGGGCATTCCAGGCCAGGGGGATGACGTGGACTGGGGGTCGATGGCAGGACAGGCGAGAACGAGGCCTAGTGAGGAGGTTAGTGGCAGAGGAGCAGAGGGTGTGGGCTGGGCTGGAGAAGGAGAGAAGGGAGGTGAGGTAGGAGGGGGCGAGGTGATGGACAGCCTTGAAGCCCAGGGTGAGGAGTTTCTGCCTGATGTGCAGATTGATTGGTAGCCTCTGGAGATTTTTGAGTCATTTCACTTCTCTGTGCCTCAGTGCTACCTCCTACTTAGACTGTGAGCCCCATGCAAGACAGGGACTATGTCCACCCTAAGTCAGCTATTCCCTGCAAATCTCTTATTTTCAGGAGCAATTGTATCCAGTTCCCAAATCCAAAGGTATTAACAGGCAGAAAATTTGATTATAATATTTCAGAACTGGGTGAGAAACATCAATATAGAAGCAGCGTGGCTCAGTGGAAAGAGCCCGGGCTTGGGAGTCAGAGGTCATGGGTTCTAATCCCAGCTCTGCCACTTATCAGCTGTGTGAATTTGGGCAAGTCGCTTCACTTCTCTGTGCCTCAGTTCCCTCATCTGGAAAATGGAGATTGAGACTGTGAGTCCCACGTGGGACAACCTGATGACCTTGTATCCCCCCCAGTGCTTAGAATAGTGCTTAGTACATAGTAAGCGTTTAACAAACACCATCATTATTTTATTATATCGATTTTACACCCGGCAGACTAGAATTCTGGGCCAGGGGACTGCATCATACTGAGGGCCTCCTGATGGGCTGGAATATCTGCTCAAACGTCAGCTCTAGCCGACGAGGGCTGAAACTTCCCTGCATATAGCTGCCATCCTGGGGACTCTGAGGACTGCCTCGGCGTGGGGGCCCGGGGCTCTGGGCTACTTGTCGATTCAAGTGACCCACCAGGTTACTAAGGTGGGCTCAGAAGCAGGCCAAGTGGTGTGTGCTTCCAAAGACATTATCTCCCACCAAGGATTAGATTTTCCTAGCGTGAGCTTTAGGTCACAGGGAATTCCTTTCCCCAAAGAGACCTTGCCCTGAGCAGACCCAACCATGGTCAAGGAAGACTGCAGGTCTTCCTCGCTGGGTAAAGCAGTGTGGCCTAGTGGAAAGAGCACGGGCTGAGTGTCAGAGGACCCGGGTTCCAATCCCAACTCCACCACATGTTTGCTTTGTGATCTTGGGCAAAGCCACTTCACTTCTATGGGACCTGAGCGCCTTTATCTGCAGAATGGGGATTCAAACCTGTTCTCCCTCCTACGTAGACTGGGAGACCCATGTGGGACCTGATTAGTACAGTGCTTGGCACAGAGTAAGCGCTTGACAAATACCACAGTTATTATTACTATTGTTGGCACGCTGCAAAAAGCCGGGAAGATGGGTATTGTAGGACTCCTTTTCTAAAAGTCAGATGGGGTCGCAGACCCTGTCCAGGTATGTGACAGAATGGGACACGACAACCTCTTTGAAAGAGGAGAAAGACAGGTACCATGTGGGTTCATAAGAGGGGTTTTGGGCTAGCTTCCTGGGTGAAGAATGCAATGAGGTGCAAAAGATTTATCCAGAATAATCAAGATCAGATTAAATGACCAGGAAAAATATAAGGAGAGTCAAAAATACAAGGAATGAATCAATATAGAGATCCAGCTCAAAGGGGACGTATACAAATGTAACATATTAAGAGGACTAACATGGTCTACTAGGGACCCCAGGCTTGGGAGTCAGAGGACCTGGGTTCCAATTCCAGCCCCACCACTTGTCTGCTGTGTGACCTTGGGCAAGTCATTTCACTTCTCTGGGCCTCAGTTACCTCATCTCTAAAATGGGGATTTAGACTGAGATTCGCCTGGGGGGCATGGATTGTGTAGATTATCTTCTATCTACCCAGCACTTAGTACAGTGCCTAGCACATAGGTAGCACTCAACAAATAGCATAAAAAAGGGGAGAATTCAATGGCTAAGGCTAAAAACCTTTACAGTTCCATCACAATCATTTCAGAAATCTGTCTAAACAAATCCAAATGAAAAAAAGAGAAGCTTGGAGAACTGCCACAAAATGACTGTATTATAAAGTATCTGAAGTTCCTGACTGGCCAACCCCTGGCCTGAACCCCATTTCTTCCAGAAAGAATGGTGGGTGGCGGGGGGGATTCTGAAAGACTGGAGGAAAAAAAAGCATCAGAGATAGAAAGTGCTGGAACAGCGAGGCCGGAAATTACAATGAAGCAAGTCTGAGCTAAGTACACAGCGAAAATGATGAACGAAATATTGAGAGAGAAATCTTTACGAGAATCTATTATGGAAGAGAATGGAATCATCAGCAACAAGCAGTGGGGTTCGTGAATAACAAAGCATGCCAGGCATCCTGATGGCTTCTCTCTTTCCCCTACAGATTTAGAGAATGATTGAAGGAAAAAGGGACCGGACTGTTACCTGTTTGGACCAAGTAACGTTCGATACAGGATCTCACAAATCTGTACTGGTGAAATGAACAGAAATCGGCTTGGCTAGGAATTTGGATGTATGAATTAAAAGCCAGCTGGAACAAGGATTGGCTAGCCCCAGCCCCCTCGCACCGAAGTGGGCTGGGAGAGTGGAAATTGGCTGTTATGGTGATAAAATAGGATTGGCGGAAAGCAGCGTGGCCTAGAAGAAAGAGCATGGTTCTGGGTGCCAGGAGACTTGGGTTCTAATCTCAGCCCCGCCACTGGCCTGATAGTTGACCTTGTAAGTCAATCAATCAATCAATCAATCGTATTTATTGAGCGCTTACTGTGTGCAGAGCACTGTACTAAGCACTTGGGAAGTACAAGTTGGCAACACATAGAGACAGTCCCTACCTAACAGCGGGCTCACAGTCTAGAAGGGGGAGACAGAGAACAAAACCAAACATACTAACAAACTAGACCTCAGTTTCCTCTTCTGTCAAATGGGGATAAACCTGGGTTCTAATCCCAGATCTGCCACTTGCCTGTCGTGTGACTTTGGGCAGGTCACCTAACTTCTCTATATATCAGCTTTCTACTCTCTGTAAAGGAGGATTTAATACCTATTCTTCGACCCTCTCAGACCCATGTGGGACAGGGTGGTGTCTGACTGGATTGGCTGGTGTCTAGCTTCGATTTAAGATCCAGAAAGGGATCTTTAACAGGCAAATTTGCTGTCAGCGATTTTCAGGTCAGTGGTTTAAGCTGAGCTGTTGCTTACTCCAGCAAGGAGAGATGAATACAGGAGACTAGAAATGGTTTGGGAAAGGAAAATGAAATAGTTTCATCTTGGAAGATTGTGACATAATATCTTCAGGCAAAACTGCTTGCGACACAGGCCTGTAAAGGGCATGGAAAGGCCCAAAACCAGGGCTGCCTGCCTTCTTCATAGGTTTTATCCATTTTGGCAGACTTGACTGTCGCAATGCAAGTTAGAAAATCTGTATCTAATGCCACTGACATTTAAAGATGGAGGGTTCAGGGGATTGGCAGGGAGGCTTGAAAGGGTTGGGGTCTGGAGATGAAAATGCTTTCGGCTTTTTATACGATAACCAGCTCCGCGTGCATACCATGTATCTTCACTACAGGTTCAGTGATGTTAGAGAAAAAGAGTGGAGTGGGCTCCAAGTGGAAAGGAAACTTCGTTCCAGAGGATGAAAGGGGAATTATGATATTTTACCAGATGCTAGACTGAGTTCTCAAGATGAAGAAAGATAGAGAAAGATAGAGAAGCAGCGTGGCTCAGTGTAAAAGAGCATGGGCTTTGGAGTCAGAGGTTCAAATCCTAGCTCCGCCACTTGTCAGCTGTGTGACTTTGGGAAAGTCACTTAACTTCTCTGTGCCTCAGTTAACTCATCTGTAAAATGGGGATTAATGGGGATTAATGCACATCATTAATAAAATAAATAGCATAGTAAATATGTACAAAACAACATTATGATGTTCACAGTCTCAGTTTAGCCATTTGTAAAGTGGATAAAATCCCCATTATCAGTTCAAGCCACAACTTGTGATGGGCTCTGAGACCTAAGAGGGAATAATCTAGACTGTGAGCCCACTGTTGGGTAGGGACTGTCTCTATATGTTGCCAACTTGTACTTCCCAAGCACTTAGTACAGTGCTCTGCACACAGTAAGCGCTCAATAATTACGACTGATGATTGATGATGTACTCGAGCGGCCCTTTAAGCCCTCACGCACGTGTCTTCATCTACTCTTTTACGTTACTTTCTCCTAGTCTTAATTTATCTTAGTGTCTGCCTTCCCCTCTAGTTCCTCAGCTCCTTGGAGGTCAGGGTCATGGCTACTGGATTTCCCTAAGCACTTGGTAAGGTGCTCTGCACACAGTAGTGGCTCAATATATTCAATTGATTAGTCAATCGTTCATTCATTCAATTGTATTTATTGAGTGCTTACTGTGTGCAGAGCACTGTACTAAGCACAGGTTTTGGGGGTCTTAAATAGCCAAGACTTACTGGGACTATGTCAAAGGAGATAATAATAATAATAATAACGATGGCATTTATTAAGTGCTTACTATGTGCAAAGCACTGTTCTAATGTGAGCCCGCTGTTGGGTAGGGACTGTCTCTACATGTTGCCAACTTGTACTTCCCAAGTGCTTAGTCCAGTGCTCTGCACACAGTAAGCACTCAATAAAACGATTGAATGAATGAATGAATGAATGAAGCGCTGAGGAGGTTACAAGGTGATCAGGTTGTCCCACGGGGGGCTCACAGTCTTAATCCCCATTTTACAGATGAGGTAAATGAGGCACAGAGAAGTGAAGAGACTTGTCCAAAGTCACACAGCTGACAATTTGCAGAGCCGGGATTTGAACCCATGACCTCTGACTCCAAAGCCCGGGCTCTTTCCACTGAGCCACGCTGCTTCTCTGTTTCACCTGGGCCTGAATTCAGAGGAGAACCCACAACGACTGAGAGCACCCAATTTGTTGCCATTCATTCATTCAATCAATCATATTTATTGAGCGCTTACTGTGTGCAGAGCACTGTATTAAGTGCTTGGGAAGTACAAGTTGGCAACATATAGAGAGGGTTCCTACCCAACAGCGGGCTCACAGTCTAGAAGGGGGAGACAGACAACAAAACAAAACATATTAAGAAAATAAAATAGAATAAATATGTACAAATAAAATAAATAAATAAATTCACAGTTCTAGGCACTTTGGAAGTACAGAATAACAAAGCGACCTGTTCCCTGACCACAAAGAGCTTACACTCGGATGGGGTAGACAAACATGAAAATATTTACTACCACTACTACTGATAATAATACGGCATTTAAGTGCTTACTGCGTGCCAGGCACTGAACTAAGCTGGGCTGGAGGAGGAGAGAAGGGAGGTGAGGTAGGAGGGGGCGAGGGGACACAATTACAATTGTGGACACAATTACATCGGGTTGAACAAAGTCCGTGTCCCACATGGGGTTCACCGTCTCAATCCCCATTTTATAGATGAGGTAACTGAGGCACAGAGAAGCGAAGTGACTTGCCTGAGGTCACACAACAGACAAGTGGAGGAGCCAGGATTAGAATCCATGAGCTTTTGACTCCCAAGCCTGAGCTCTAACCACTACATTAATAATAATAATGATAATAATGGCATTTATTAAGCACTTACTATGTGCAAAGCACTATTCTAAGCCCTGGGGAGGTTAAAAGGTGATCAGGTTGTCCCACGGGGGGCTCACAGTCTTAATCCCCATTTTACAAATGAGGGAACTGAGGCCCAGAGAAGTGAAGTGACTTGCCCAAAGTCACACAGCTGACAATTGGCGGAGCCAGGATTTGAACCCATGACCTCTGACTCCAAAGCCCAGGATCTTTCCGCCGAGCCACGCTGCTTTAGGGAGTTAGCCAGTGCGGCAAAGGGTGGAATGCCAGGAAAACTGTTGGACTTTTAGACTGTGAGCCCACTGTTGGGTAGGGACTGTCTCTATATGTTGCCAATTTGTACTTCCCAAGCGCTTAGTACAGTGCTCTGCACATAGTAAGCGCTCAATAAATACGATTGATGATGATGATGTTGGGGGATGAGATGGTTATGGGGTTGTGGCTGAAAAAGGGGCTAGCAGGACTACAGCTGGACAGGAACAAAAGAAGAAAATTATGGAGTTAGGCTAGTAAAAGCTGACAAACTCCTGGATTCGGAATATCCACTTTAAAGGTACATATATATTCAAGTCAATCGATTAATAGTAGTTCTTGAATGTTTATTCTCTGCAGAGCACTGTACTAAGCACTTATACGAAACTATATTGAAATGTACACTTGTGTTCTATATGACCAGAACTAAGGGGGCCCAAGAATCCCTATCCTGAGCATCTCAAATAAATGGATTTTGCTGTTTTTTCAGGAGAAACTGCTAGCCCCCACCTTGGTTAGCAAGAAAGAAAAGGTGCTCTCAGATCTTGGTTTTATGAAGACAGGTTATCAGTGGAATTCTCTTTCAAGATTCACTGTAAGAATCCTGTTAGGAGTCAGTGAAAGACAGAAGCAATTCATGAACTCCACGCAACGGAGCGTGAATAATTTAGGGTTTCTCGGAATTATCCTGTCGCTCATCCCACACGTCTTCAATAATTAATTCAACTTGATCCTAAAAACGTCTCTCTCCTTTCTCAAATCACTTCCCTGTCTTTTGCCCATTAACAGTTTGAGACGATCTCCTAGTCTGTGCACGCCTTTGCCTCGCAAGGAGATTTTATTTATGTCAAAGATTTCTTTGTCCTGCTGCTATTCTCCCAGAAACTCTCTGCAACTCTCTGGCACACACTCTGCCTCCCCCGTGGCTCTTAGTCACAGGTTTTGTTGCTCTTACATTCCATCCCCATTATTTTCAGCCAAGGATTCTGATTCCGCAGTTCCATCTCCACGGCTGATAGACTGCCGGCCGACAGAGTCACTGCCTCGGAAGATTTCATCCTATTGGTTGACATCTCTGCCCTCCCGCCCGGGTGATACATTCTGTTATGCGAAGAAAAGACAGACCTGCTTTATGATCTCATCTTTGGTGTAAGGGCCTGGCAGAAAGTGCATTGTGTTTTTAATTTCAGAATTGTGGAGGGTTTTCTTGCTCGGATCTGATAACTTCTGCGATTCATATTAGAAATTCCCTTCTGATAGAAAAGTGTCATAACCCCTTTCCCCCCACAACACCGCCCGACCTCCCCAAATAAGGAGATGGTTTTTTGAGCCTTGAATTTTCCCTGCTTTGAATAGCTGTAGCTTCAATCAATCAATCAATCGTATTTATTGAGTGCTTACTGTGTGCAGAGCACTGTACTAAGCGCTTGGGAAGTACAAGTTGGCAACATCTTCTTCCCCTTCCTTTCATTGTCAGGTCTTGATGTCCCTTGGAAGTCATCTGCCTTGAACTTTGGATCCTGATCTCTGCTCTGGGACCGGTGCAACTAAGGGACCATACTCTTAGTGTCATCCTTAGTGGAGAAGCAGCGTGGCTCAGTGGAAAGAGCCCGGGCTTCGGAGTCAGAGGTCATGGATTCAAATCCCGGCTCCCCCAATTGTCAGCTGTGTGACTTTGGGCAAGTCACTTAACTTCTCTGTGCTTCAGTTACCTCATCTGTAAAATGGAGATTAAGACTGTGAGCCCCGCGTGGGACAACCTGATCACCTTGTAAGTTCTCCAGCACTTAGAAGAGTGCCTTGCACATAGTAAGCGCTTAATAAATGCTATCGTTATTATTGTCCTACACCTTCAAAGTGGCGCTCTGACTTGATTTTTTTCCTCATGCGTCAATTCTGGATCATAGATCAGGGTCAAAAATATGCGTCAGGTGGGTGGGTGGCTGGCTTCTATTCCCTGGTACTGCAGTAGCCGTAGGTCCGTGGGAAGTAGGTGGAGAGAGGGGGTGAGGAACTGCGGGCTTACGCACACAATTTTCACGGCCCTGGTCACTACTGACTCTTTGGGCCACTGGCCCATGGGCCCCACCAGTTCTGAGGAGGGAAGGTGCTGACTGAGGATGGAGGGGATGCAAGGGACACGGACACCATTTGCCTGTGGGCCCCTTGGCTTCGTCCAATGCTCAAGACCCACCAGACCCCCCAAAGTGGCCATCGTCTGACCCAGGCTGAGTCAAGCAGAGCCCCAGGACCTGCTCAGGTCCCCAGTGGGTCCCCAAACCCACGTGGGGCCCCTCAGGGCCAGGGGTGAGGGGTGGGAAGGGGACCGGTAGGGAGGGTGAAGCATCTCTCTCTCTCACACACACACAAACACAAACACACACATCCCTGTGGGCTGCTCTGACTGGAAGTCCCAGAGAGTGTGCGCCCCCCAGGAAGTGGGGAACACCCAAAATGGGGGTGGGGACAGGCACAGCTCTGTTCTAAGCACTGGGGGCGGATACAAGGTAATCAAGGTTGTCCCACATGGGGCTCACAGTCTTAATCCCCATTTTACAGATGAGGGAACTGAGGCCCAGAGAAGTGAAGTGACTTGCCCAAAGTCACACAGCTGACAACTGGCAGAGCCAGGATTCGACCCCATCACCCCTGACTCCAAAGCCCCTGCTCTTTCCACTGAAGTGCTTACTGTGTATAGAGCACTGTACTAAGCACAATAAACAGTGACATTCCCTGCCCACAACAAGCTCACAGGCTAGAGACAGACATTCTAGACTACAAGCCCATTGCTGGGTAGGGACTGTCTCCCTGTGTTGCCGAATTGTACTTTCCAAGCGCTTAGTACAGTGCTCGGCACACAGTAAGCGCTCAATAAATACAATTGAATGAATGAATGAATTAGACATCAGCTCTCACTGCTCCGCCCTGGCAAGATCAGCCAGCAGGTTGGGAGTGACCTTTGCTAAATTATCCTGACTGAAAAGAGACTCTGGCCCCAGGCAAAATCTGGACTGTTAAACTACCCTTCTAAGATGGGCAGTGCACTTTTAGAAGACAGACCGCTGCCTTATAAAACCTGCTTTTAAAATGTTTAATGATTATATTAAGTCTTTACTATTTCCTAACTGCTAGGTACCCTAGGGAAGCAGCGTGGCTCAGTGGCTAGAGCCCAGGCTTGGGTTCCAATCCTTGGTCTGCCAGTTATCTGCTGTGTGACCTTGGGCTAGTCACTTCACTTCTCTGGGCCTCAGTTACCTCATCTGTAAAGTGGGGATGAAGACTGTGAGCCCCATGTGGGACATTGTGTCCAACCTGATTAGCTCACATTTTCCCCAGCACTTAGTACAGTGCCTGGCACATAGTGAGCACTTAATAATGATAATAATGGCATTTGTAATAATAATAATAATGGCATTTGTTCAGCACTTACTATGTGTAAAGCACTGTTCTAAGTGCTGGGGGCAATAGAAGGTGATCAGTCTTAATCCCCATTTTACAGATGAGGTAACTGAGGCACAGAGAAGTTAAGTGACTTACCCAAAGTCACACAGCTGACAAGCGGTGGAGCCGGGATTAGAACCCATGACCTCTGACTCCTAAACCCATGCTCTTTCCATTGAGCCACGCTGCTTAACAAATACCATATTTTTTAAAAAGTAACAAGGACACTGTTCCCACAGGGGACACAATTTAAAAGGTGGGGAGAGCAGTTATCGTTATACCCTTTTACAGATGAAGAAACAGTGGCACAGAGAGGTTAAGTGACTTGGCCATGGTCACACAGCAGGTCAGCAGAGCAGAGCTGGAACTAGAACCCAGGCCTTCTGACCCCCAGTCTAGTGCTCTTTACACTAGGCCATGCTGCCCACTGGGATTTTAAACAACAATTTACAGCCCCGGCAATGGTTTTGAGATCCACTTTTTGTTAAATGCTTCTAACTTTGCCTCTGGGCAGAGCTACAACTGGGATAAAGGGCAAGAATTTTCAAATAACAAATATTTTAAATAAAATTAAAATTCCCTTCCTCTATCTCCCAGCAACATATAAGGATTAAACAGTAGCTGCAAAGGACTTTCAGTGTTTTGGGGAAAGCGCTCCTGCAGTGATACCATTTACTTCTCAGACAAATTTATTCTGGGGAGAAAATCTCCATTCATTCATTCAATCGTATTTATTGAGCGCTTACTGTGTGCAGAGCACTGTACTAAGCGCTTGGGAAGTCCAAGTTGGCAACACATAGAGACGGTCCCTACCCAACAGTGGGCTTACAGTCTAGAAGAGGTTCCAAGGTGATCAGGTTGTCCCACGGGGAGCTCACAGTCTTCATCCCCATTTTACAGATGAGGCCACTGAGGCCCAGAGAAGTGAAGTGACTTTGCCCAAAGTCACCCAGCTGACAAGTGGCAGAGCCGGGATTTCATGCTCCATCTTTTCACGCTCCAGGGGAGTCAGGCTGCCCCTCAGGCTCCAGCCCATCCGGTGGGTGTGCAGAGTCAGGAGATGGGAAAAGAAACCTAGGCTGTAAGCTCACTGTAGGCGGGGATTGTGTCTTTTACATTGTAATAATAATAATAATGGTATTTGTTAAGCGCTTACTATGTGCAAAGCATTGGGGGATTGTGTCTTTTACACTGTAATAATAATAATAATAATGGTATTTGTTAAGCGCTTACTATGTGCAAAGCGTTGTCCCACGTGGGGCTCACAGTCTTAATCCCCACTTTACAGATGAGGGAACTGAGGCCCAGATAAGTGAAGTGACTTGCCCAAAGTCACACAGCTGACAATTGGCGGAGCCGGGGTTTGAACCCATGACCTCTGACTCCAAAGGCCGGGCTCTTTCCACTGAGCCACGCTGCTTCTCTGGACTCTCCCAAGCCCTCAGCACAGTGCTCCACACACAATAAGGGCTCTATAAATACAACTGCCTGACTGACTTTGCCTTCTCACCCATTTCCGTCCTTCCCCACCTCCATCAGCTCACTGAGGTCTCTTGGGCCTGCCTGCATCCGTTCCACACAACTGACGTGCAGGCATTGCACCCCTAAACCTCAGCTTGAGAAGTAGAAATGCCCAGAAGCGGGTTCTAAATTTCATTCGGGAACCTGGACGGATGGCAGAAAGATCTCCCGGTGCCCCGGCCTCTCATATGTATATATGTTTGTACATATTTATTACTCTATTTATTTATTTTACTTGTACATATCAATTCTATTTATTTTATTTTGTTAGTATGTTTGGTTTTGTTCTCTGTCTCCCCCTTTTAGACTGTGAGCCCACTGCTGGGTAGGGACTGTCTCTATATGTTACCAACTTGTACTTCCCAAGTGCTTACTACAGTGCTCTGCACACAGTAAGCACTCAATAAATATGATTGATGATGATGATGATGATGATGATATGTATATATGTTTGTACATATTTATTACTCTATTTATTTTACTTGTACATATCAATTCTATTTATTTTATTTTGTTAGTATGTTTGGTTTTGTTCTCTGTCTCCCCCTTTTAGACTGTGAGCCCACTGTTGGGAAGGGACTGTCCCTATATGTTGCCAACTTGTACTTCCCAAGCGCTTAGTGCAGTGCTCTGCACACAGTGAGTGCTCAATAAATACGATTGATTGATTGATTGATTTGGCTCAGCTCAGGCCCGGCCCCGACACTGAAGCCCTGGACTGACCGACTGAAGACTCAGCCTTTACCGGCAGTGACTCAGCTCAGACCCAGCCTTGATTCTGACTTAGTGAATCGGTTTGCAGCCTGATTCAGGAAAGGCCTTCAGAATACGCGGACTCTGCTAAAATGCAAATTGTGGGCTCTTTCTTCTCCCCTCCCACCCCACCACAAGCAAGGAATTTAAATATTGGAAGAATGCTGTTGATAACAGTGATTCTTCTATCGCTGAAGGCTATCAGCGAGGAGGGGCGGGCAGATATCTTAGACTCCAGGACTGGACCAGCAATTCAGAAACAATGCATCTTAATCCTCTCTCTCCAATGAAAGACCGTTTCACCTGAGATCCATCACTCAGAACCATCAATCCATCAGTGACATTTACTGAGCACCTCCTGAATGTGAGGCCCTGAACTAAGTTCTGGGGAGAGTTCCACAGTAGCAAGACATATTCCTTGCCCTCTAATGAAAGGGGCAATCGGTGCCTTGGTTTCCACAGCCCTAAAACAAGGTGAACAATGCTAATCTGACTGGACTGTAAGAATTGAGAGAAAATTAGTGGGGAAGGTCACATGACAAAACCACTCAGGGGGTGTATTGGGGGCAGAAGGAGAGAGTAGATGGGATATTTTTCTGTGAAGAACAGGCACTATGCTGTTTTTGGATTAAAGATGAAATGGGCCACTTAATAGAGAGGTGTTCATCATGCCACTTCTGAATTTATTTTGACACAGCGCTTCTCTGGGATGTGGGAAATAATTTATGAGACTCTGAAATCTATTCATCATGTGTTTCCATGCCTAAGCTCTAAGCTTTCTAATAAGTGCCATTGCTGGACCGCAAAAGCGGTCATCTGAAATCTGTTTCTCCCCCGAACGTTACTGTTCTGTCCAGCACAGAGTGGTGAGAGGAGCGTTTTGGTCTGAGACGGTGGAGACAGACTCGTTCCTGTCCGCCAGCACGGCCTGAGCTGGAGACATCACTTGGAAATTCCCATGCTCACCCTCCTCCACTCACCCGCCCAAAAGCAGAACCTTATAAGAGGGAGCAGCTGTCGCTAATTTAGACATGAGCATGGATGTAAATCTTCCCACTGTGATTATTTACTGGTCCCCGTCAGCCTCACTAAGAGAGATGGCCCGCAGGAAAGCTTCCTGTGGACATTATATTGAAGCAATGTAATGCGAACACCTATATTAGATAGTTTATCTTCCTACGGCTGGGAACTAGCAGCCACTTCTGCCCTAAATTCAAACACTGAAAATCTAATTTCACTCTTTAAAATTGCCCCTTGACCACCAACCCCCTCCAGCCCATTTTTCATTCTGGGGCTCCTTTGGGAACTTTGAACATCTCAATAATTTCTTTCTCCTGTTCCTTCCCAAGATCCAGTTGATTCTTCCCTCCTGAAGCAAGCCCGATGCTCAGGTGGCTTCCTGCTAACAGCTTCCCTTCTTTCCCAGAGAGACCGGCGATTGACAGTTGTTCTCCCTGTCGATCGTAGATAGGCTCTGGAACCTGACCTGCCTTTTCAGCTTCTGGGCCTTGGGAGAAGAGCCAGGGGGTCAGAGATGGCTGTAGCCACCAGATAACCCCCACCAAGTGATGCCTTGCTGGTTCTTTCCTCCCTCCCTCTGCTAGAAGCTAGAGAAGCAGCATGGCCTAGTGGATAGACCGTGGGTTGGAAGTCAGAAGGACCCTGGTTTCGCCATTTGCCTTCTGTGGGACCTTGGGCAAGTTACTTCACTTTTCTGTGTCTCAGTTCCCTCAACTGTCAAATGGGCCCCATGTGGGGCACAGACTGTGTCCAACCTGATTATCTTGTATCTACCCCAGGGCTTAGTGGAGCGCCTGGCACATAATAAGCACTTAAATACCGTTAAGAACAAAACAAAAGCTGCACTGCCTTCTCTGGGTATCTGGCTGAGAGCGGCTGGCTCTTCCTCCTCCTGAATGCTGACACACCAACCTCCTAACCCTCCCTCCCCCAAAATGAACGCACACATACACACTAGGGTGAAGGTTGAGGGGGTCGTCTCTCACCAGAGCACGGCAGACAGAAGGCAGTTGCTCCTCTTCCATCTGAACATTGAGATCCAGGGATAAAGCACCATCCCCTCCCCACCCCGTCACCCAGGCCGCCCGGGAGGATCCAGGCCGGGCCTGTGGAAGAAAGAGCAACACACACACACACACGGCACCCAACCTGTGGAAAGCCTGTAAGGTCATGACTGTTATAACCGGACTTTGACAGGCCTGCCAGTTCAGTGAAATATCTGAAAACTGCTCAGTTAACCAAAACAGACTGCAGCTCTCATCGCTTTTCCTCAAGTCCCTCCCTGTTTCCTTTTGTCATTCTGCTGCTTTTAGCATTCCAATTGGTTCTTGGCATCCACTGCCAACCTCCCCCTTCCCTATATTTTCAGACTGTGACTCCTTGTGGGCAGGGAATCCGTGAATTAATAATGGTATTTGCTAAGCACTTACGAGGTGCAAGGCACTGTACTAAGCGCTGGGGTGGGTACAAGCAAATCAGGTTAGCCCTTGTGGGGTTAACATCTCAATCCCCATTTTACAGACGAGGCAACTGAGGTACAGAGAAGTGAAGCGACTTGCCTAAGGTCACAATGTTCATATAATAATAATAATAATGGCATTTATTAAGTGCTTACTATGTGCAAAGCACTGTTCTAAGCTCTGGGGTGGTTACAAGGTGATCAGGTTGTCTCACGGGGAGCTCACAGTCTTAATCCCCATTTTACAGATGAGGTAACTGAGGCACAGGGAAATGAAGTGACTTGCCCAAAGTCCCACAGCTGACAATTGGCGGAGCCGGGATTTGAACCCAAGACCTCTGACTCCAAAGCCCGGGCTCTTTCCACTGAGCCACGATATCAACTCTGTTGTTCTCTGTTCTCCCAAGCAGTTAATGCAGCATTCTGCATAGAGTAAGTGCTCAATAATTGATACCTTTGATCAATTGATTTTGGTGTCCCCACAGGCCAGATAACATAGCTGAATTATCAGCTTTGGACTGTTCCTCAATGTTTAGTACAATGCCCGGTTCCCAAGAGGCACTAGATAAATACCCATAAACAAATGAATGGGAGAGGAGCTGCCACCCATCTCAGCTTGGGTGAAGCCAGTGAGAATTTCACTAAACTACATTAGGGAATAAGAGGCCAAGGCTGGGGTGGTCTGGGGAAGAACCATAGGCCCTACTGGGCCTGGAATGAGCCCATCCTTGGGTAGGGATTGTTTCTATTTGCTGCTGTATTGTACTTTCCAAGCGCTTAATACAGTGCTCTGCACACAGTAAGCACTGAATAAATACGATTGAATGAATGAGTGGCCCAAAGACTGATTGTGGTGCCTGTGGGAAAGCTTCTCCTCAACAGCACATCCTGAATGGATCACTTCATCCGCCTCCTTTCTGATCTCCCATCCTACTGTCTCTCCCCACTTCAGTCTATTCTTCACTCTGCTGCCTGGATTATCTCTGTACAGAAACGCTCTGTGCATGTCACTCCCCTCCTCAAAAAACTCCAGTGGTTGCCTGTCAACATATGAAGCAAAAATTCCTCACTTTGGGCTTCAAAGCTCTCCATCCAGAGAAGCAGTGTGGCTCAGTGGAAAGGGCACGGGTTTTGGAGTCAGATGTCATGGGTTCAAATCCCGGCTCCGCCAATTGTCAGCTGTGTGACTTCGGGCAAGTCACTTCACTTCTCTAGGCCTCAGTTCCCTCATCTGGAAAATGGGGATGAAGACTGTGAGCCCCCTGTGGGACAACCTGATCACCCTGTATTCATTCAATCGTATTTATTGAGTGCTTACTGTGTGCAGAGCACTGTACTAAGTGCTTGGGAAGTACAAGACATATAGAGATCGTCCCTACCCAACAATGGCCTCACAGTCTAGACGGGGGAGACAGACAACAAAACAAAACATATTAACAAAATAAAATATATCAAACAGTAAATATGTACAAGTATAATAGAGTAATAAATCTGTACAAAGATTTATTGTAACCTCCCAGCGCTTAGAACAGTGCTTTGCACACAGAAAGTGCTTAATAAATGCCATCATTATTATTATTATTACTACAGGGATGCTGGGGTCAGCTGGGTGGACCCCAGACTATCCCCTTCAGAGGTGAGAGGTCAGCCGATCTGCAATTTGGGCCTAAGGCAGGAGACTGAGCCTATGAACAGCTCCTTCTAGGACTGCCCCCACCCCTAGGATAAAAAGTGTTTTCTCATGGCTAAATTCACTGTTTTTTGAGTTTGGTTTTTTTTTTTTTAGTCATTGTACCAAAAACCCAATCTAGGCTGTTTTGAAGTTGGAGTTGGGGCCAGTTTGATTATCTACCAAGAGAGGTGGAATACTTTAGATTCATATCATCTCAAACCACCTATTATAAAGAGTCCAAAGGATCTCACTTCCTCCCTTCTCTTCGGATGAGAGATCTCTCCTTCGGGCTGATTCCATGGTTCCTGTCATTTGAAACTGTTTAGCTGCTAAATTTAGGAACTTTCCTCAGACAGAGGTCCCATGCATCATTCCTGGCTATTCTTACCGATATACCACAAAAATCAAGGGCGCAGTGTGCTCTTTCTTTTTAACCTTTGCCTAATAACGCCACCGTCGCAGTGGGTGATAACTGGACTCTCTGGCTGATCGTCGGGGAGCCCAATTACTAGACCTGGTGGCCGGGATCATTAGAGCGATTAGGCTCTGAAGCATTTCCTCTCCATTCTGCACTTAACCTAGGCCTATGAAAATAAATATTTGCCCCATAACACGGCAGGTTGATGAGCTCCATTTAATAATGTGATGAAAGAGGCAATTGCCGAAATGAGGGCAAGGGAGCAGAGCTAAGGTTGTCGTGGGTGTCCTCGGAGGGTCCTGACTTTCATGACTATTAACGACGACGACCCTGGATACCTTTCAGGGGCGAAAGACCTTAGATACGCAAACTGTCGAGTGCTTGACAGGCGGTAATTACTTCACCCTCCTGAGATGAGTGTCAGCGTGATCAGTCTGTCTTTCGGGAAGGTAGCGGACACAGAGGGAAGGGCTGCAGTCAGGGAGGGACGCGGTGGCGGAGACTGGACCGAAGCCCGGTGTTTCCACAGAGCACTGTTTCTATAGCGCACAGACGGAAGCTGGCATTCCTCTTCTTGCTCCACCCCTGGCAGGGTTTACTAGAGGCTGGGTTGGGGCTCTTGAAATCAAGAAGCTTGAAATCCAGAGCTTGACTTGAGATCAACTGAACATCTGATAAACAGACATGTTGACCCTCGGCTCTTCGTTTGGCCCGCAATGGAAAGCTACCGAAATATGGTCACTTCTGGGTGCAGAGCAACTGTTTTTCAGCCTTAGAGGTGAAGAGGGTTATCACGACCAAATGGAATTCAAGGGAGTGGAAAGGCATGATCCTCGACTTCACCCCAAATTATCTAATACTCTTGGGAATTCTCTACTCCCAATTTTTTCTGTGGACGCAATAAGCAACCACAGGTCTGTTTTCAGCCTTACTGTGTTTCCGATCCTCCCTCCCCTCCTCCTGCAGTGGAAGCACTCGCACTACTGCCACTCTTAAATGAGACTTTGGAGCTTTGTACAAAGGATGGCAATCATTTATACAATGCAATTCTATTCTTAAGTAAAAGGGGCCACAGAAGCGCCTCGTATTCCATTACGGAAGTAAGACAAAACCCCTGACTCAGCCTCATTTGGAGGAATTCTCTTGCTAGCGAAATCTCAGGACCTGACTGCATTGTTCCAAACTCCCATTTCCTCCAGCAGGTTGCAGAGCCAGGCACGAGGACTCTGACATGAAACAAACCTTGCTTGTTGCATTCAGTGTACCGGGGGAACATGACTGGACAAGGTGAGGCAGTGTGAGTGTACAGTGCGAAGCGCTTAGTACAGTGCTCTGCACACAGTTAGCGCTCAATAAATACGAGTGAAAGAATGAATGAGTGGGACTTTGCACACCTCTGGTCCTAAAATCCATTCCATCGGATGGGTTCTTCAGCCAGTCGTATTTATTGAGCATTGACCGTGTGGACAGCACAAATCCAGAAGTCTTGGGACCGATGCTTGTCAATCCATCAGTGGTATTTATTGAGTGCTTACTGAGTGCAGCAAGCACTGTACTAAGTGCTGGGGTAGAAGCAGCGTGGCTCAGTGGAAAAGAGCCCGGGCTTTGGAGTCAGAGGTCATGGGTTCAAATCCTGGCTCCACCAATTGTCAGCTGTGTGACTTTGGGCAAGTCACTTCACTTCTCTGGGCCTCAGTTACCTCATCTGGAAAATGGGGGTGAAGGCTGTGAGCCCTCCGTGGGACAACCTGATCACCTTGTAACCTCCCCAGCGCTTAGAACAGTGCTTTGCACATAGTAAGTGCTTAATAAATACCATTATTATTATTATTATTATTATGATCAGGCTAGATAATTAGGTCTCACAAGGGGGTTAACTATTTAAATAGGAGGGAGAACAGGTACCAAATCCTTATTTTGCAGATTAGGAAACTGAGGCACAGAGCAGTGAAATGACACTTGCCCAAGGTCACTCAGCAGTCAATTGCGGGAGGAGCTGGGATTAGACTTCAAGTCCTCTGGCTCCCAAACCGGGGCTTCTTCCACTAGGCCATGTTGCTTCTGCTAAAATACAACAGAGTTAGTAGGTATGATCACCGGAGAGTATAAGGATACATTCATCAGTGCTGTGATGGTGAGTGTCAAAGTGTCTTAAGGGGTACAGACCTACATGCAAAGGCAACACAGAGGGGAGGGCAAATAGGGTGGGAAAGGGCCTGGCACACTGTAAGCGATTAGAAATGAGGGCTTAGTCAAGGAAGACCTTTTGGAGGAGATATGATTTGAAGATGGACAGAGGGGTGGACTGTTGGAGATGAAGCAGTGTGGCTCAGTGGAAAAAGCCAGGGCTTGGGAGTCAGGGGTCGTGGCTCTGCCACATATCGGCTGTGTGATCTTGAGCAAGTCACTTAACTTCTCTGCGTCTCAGTTACCTCCTCTGTAAAATGGGGCTTAAGACTGTGAGCCCCACGTGGGACAACCTGATCACCTTGTAACCTCCCCAGCGCATAGAATGGTGCTTTGCACATAGCGCTTAATAAATACCATCATTATTATTATTATTATTATTATTATGAAGAGGGAGGGAGTTCCAGGTCAGAGGGAGAATGTGAGCCAGGGACTGGCGGTGAGACAGGCAAGATCAAGATGCAGAGAGTAGGTTGGCACTGGAGGAGCGAAGTATGTGTGGGCTGGGTTGTAATTCACGCCGCTGCCCGGATCGTCTTTGTGCAGAAATGCTCTGGGCATGTTACTCCCCTCCTCAAAAATCTCCAGTGGCTACCAATCAACCTACGCATCAGGCAAAAACTCCTCACCCTCGCCTTCAAGGCTGTCTGTCCCCTCGCCCCCTCCTACCTCACCTCCCTTCTGTCCTTCTCCAGCCCAACCCGCACCCTCCGATCCTCTGCCGCTAACCTCCTCACCGTACCTCGTTCTCGCCTGTCCCGCCATCGACCCCCAGCCCACATCCTCCCCCTGGCTCGGAATGCCCTCCCTCCACACATCCACCAAGCTAGCTCTCTTCTTCCCTTCAAAGCCCTAATGAGAGCTCACCTCCTCCAGGAGGCCTTCCCACACTGAGCCCCTTCCTTCCACCTCCCCATCCCCTCCGCCTTACCTCCTTTCCCTCCCCACAGCACCTGTATATATGGATATATCTTTGTACATATTTATTACTCTATTTATTTTACTTGTACATATTTATTCTATTTATTTTATTTGGTTTATATGTTTGGTTTTGTTCTCTGTCTCCCCCTTCTAGACTGTGAGCCCACTGTTGGGTAGCGACCGTCTCTATATGTTGCAAAACTTGTACTTCCCAAGCACTTAGTACAGTGCTCTGCACACAGTAAGCACTCAATAAATACGATTGAATGAACGAACGATTAGTGATGTCAGGTTGGACAGCCAGTGGCACCTCTCTCTTTCTGTCCTGCAGACCCAGAACCCTAAGCCATTCCATTTCCCTTTTACTGAGACAGAAGGCAGAGCCTGTGCTACTTGGGACTCTGCAAATTCAATCTCCATGAATGTGTTGGATCGTTGATGGTTTTCAACTATCCACCACTGCATTCTCCCTCTCCCAAACACTCACTAAATGCCATTGGTAGATCGATTGAGCGTCCTCTAAAGTTTGTAAATGTACAGCCACGGAGAGCAGAAAGAAAACTATAAATTACACGCAACTAGCCAAATAACAGTCTTTTTTTTTTTTTTTTTTTTTTGCATTTGAGGCACGTCAGAATCAGGCTCCCTGTTTCGTAAAACAGTCCCAACTGTCTAGGCTAGATAACAAAATGTTCTGCCATTTGAAAGCCTCTTTCCTAGCGCACAATACTCTAGAACCCGCAGCCAGGGAGCAGTTTTGATCCCCAAAACACAGGTCATTGATAAATGACACAATCACTGCCCCTCTAGACTATAAGCTCTTGGTAGGGAGGGAACATGTCTACCAACTCTGTTATATTGTTCTCTCTCAAGTGTGTAGTAGAGTGCTCTGCACATAGTAAGCCCTCAATAAATACTGAGGACCATATTCTTGTCTCCCCCTTCTAGACTGTGAGCCCACTGTTGGGTAGGGACCGTCTCTATATGTTGCCAACTTGTACTTCCCAAGTGCTTAGTACAGTGCTCTGCACACAGTAAACGCTCAATAAATGTGATTGATTGATCGACTGATTGAAGATCGGTGGCGTAAAGTGCTGAGTTTCCCAGCAACCCATCTTCCAGGTAAAACTACATCCCAAAATTCCCTGCAGTCTGCAGTCACAATCACTAGGAAGGTTGCTTTTGTGCCGGAAAACTGAATTTGCTGCCATTCCTTGCCCTGCCACTACTAGCCTGTCATTCTAATTTACACAGAGATCGGGTCAGAGAGGGGAAATACATGAAAACAATCAGTTTGTAGGACTCTACTAAAATCCTCCCGGGGCTCTCTGCAGCCGTAGGAAATGCTGCCCAACACTAAATCTTCACGTGGAGAGGCTGCATCTGTGAGTGTGAGCCTGAGAATCTCTTGCACACTGTCCAGGGAAGCAGTGTGGCCTAGTGATTTTGAGAATCAGAGGACATGGGTTCTAATCCCGGCCCCGCCTCCTGTCTGTTGTGTGACTTTGAGCAAGGCACGTTAACTTTCCTTGCGAAATAGGGGCTCAATACCGGTTCTCCCTCTTAGACTGTGAGTCCCCATGTCGGACCTATCTTGTATCTACCCCAGCGCTTAGTAGCCCAGCCCGCACCCAATGCTCCTCTGCCGTTAACCTCCTCACTGTACCTCGTTCTTGCCTGTCCCGCCATCGACCCCCGGCCCACGTCATCCCCCTGGCCCGGAATGCCCTCCCTCCACACATCCGCCAAGCTAGCTCTCTTCCTCCCTTCAAAGCCCTACTGAGAGCTCACCTCCTCCAGGAGGCCTTCCCACACTGAGCCCCCTTTTTCCTCTCCTCCTCCCCATCACCCCTGCCCTACCTCCTTCCCCTCCGCACAGCACTTGCATATATATTTGTACATAATAATAATAATAATGATGGTATTTGTTAAGCGCTTACGATGTGCAAAGCACTATTACTCTATTCATTTTACTTGTACATATTTACTATTTATTTTGTTAATGGTGTGCATATAGCTTAAATTCTATTTATTCTGACGATTTTGACACCTGTCTCCACGTTGTGTTTTGTTGTCTGTCTCCCCCTTCTAGACTGTGAGCCCGTTGTTGGGTAGGGACTGTCTCTATATGCTGCCGACTTGTACTTCCTAAGCACGTAGTCCAGTGCTCTGCAAACAGTTAGCGCTCAATAAATACGACTGAATGAATGAATGCCTCAGTTATTATTGTCCAGGGAAATACCGAAGTGCATCAGGACTTCTCAGCCCCCAGTGGTTATGAGGGAAAAGGGATGTCTTCATTCATTCATTCAATCGCTTACTGTGTGCAGAGCACTGTACTAAGCACTTCGGAAGTTCAAGTTGGCAACATATAGAGACGGTCCCTACCCAACAGTGGGCTCACAGTCTAGAAGTGAGCCCACTGTTGGGTAGGGACCATTTTCCACCAACAGGGAATACATCTGGGTTGTTTAAGCAGCAGTGGTGATGGGGGGGGGCGGTGATAAACCACCCATTCTCTCTCTCCTGAGTCCTCTGGGCCCAGTGACATGCATTGAGAAAGGACAGGCGGGGGAGAATGGGTGAAGTCCAGGCTCAAAGAACACAATCTCTCTGAGATCTCAATGGCAGCAGACACCACTGTGCCCTCACCCTTATGGGAAGTCATGATTGAGTACGACGCTCAAATTGGCTTTAGACGGGGTTGGGGGGCGGGTGGTTGTCTATTCTGTGGGGGCAGACCACCACTTAGCAGGAGAAGTGATAACAGCCCAACAGCCAGTCAGCTGGCAGGAGAGAAAGGACGGATTGGAGGATAAAAGGAGCCGAGCAACCCCTGAGTCTGTCCAAAAGAGCAAAGGTGTTTTTCAAAGAAGGCAGGAATCTTCTTCACATTTTCACCCATCTTTGCAAGGGACTCAAGACCTTAAACTTTGAGCAAGTCACTTCACTTCTCTGGGCCTCAGTTACCTCAACTGCAAAATGGGGATGAAGACTGCGAGCCCCCCGTGAGACAGCCTGATTACCTTGTAACCTCCCGGGTGCTTAGAACAGTGCTTTGCACATAGGAAGCGCTTAATTCTATTTATTCTATTTATTTTATTTTGTTAATATGTTTGGTTTGGTTGTCTGTCTCCCCCTTCTAGACTGTGAGCCTGCTGTTGGGTAGGGAACGTCTCTAGATGTTGCCAACTTGTACTTCCCAAGTGCTTAGTACAGTGCTCTGCACACAGTAAGCGCTCAATAAATATGATTGAATGAATAAATGCTATTATTATCAGTGCTTAGAACAGTGCTTTGCACACAGTAAGTGCTTAATTCTATTTATTCTATTAATTTTATTTTGTTAATATGTTTTGTTTTGTTGTCTGTCTCCCCTTTCTAGACTGTGAGCCCGCTGTTGGGTAGGGACCGGCTCTAGATGTTGCCAACTTGTACTTCCCAAGTGCTTAGTACAGTGCTCTGCACACAGAAAGCGCTCAATAAATACGATTGAATGAATAAATGCTATTATTATTATCAGTGCTTAGAACAGTGCTTTGCACATAGTAAGTGCTTAATTCTATTTATTCTATTTATTTTATTTTGTTAATATGTTTTGTTTTGTTGTCTGTCGCCCCCTTCTAGACTGTGAGCCCGCTGTTGGGTAGGGACCGTCTCTAGATGTTGCAAACTTATACTCCCCAAGCGTTTAGTACAGGGCTTTGCACACAGTAAGTGCTCAATAAATATGACTGAATGAATGAATGAATGAAACTTTTCCCCATGATGCTCATCAAAAGAATGGAAACAAAGGTCGGCCTTCCGGCATCCTATTATGCTATTAACCTGCTTGCCCTAACCGAAGAAGCAGATTTGATCTCCATCACGGCAAGGTCTCTTTTCCAAGGTGCTGCAGGCAATAGGTTTGATTCTATTTGCTGCTGGGCTCTTGGGCAGGAAACTCTGAGTGCTTTGAATAAGAACCAGCAAGTAGGTGGAGGGAAGGGAACAATTTGGTGATTCACGGCATTTGCTTGCACCCAGCGCACTGAGTAAACTCAACCCTGGGAATCGAATCAATCACATACACTCGATCACTTAAAAATAATTTGGGTTAGGAATGAAAACCGGCCCCAGTATTTTACTCTGCTATCCGTCATCAACAGTATTGAGCACCTAATGGGCGCAGACCACTGAATTACATGCTTGGGGACACACAATATTAAGTAAAAAGACATCAACTCTGCCCACGAGAGAGTCTAGGCTGTAAGCTCCTTATGGGCAGGGAATGTGTCTGTTTATTGTTATACTGTACAAACCCAAGCGCTTAGTACGGTGCTTCGCCCATACTAAGAACTCAATAGACACAATTGAAATACTAGAAGGAAATGAGTCGCCAAATATGAACTAGCTAAGAGTTACAGTAGAGCTACTAATCACTCAATCAACGGTTTTTATTGAGCGCTTACTGTGTGCAGAGCATTCATTCACTCATTCAGTCGTATTTATTGAGCTCTTACTGCGTGCAGAGCACTCAGACCTAAGTGCTTGGGAAAACACAGTACAACAGAGTTGGTAGACATGTTTCCTGCCCACAACGAGCTTACAGACTAGAGGACAAGAAATGATCATAAACATCGATCAGAAGTATTTATTGAGCCCTTACTGTATGCCAAACACTGTACTAGGCAATTGGGAAAGTGCAATGGAAGTACTAGACATGCTCCTTAACCTCAAAGAGCTTCAAATCTGGGAGAGGAGACACTAAAATAAATTATGGATAGGAAGAAGAAAAAAAGGAGTCTCCATACACACTATCTGCCAAGCTGCACTCTCATCACTAATATACATTTATTGAATGCTCACAAATGCTAATGACTAGTCCCATCAATCACACATTTAATCCAACCATTTGCTGCCCTAAACCACATTTCCCTGGGAAATTTTCTAATAGAAAAATCATTTCCTAGTCCATAAAGTGCATTTCGTGGCCTTCCCTAAACTGACAAACCCCACTGCAAAAAAAAAAAGAGCTGCAAAAAGTTCTAGATTTGGGGAGCAGACGTCCCCCCTAAGAGTTCATTTCTAAATTTTGAAAAAATATATTTTGGGGAAATACTGCTTGTATTTCTAATCAGGACAAACCCAACATGTCTGCTAGGAATTGGTCCCTTCCTATTCTCCTTGAGTTCACCCCTTTGAACAGTGTACTTTAATGCCATGAGGGAAGGAGTTTATTTGAGTTGGATTTCAGTAACCCTCAATCACTGCATAACGTCCGTGGAAGAAGTCAATAAATGCAGATTCAGAATGCTTCAAAGACAATAGCTTATTCAGCTTCCCGTGATATACGCTCTTTCCTCGGGCCAGAAATAGACCATTGTGGTGAGGTCACTGAGGCAACGTAATAAAGTTAGGCCACCATTTAGCCAAATTATACACCTTCATGATAATGAGAATCGAGAAAATAAGAAATGCTATAACCGAGTCGGCCCAGTGCTCTGTCTGTGACCATGGCAACGGGAGGGAGGAACAAAGTAATGGTCGTTTTCTTTGATAACCAACCAGATAATAGTAGAAATGCTATTGAGTGCACTGTACTTGACACTTGGGAAGTACAGCCCAAGATACTTTCACTGCCCACAAGGAGCTTACAGTTAAATATTCAAAAACAGTAGAATCAGAATAAATACAACTGAACGTCCGATCAAATACACATCTCCTGGCCTCCTCACCTGAGGGTGTGGGGGGGTTGGAGGCCATTTTTCACTCATTTTTGTCCTGGATCTTTGGGCAGTTACCAAGCCTTATCTATAAAAACTCATCTTGCCAGGCCCTCCACAGGGATTTGAGGATTGTTGGCAACGGGCTTGGGGGGTGGGTGAGTGTGTAAATCAATCAAACAATAGTATTTATTGAGCGCTTACTGTGTGCAGAGCACTGTACTAAGCGCTTGGGAAGTACAAGTCGGCAACACATAGAGACAGTCCCCACCCAACAGCGGGCTCACAGTCTAGAAGGGGGAGACAGAGAACAAAACCAAACATACTAACAAAATAAAATAAATAGAATAGATATGTACAAGATAAATAAATAAATAAATAAATAGAGTAATAAATAGGTACAATCAATCAATCAATCAATCAATCGTATTTATTGAGCGCTTACTATGTGCAGAGCACTGTACTAAGCGCTTGGGAAGTACAAATTGGCATCACATACAGTCCCTACCCGATAGTGGGCTCACAGTCTAAAAGGGGGAGACAGAGAACAGAACCAAACATACCAACAAAATAAAATAAGTAGGATAGAAATGTACAAGTAAAATAAATAAATAAACAGAGTAATAAATATGTACAACCATATATACATATATACAGGTGCTGTGGGGAGGGGAAGGCGGTAAGGCGGGGGGATGGAGAGGGGGACGAGGGGGAGAGGAAAGAAGGGGCTCAATCTGGGAAGGCCTCCTGGAGGAGGTGAGCTCTCAGCAGGGCCTTGAAGGGAGGAAGAGAGCTAGCTTGGCGGATGGGCAGAGGGAGGGCATTCCAGGCCCGGGGGATGACGTGGGCCGGGGGTCGATGGCGGGACAGGCGAGAGCGAGGTACAGTGAGGAGATTAGTGGTGGAGGAGCGGAGGGTGCGGGCTGGGCTGGAGAAGGAGAGAAGGGAGGTGAGGTAGGAGGGGGCGAGGTGATGGAGAGCCTTGAAGCCCAGGGTGAGGAGCTTCTGCCTGATGCGCAGATTGATCGGTAGCCATTGGAGGTTTTTGAGGAGGGGAGTGATATGTCCAGAGCGTTTCTGGACAAAGATAATCCGGGCAGCAGCATGAAGTATGGATTGAAGTGGAGAGAGACACGAGGATGGGAGATCAGAGAGAAGGCTGGTGCAGTAGTCCAGACGGGATAGGATGAGAGCTTGAATTAGCAGGGTAGCGGTTTGGATGGAGAGGAAAGGGCGGATCTTGGCAATGTTGCGGAGCTGAGACCGGCAGGTTTTGGTGACGGCTTGGATGTGAGGGGTGAATGAGAGAGCGGAGTCGAGGATGACACCAAGGTTGCGGGCTTGTGAGACGGGAAGGATGGTAGTGCCGTCAACAGAGATGGGAAAGTCAGGGAGAGGACAAGGTTTGGGAGGGAAGACAAGGAGCTCAGTCTTCGACATGTTGAGCTTTAGGTGGCGGGCGGACATCCAGATGGAGATGTCCTGAAGGCAGGAGGAGATGCGAGCCTGGAGGGAGGGGGAGAGAGCAGGGGCAGAGATGTAGATCTGGGTGTCATCAGCGTAGAGGTGATAGTTGAAGCCGTGGGAGCGAATGAGGTCACCAAGGGAGTGAGTGTAGATTGAGAACAGAAGGGGACCAAGCACTGAACCTTGGGGAACTCCCACAGTAAGAGGATGGGAGGGGGAGGAGGAGCCTGCAAAAGAGACTGAGAAAGAACGACCGGAGAGATAAGAGGAGAACCAGGAGAGGACGGAGTCTGTGAAGCCAAGGTCAGATAACGTGTTGAGGAGAAGGGGGTGGTCCACAGTGTCAAAGGCAGCTGAGAGGTCGAGGAGGATTAGGACAGAGTATGAGCCGTTGGATTTGGCAAGCAGGAGGTCATTGGTGACCTTTGAGAGCGCAGTTTCCGTGGAATGAAGGGGACGGAAGCCAGACTGGAGGGGGTCGAGGAGAGAGTTGTTGTTGAGGAATTCTAGGCAGCGCGTGTAGACAACTCGTTCAAGGAGTTTGGAAAGGAATGGTAGGAGGGATATGGGACGATAACTAGAAGGTGAGGTGGGGTCAAGAGAGGGTTTTTTTAGGATGGGAGAGACATGGGCATGTTTGAAGGCAGAGGGGAAGGAACCAGTGGAGAGTGAGCGGTTGAAGATGGAAGTTAAGGAGGGGAGAAGGGATGGAGCGAGAGATTTCATAAGATGAGAGGGAATGGGGTCAGAAGCACAGGTGGCCGGAGTAGCACTTGAGAGGAGGGAGGAGAGTTCCTCTGAGGATACCACTGGGAAGGATGGGAGAGTAGCAGAGAATGTTGAGAGCCGGGGGGTTGGAGAAAGGGGGGAAGAGACTTTGGGGAGGTCGGACCTGATGGATTTAATTTTGTTAATGAAGTAGGAGGCCAGATCGTTGGGGGTGAGGGAAGGAGGAGGGGGAGGAACCGGGGGCCTGAGAAGGGAGTTGAATGTACGGAAGAGCTGGCGGGGGTGATGGGCATGGGTGTCAATAAGGGAGGAGAAATAGTTTTGTCTGGCAGAAGAGAGGGCTGAGTTAAGGCAGGAAAGGATAAACTTGAAGTGAACGAGGTTGGCATGGTGTTTAGACTTTCGCCAGCAGCGTTCGGCAGCTCGAGCATAAGAGCGAAGGAGGCGGACAGTGGCAGTGATCCAGGGCTGTGGGTTAGTGGTGCGAGAGCGGCGAAGGGAAAGGGGAGCGAGCGAGGTACAAATATATATACATATATACAGGTGCTGTGGGGAAGGGAAGGAGGTAAGATGGGGGGATGGAGAGGGGGACGAGGGGGAGAGGAAGGAAGGGGCTCAGTCTGGGAAGGCCTCCTGGAGGAGGTGAGCTCTCAGTAGGACCTTGTAAAGAGAAAGCATGCCAGCTTGCAGTATTCTTGCAAGATCGTATGGGCAGGGAACCTATCTGTCATCTCTGTTATATTGTATCTATCCCAATTGCTTGATACAGCGCTCTGCACAGAGTAAGCTCTCAGTGAATACCACTGATGATAATACTATCACTACAGACTGGACATCCCCCCGATTATCTGCTCCAATTTTCAGCCCCAGGCAGGATTACATCTAAGCCATGTGTAGCTGATAGTTCCTGGACCTAGTCTGAAACTCCTTCAGACCTGCCTCCACCTCATATAATAATAATAATGATGGCATTTATTAAGCACTTACTATGTGCAAAGCACTGTTCTAAGCACTGGGGAGGTTACAGGGTGATCAGGTTGTCCCACGGGGGGGCTCACAGCCTTAATCCCCATTTTACAGATGAGGGAACTGAGGCCCAGAGAAGTGAAGTGACTTGCCCAAAGTCACACAGCTGACAACTGGCGGAGCCGGGATTTGAACCCGTGACCTCTGACTCCAAAGCCCGGGCTCTTTCCACTGAGCCGCGCTGCTTCCATATTATTGATTGATTCATATCAATCAATACTATGTATTGAGCACCAACTGGATATACAGAGCACTGTACCAAGTGCCTGGGAGTGGCCAATAGAGATAGAAGATGTGACGCCCCCCCGTCCTCACGGATCTTACACTCTACCAGGGAAGTTAGGCACAGATGAGTAAATGTTCATAACCCAGTCTGTTCCCCTCACCCCAAGAGTTTCCCCAGGTTTATCCTAAATTCTTCCTACAACACCAAAACCTCTCTGAATATTTTTCATAGGTAAAAGTTGCTTTTTTAGTTAAAATATCTGTATTTTCATTCAATCATATTTTATATTTTGAATTTACTGAATTTTGAATAATGAATTTTGAATATTTTTTAATATATTGAATGATTTCATTCAATCATATTTTCATTCAATATTCATTCATTCGATCGTATTTATTGAGCGCTTACTGTGTGCAGAGCACTGTATTAAGACTTGGGAAGTACAAGTCGGCAACATCTAGAGACGGTCCCTGCCCAACAACAGGCTCACAGTCTAGAATGGGAAACTTCATTCATTCATTCAATCCTATTTATTGAGCACTTACTGTGTGCAGAGCACTGTACTAAGCGCTTGGGAAGTACAAGTCGGCAACATCTAGAGACGGTCCCTGCCCAACAACAGGCTCACAGTCTAGAAGGGGGAGACAGACAACAAAACAAAACATGGAGACAGGTGTCAAAATCGTCAGAATAAATTCATTCAATCATATTTATTGAGCGCTTACTGTGTGCAGAGAACTGTACTAAGCGCTTGGGAAGTACAAGTTGGCAGCATATAGAGACGGTCCCTACCCAACAGTGGGCTCACAGTCTAGAAGAATAAATGGAATTAGAGTTATAGGCACAGCATTAATAAAATCAATAGAGTAGTAAATGTGAACAAGTACAACAGAGTAATAAATCTGTACAAAAATATACAAGTGTTGAGGGGAAGGGAAGGAGGTAGGGCAGGGTGAACATCATGTTCAGTACTTGACCATACAGACAATTGGCGGAGCCGGGATTTGAACCCATGACCTCTGACTCCAAAGCCCGGGCTCTTTCCACTGAGCCACACTCCTTCTCCATCTGACATGTGGCACAGCCAGAATTAGAACCCAGGCCCATGCTCTATCCACTAGGTCAGGCTGCTTTTCAACAACTCGACATTTTGCAAACTCTAGTATTTGAACAATCTGGCTCCTAGTTGTAAAATATTTTACATCATTCTCCCTCCCTAGATTGCAAGTTCCCTGTGGGCAGGAATTGCGTCTTTGTCTATTCTTCCCTACCAGAGTCTTAGCACAGTGCTATGCACACAGTAGGCACTCAATAAGCACTATTGATTGAAGGAAGGAGAAAGAACTGCTCAGCCTCTGCTTCTCCCGATTATAAAACTGGATTGGATTGAAACCTTTACTCAGAGGCCTTGGTTTCCTGCCCTGGAATTGTTTCCTTTGGTTTTCTCCGGGGTCTCTATAAAAGCCACCTTGTGAGTTTCAGGAGTCTAGTTAGGGCTCCCTAAAAGGGTTGCTACAACCCTGTTCGTGATCACAGGCCTCACTTTAAAGTACATTCTGCATCTGGACCTGTTTTCTGCCATGTCTTGTATGTCACTCACTGCAGGGAATTGGGTGATCTGTCCATTTTTTCCAAAGGGAATTTCCCTGCATTTCTCCTCCCTAAGCTCCAACCAAGGTTCATCCTGACCCAACTGTCCAACTTGTCAAGGACACCGGGAATTTGAATCGTCGGCTCCAATGGGCAATTAACTGCTCCCGACTTGGCAGGGTTGTCCCGTTCAAAGAACAAGCTCTCTGCTCCCATATTCACATTATTGATTTGAATATTAAGAAGTCCCAGGGCCTACAATGACCTCTAAATTATTAAATTCCAGATCAAAATCAGGCCACAGCTTGGATCAAGCCTCGTAAGTGGCGGTGTGTATTCTGCCCAGGAGCGGTGTCGTTCATCTCGATGATCCCCCTTCTAGACTGTGAGCTCGTTGTTGGGTAGGAACCGTCTCTATATGTTACCGACTTGTACTTCCCAAGCACTTAGTACAGTGCTCTGCACACAGTAAGCGCTCAATAAATACAATTGAATGAATGAATGAATGAATGATCCCACTGAGTGCGCAGTGTGTTACGAGGGAATCTGAGTCCTTTAGGCTTCTTCTCCCTGGGCCAAGGGTGGTCTCAGGTTGGGAACCGGTTACCTCGATTGCAAGAGGCACAGAGGCACGAAGATGGGTGTGAATTCAGCACATTCATTCCTTCAGTCATATTTATTGAGCTCTTACTGTGTGCCGAGCACTGTACTAAGTGCTGGGGAAGTACAAATCGGCCGGCACCGCTAACCTTTCTGGATCGGATCCCAAGCTTTTCCCATTCCACCCCGCCACCCCTCCCAAGATATATGACCCAAAGGACTTCCACCCCTTCCACCAGGCAATAGGACCCCATTGCTGTTCCAACTGGATTGAGTCAGAAAAAAATAATAATGATGACAGCATTTATTAAGTGCTTACTATTTGCAAACCACTGTTCTAAGTGCTGGGGAGGTTACAAGGTGATCAGGTTGTTCCACGGGGGGCTCACAGTCTTAATCCCCATTTTACAGATGAAGGAACTGAGGCTCAGAAAAGTGAGGTGATTTGCCCGAAGTCACACAGCTGACAAGTGGCAGAGCCGGGATTTGAACCCATGACCTCTGACTCCAAAGCCCGGGCTCTTTCCACTGAGCCATGCTGCTTCTCAGGAAGAGAGGACCGGTGAGTGGACATCCCAGGAAAGGATAGGACGGGCTCTAGATCGTGAGCCCATTGTTGGGTAGGGACCGTCTCTATATGTTGCTGATTTGTACTTCCCAAGTGCTTAGTACAGTGCTCTGCGCACAGTAAGCACTCAATAAATACGATTGAATGAATGAATGAATAAGAACAGGGTAATGGAAGTCAGGAAAAAGACAGAGGAAACCATACAATGATCCTCCTAATTTTTCTAGCTCATCTACCAGCAGTATGGGGGATAGGGGAGCACTGGTGGGGTGATTAGATGAGCCTGACAGGATTTAGATTTACAAAGCTCTATTCTTTTCTACCTCAACTCGCCTCAGCAGGCCAGGACTCATTGTCTTTCTGCAAATAATCTCCTGTGTTTCCTCACCCCTCAGGAGATTTCAGGTCCAGGGCTTAAAAAGCCAAAGGCTAACACATTTTATCTTCAGCCTCCTGGCTACGACATCCCAGCTCTGCCAACTGTCAGCTGTGTGGCTTTGGGCAAGTCACTTCACTTCTGGGCTTCAGTGACCTCATCTGTAAAATGGGGATTAAGACTGTGAGCCCCACGTGGGACAACCTGATCACCTTGTAACCTCCCCAGGGCTTATAACAGTGCTTTGCACATAGTAAGCGCTTAACAAATACCATTATTATTATTATCATCTTTATACTCTATTACTTCTGCTTATCTGTACTTTATTTTAGTGTCTACCTCCCCTACTAGATGGTAAACTTCACGCGGGCTGGGATGATGCCTACTAATTCTAATGCACTCTCCTGAGTGCTTCGTACAGTGCCCTGCATACAGGAGTTGCTTAACAAATACCCTTGACTTATAGAGCCCACAAAATTAAAACCTAGGAAAGTTTATTTAGGCAAAGTGAAGAACTGAGATAGTTCCTTGGATAAATTGGGCAAAAATCCCCCCCCCCCCCCCCCCCCCCCGAATTATTTAATTGCCTCTGCAGAAGGACCTGAGCCCGGGAGAGAAAAATTAGTCCAAAGAATGAACAGTTTGGTGGAAGGAACCCTTTGAAGTAGGACTCTTTGTTGCCTGGGCCATTTCAGCGGCATTGAGGGCTCAGACTGTTGGCTCTGTCTGGGGGAGGGGGACGGTAAGGGCATTGGATGGCTTAATCTGGTTAATTTCTCTTTTCTTTCGAGGCCTACTGGCTGGCATTGTGATGAGAACAAGAATGCTCTTCGGGTCTCCTGAATTGCAGTCAGCACTTAGAACAGTGTTTTGCACACAGTAAGCGCTTAACAAATACCATTAGTAGTAGTAAAGCCCTACTGAGAGCTCACCTCCTCCAGGAGGCCTTCCCAGACTGAGCCCCTTCCTTCCTCTCCCCCTCGTCCCCCTCTCCATCCCCTATCTTACCTCCTTCCCTTCCCCACAGCACCTGTATATATGTTTGTACATATTTATTACTCTGTTTATTTATTTTACTTGTACATATCTATTCTATTTATTTTATTTTGTTAGTATGTTTGGTTTTGTTCTCTGTCTCCCCCTTTTAGACTGTGAGCCCACTGTTGGGTAGGGACCGTCTCTATATGTTGCCAACTTGGACTTCCGAAGCACTTAGTACAGTGCTCTGCACACAGTAAGTGCTCAATAAATACGATTGATTGATTGATTGATTGATTAAAGCCAGGAGACCCACTCTAGGCCACAACTAGTTTTACCTGCCGCCAGAAATATGGTGAATTGTATTCTGGCCAAAACAAAAATATAAGCTCACTGTGAGCAGGGAATTTATCTGCTGACTATTGTATTGTACTCTCCCAAGCGCTTAGTACAGTGCTCTGCACATAGTAAGCGCTCAATAAATACCATTGATTGATTGATTGATTGGCACTCAGAGCACAGTACTGCAAGAAAGAGCTCCTGGGTCCGTGTTCTTTGTTAGCTACCCTGGCCACGGAGTTGACAGCGGTGGAGACACTGCAAGCAGCGAAAGAACCAAACCGCCCACCAGGTCAACCAGCCCAAAGCTGAGCCCTCTGCTGACCCACTCCATCATCATAATAATAATAATGATCAATCAATCATATTTATTGAGCGCTTACTGTGTGCAGAGCACTGTACTAAGCGCTTGGGAAGTACAAGTTGGCAACATATAGAGACAGTGCCTACCAACAGTGGGCTCACAGTCATTGTTAAGTGCTTACTATGTGTGAAGCACTGTTCTAAGCGCCGGTGGGGGGGATACAAGGTGATCATGTTGTCCCCCGTGGGGCTCACAGTCTTCATCCTCTTTTTACAGATGAGGTCACTGAGGCCCAGAGAAGTTATGTGACTTGCCCAAAGTCACACCACTGACAAGCGGCAGAGCCGGGATTTGAACAGATGACTTCTGACTCCTAAGCCCGTGCTCTTTCCACTGAGCCACGCTGCTCATCGATGCTATTTATTGAGTGCTTACCATGTGCACAGCACTGTGCTAAGCGGTCGGGAGAGTAGAGTGCAGAGTTGGCCCGGAATCGGCCAGGGCCCCAGACTTCGCTCTCTGTACACGGTGACTCAGGTCTGTACTTTTCCTTCCTACAGAGACTCCCCAGCACTTCGATCCATACTTCATGCTGCTGCCCGGATTGTCTTTGTCCAGAAACGCTCTGGGCATGTTACTCCCCTCCTCAAAAATCTCCAGTGGCTACCAATCAGTCTGCGCATCAGGCAGAAACTCCTCACCCTGGGCTTCGAGGCTGTCCATCCCCTCGCCCCCTCCTACCTCACCTCCCTTCTCTCCTTCTCCAGCCCAGCCCGCACCCTCCGCTCCTCCGCTGCTAATCTCCTCGCCGTACCTCGTTCTCGCCTGTCCCGCCATCGACCCCCGGCCCACGTCCTCCCCCGGGCCTGGAATGCCCTCCCTCCCTCTGCCCATCCACCAAGCTAGCTCTCTTTCTCCCTTCAAGGCCCTACTGAGAGCTCACCTCCTCCAGGAGGCCTTCCCAGACTGAGCCCCTTCCTTCCTCTCCCTCTCGTCCCCCCTCCATCCCCCCATCTTACCTCCTTCCCTTCCCCACAGCACCTGTATATATGTATATGTTTGTACATATTTATTACTCTTTATTTATTTTACTTGTACATATCTATTCTATTTATTTTATTTTGTTAGTATGTTTGATTTTGTTCTCTGTCTCCCCCTTTTAGACTGTGAGCCCACTGTTGGGTAGGGACTGTATATGTTGCCAACTTGTACTTCCCAAGCGCTTAGTACAGTGCTCTGCACAAAGTAAGCGCTCAGTAATTACAATTGATTGATTGGGGAGGGGTGGGAGGATTGGAGGTGGTGGGGAAGGGGGGCACCGAGAGGGGGATGCCAGTCCCATCACCGCCACCTCCACCAGCACTGGGAGAGGAAGTTAAACAGATGCCAGGCACAGGTTTCCCCACCCGGCCCAGCCGAGAGAGAGATGGGGCAGCGAGAACAGGGATGCTGTGTCACTGCTGCCTCTCTCTCTCCGGGCTCAGGGAGGGAATGACTGCAGTTCTCTCATCTGGCTACTCCCGTTGATCACGAGGTGCCGGGGAGAAGGTGAGGGTGTCTCCACTCCGGCAGGCCTCCTGCCATCCCTCCGGGCATTTGAGCGGCCTGGCAGGACCCTACTCTCTCATTTCCTCCTTCTGCAAACATACTCTCCGGCTGCTTCTAAATCTAAAACTATTGTCAGTCTGGCCCTCTAGACGGGAGGTAGCCAAGGGGAGTTTTCTTCAGACACACGCACGTCAGCATGATGCGCACACGAACGCATACATGCCCACCCGGAACAAGGGACAGAGGTCTTGTTTAAATCCTCCGAGGGGGCAGCGCCCATGCTGAAGACACTGAGGCCCATCCATCGCCTCATGCTCCCCATTCCTCCACCAACAGTTCCCACTCCACTGCCCCGGCAGCACAGGGGCCTGGACAAAGCACTGCCACGGAGCTGCAGAGCCCTTTCTTCCGAGCGGGCAGCTGAGTCACTCGGTTTCTAGGACGCAGGAGGGGGAGTCATTGCGGTCTGCTGTGTCAGTGCCCCTTCCTAGCCACTCATCTTCCTTTCGAGCTCTGCGCTGGCAAACGAAAGAGATGAAACTCCCCACAGGGGCCACTGGTCTCCAACGCCCCGTTCACAGTTCACGGGACACGTCCGTGCTGTTTCCTTCCACTGACAGTCTCCAGGCTTGGGGCCCAGACCCAGGAGGGTACCTCGTTCCCGTCAGAGGATCAGCCAGTCAGAAGGGCTTTTGACACTAAAAGCAGGAAACGGTGACAGGGGAAGGGAGGGATGGGGAGGTGGGAGGAGCAAGATTAACAAAGATGGAGAGAGCGGTGGAGAGAGATTCTTTAGAAATGTAATAACAGTCACTGGTATCAAGACACCCACCAGTCTGGAAAGCAGGTTTAGGATGCAATAAAGAATACATCCAGAAGCATTGCAGCCTGGTAGATAAAACACAGGCCTGGGACTCAGAGGAGCTAGCTTCGAATCCCGGCTCCACCACTTGTCTGCTGTGTGACCTTGGGAAAGTCAGAAGTCACTTCACTACTCTGTGCCTCAATTCCCTCATCTGTCAAATGGGGATTAGAACTGAGCCCCATGTGGGACATGGACTGTGACCATCCGGATTAGCTTGGATCTATCCCAGGGCTTAGAGCAGCGTCTGGCACAAAAGGGTTTAACAAATATCATATACTTTTCTTAACTCAGGCAAATGCAAGTGAGACGTGAGGCCATCCAGGGGGGGTGGAGGGGGTCACTTCAAAAAGCCTAACTCCAAGTTTGTAGTTGTCACTGCTGAACAGGAGTGGGAGGAGGATCTAGGGACATGGGGGAGATGGGGGCGGGGGAGGAGAGCATCCCCCCCACCACCAACCCAAGACCCAGAATGTGCCCAGGAGGAGGGCAGGGAGGAGCCACACAGGGGATCGGCTGGGCTATCTTAAAAACCACACCAGTGGTTTTATCTTAAAAAACAAACCATCCTCATAAGAACTGCATGAATTTCCCGCTGGTCACTTGGGGATTTCAAAGCCCAGCTCCACAGGCAGCATGACCTAGAGGAAACAGCAGGAGACTTGGGTCAGGAGACCCGAAATTTAACCCCAGCTGGGCCACTGGACTGTCGTGTGTGACCTCGTGCCAGGCATTTAACCTCGCTGGGCCTCACTTTCTTCATCTGGAAAATGAGGATAAAATTCCTGCCTTCCCACCTCTTCGATTACGAGTCCCGTGTGGGATGGGGATCATCTGATTACGGTGTATGTAGACCAGAGCTTGGCCCTTAATGTAAGGAGTCGAAGATGATGAAGTTGTTTGGTCCTGTCAATTCAGACTCGGGGTAAGCCACTCCTGTGGTCCATCCTTGTAGATAAGCACAACACCCTTTCCAGTCTGCCTGCCTTCCCTCATATAACCATGGGTAAGTGGCTAAGGACAGAATCATCGTCAGAACATGATGCCAAGCCCACTGTTGGGTAGGGACTGTCTCTATATGTTGCCAACTTGTACTTCCCAAGCGCTTAGTACAGTGCTCTGCACACAGTAAGCGCTCAATAAATATGATTGATAATGATGATGATGATGCCAAGACCGTCAGGAATATGATATGGAAGGAAAGACCATCTCCATCACCCAATCCAGGATGGTGAAGCCCAAGCCGGGTGTGCCCACCATATCTCCCAGGGCCCACAGCTGGGTTCTGCCCGGGCACCAACGCTCTGCACAGTGTTGCCGCCTCCAGGAAGAGAACCAGCAGTCCCCCATCTCCTGAATCATCCTCCCAGGGCCACGCAGCGGAGCCTCGGATCCTTCCTGTCGTTTGCCCCCACAATCTCTGCACCGAACATTCGTCTACTTTTTGAAGCAGCGAGCTACAGCACTTACTGTAAACCACATCACTGGGTGCCCTTTGTGTGCTGAGTCTCAATTTTACAGCTTAAGTGGGTAACGGCAAGGGAAGCTCTGGCAGCCTTTCTCTTTAATTAGTTTCAGATCTTTGGGGAAACCCTGTTCTCTACCGAGGAGATGCACACAGCGGAGAGAGCACAGAGGACAGCACCCCCGGCAGCCCCTGGGGTGATTCCTGAATGACAAATCGCCCAAGCCCTAGTTTTAGTGGTAAAGATTTTAAGCAGACTGGAGTCACTAAACATCACTCCGAAAAAGGCCCAGGGATCGTGGCTGCAACCCTGGGGAGATGAGCATCGGCAATGACTGTTGTCCACACTGCTTTTTCACCCTAGGCTCTTGGGACCACTGGGAGAGATAATAATAATAATAATGATAGCATTTATTAAGCACTTACTATGTGCAAAACACCGTTCTAAGCGCTGGAGAGCTTACAAGGTGATCAGGTTGTCCCACGCTGGGCTCACAGTCTTAATCCCCATTTTCCAGGTGAGGTAACAGGCACAGAGAAGTTAAGTGACTTGCCCAAAGTCCCACAGCTGACAATTGGCGGAGTCGGGATATGAACCCATGACCTCTGACTCCAAAGCCCAGGCTCTTTCCACTGAGCCATGCTGAGAGATGTTCAGGAAGCCTCCAACACCTGCCACTCTCAACCTGGGGAGGGAGGTGAACAGGAGAAGCCCCTCAAACAGCCCGATGGAAGGAAGAGAAAAATAGCTTTGCCTCCCTACGGCCTCGATCCCAGCCAGAAAAGAGGACAAGGTGAGAGGTGGGATTGGGGGACAAGGCTATCTGACAATCAATCAATTAATGGTATTTATGAAGCCCCTGAATGCCAGAATATTGGGCTAAATACACAGAAGCAAGACACACATTCCCTGCCCTCAACCAACTTCCACTGTAATGGCAGAGCTAGGCATATGCACATTATTTATTATTTTGGGGGCAGGAGGTGTAATACAGATGAGGAGCGGTGTTGCCTAGTGGAAAGAGCACAGGTTGGAAATTCATAGGTCCCGGGTTCTAGTCCCAGCTTTATTCCTTGCCTGCTCTGGGACCTTGGGCAAATCGGCTAACTTCTCTGTACCTCAGTTTCCCCATCTGTAAATGATGGACTCATTGTGTAAGCTCATCGTGGGCAGGGAGTGTATCTGCCAACTCTGTCCTATGCTCTTGGGAAAATACAACAGGACAAAGCTCTGAACACAGTACGTGCTCGATAAATACTACTGAATGTAAATGGGATACCCTTCTCCCTCTCACACTCCGGTCCCATGTGGAATAGGAACTGTGTCTGGCCTGCTTATCCTCCATCGACGCCAGCGCGCAGTACAGTGTTTCATACATGGATAGCATTTAACAAATACCCTGATGGAGCCAGAAATAAATAAGAACAGTCATGATGGTCGTGATAATAATAATGATGACGAGGGTATTTCTTAAGCACTGACTAGATGCCAAGTACTGATCTCAGCAGTAGAGTCTATTTATTCTGACGATTTTGACACCCGTCTACATGTTTTATTTCGTTGTCTGTCTCCCCCTTCTAGACTGAGCCCATTGTTGGGTAAAGACCGTCTCTATATGTTGCCGACTTGTACTTCCCAAGCGCTTAATACAGTGCTCTGCACACAGTAAGCGCTCCATAAATACGATTGAAAGAATGAATGAAATATTGCAATTATGATAATTATCACTACTATATCAGGGTGACAGAGCTGAATAAGTGGTTGAATAGATATACAAAAGGGGTGAGAAAGGGGTATAAAACATAAATATTATGGGTGGCTGTTGGGTTGATGTGACCTAACTGGGGATGGCTTCCTGGAGGAGGCAGGATTTTTAGGAGGCTAAAATAGAGGGGGGCTGAGCAGGAGGAGAATCTTCTAGCTTCAAACTCCCTCCACCTATCTTGCAGGATATTATTAACAGTGTCAGCTGCTTCCTTGCTCAGGAACTTTTTGAACCCACCCCACCTCTTTGTTTTTTAAAATGTGTTTGTTAAGCACTTATTATGTGCCATGCTAAATCAGATTGGACACAATCCATGTCCCCCATGGGGCTCGCAGTCTTAATCTCCGTTTTACAGGTGAAGTAACTGAGGCTCAGAGACGTTAAGTGACTTGCCCAAGCAGCAGACATATGGTAGAGCCGGGATTAGAACTCAGGTCCGTGCGCTATCTGCTAGGGAACACCGCTTCTCCTTCCCCTTGATGACAGAAAAGAAAGTGAAAGCGTGGGGGTGGAACAACTTCTTTGTTTCTGAAAGAGTGCATCAGGGGCAGTTCGTGGGGGAGAGGCATTGTCTGAATTTCCTTTCCCCACGGAAGGCCTTAGACATATCCCTGGCAGCCAACAGTGATGCTACAGAATCAAGAAGGAACTGAGAAACTTGTGAAAACAAGACAAAGTCCAACAAGTCCATTCAAGTGAGCTGGAAACCTGAAGAAAGGGAAGGGAAAAGAGTGAAGTTCATTCATTCATTCATTCAATCGTATTTATTGAGCGCTTACTGTGTGCAGAGCACTGTACTGAGCGCTTGGGAAGTCCAAGTTGGCAACATCTAGAGACGGTCCCTACCCAACAGTGGGCTCACAGTCTAAAAGGGGGAGACAGACAACAAAACAAAGCATTCATTCATTCAATCGTATTTATTGAGCGCTTACTGTGTACAGAGCACCGGACTAAGCGCTTGGGAAGTCCAAGTTGGCAACATCTAGAGACGGTCCCTACCCAACAACGGGCTCACAGTCTAGAAGGGGGAGACAGACAACAAAACAAAGCATTCATTCATTCATTCAATCGCATTTATTGAGTGCTTCCTGTGTGCAGAGCACTGGACTAAGCGCTTGGGAAGTCCAAGTTGGCAACATCTAGAGATGGTCCCTACCCAACAACGGGCTCACAGTCTAGAAGGGGGAGACAGACAACGAAACAAAGCATGTGGACCGGTGTCGAGTAGTCAGAACAAATAGAATTAAAGCTAAATGCACATTGTTAACAAAATCAATAGAATAGCAAATAGGTACAAGTAACAGGGCACTAAATCTGTACAAACATATAGACAGGCGCTGTGGGGAGGGGAAGGAGGTAGGGTGGGAGGGATGGGGAGCGCTCAATGAATACGATTGAATGAATGGGGAGGAGGAGAGGAAAAAGGGGGCTCAGTCTGGGAAGGCCTCTTGGAGGAGGTGAGCTCTCAGTAGGGCTCTGAAAAAAGATTGCTCCGAAGTTCGCAGAACCTCCTCCACATCCATTCACTCTGAAGAATGCTGTTTGGGTTGGTTTCTTTCTTTTTCTTTCTTTCTTTCTTTCTTTCTTTCTTTTTCTTTCTTTCTTTCTTTCTCTCTCTTTCTCTCTCTCTTTCTCTCTCTCTCTTTCTTTCTTTCTCTCTCTTTCTCTCTCTCTTTCTCTCTCTCTCTTTCTTTCTTTCTCTCTCTCTCTCTCTCTCTCTTTCTCTCTCTCTTTCTCTCTCTCTCTCTTTTTCTCTCTTTCTCTCTCTCTTTCTCTCTTTGTCTCTTTCTCTTTCTCTCTTTCTTTCTTTCCTTCTTTCTCTCTCTCTCTCTCTTTCTCTTTCTCTCTCTCTTTCTCTCTTTCTCTTTCTTTCTTTCTCTCTCTTTCTCTCTTCTTTCTTTCTCTCTCTTTCTTTCTTTTTCTCTCTCTCTCTCTTCTCTCTCTCTCTCTCTCTCTCTCTCTCTCCCCCCCCCCCCCCCCCCCCCCCCCCCCCGCCCCCAGATCTCCCTGGGGTGAGCCTGCTCAGAGACCTCCTTAGAGACAGCCAGGCAACTACAGAAAACAATAGAGGGCTGGTGACTCAGTAACCGGACTCCAAACCTCAGAGCTGTTTCTGAGCCAGCGCCTTGAGCAGAGGGAGTGGAGTAGAGAAGGAGGGGTGTCAGGACACACTGGAAAAGACATTCCGTGAGGCCTACTTCCCACAAGGATAAGGACCTAGTTGGTACACCAGCGCTTAGAACAGTGCTTGGCACAGAGGAAGCGCATAACAAACACCACCATTATTATTATGGGAATGATTAAGCCGTGGATGAAACACTAGAGCAGATACAAGATAATCACACTATTGAGAGTCCTTGTCACATGCAAGGAACTCATAATCTGAAGCGCCTAACAAGTACCACCATTATTATTACGGGAATGATTAAGCGGTGGATGAAACACTAGAGTAGATACAAGATAATCACACTATTGAGAGTCCTTGTCACACTCGAGGAACTCATAATCTGAAGGCAGGGAGAACAGTTATCTTATACCCATTTTACAGAGGAGGAAATTGAGGCCCAGAGAGGATACACAATTTGCCGCAGGGTATCCAGCAGGCCACTGGTAGAGCTGGGATAATAATAATGGCATTTATTAAGCGCCTACTATGTGCAAAGCACTGTTCTAAGCGCTGGGGAGGTTACAAGGTGATCAGGTTGTCCCACAGGAGGCTCATAGTCTTAATCCCCAGAACAACTGGGGCTCCGGATTCTCAAGATTTCCCCATTCTCCACCTCATTTTAAACCCATGCCAGGATTTCCTCAGTCTGAGGAGGTGCCCACACAGCCGGGTTTTTGGCACTAACCACAAGGGCTGTCCGGGAATGGAAGAAATTCACTAATTTTACCTCACTGCTTGGTTTCCTATCACAATCCCAGTGCCTCCCCTCACCCCAACACATATATCATAGATCCCCTGACTTTCTCATTCCGCTCAGTGACATTTGACATTTGCAGCGATCTTCCCAGCTTCTGGGAAAAAGATCTCCTAAGAAATGCAGGCATAGGCAGGGGTTTTTTTTTTTTTTTTGGATTTTCCTCTGTTCCTTCAGCCCTGCTCTCCTCTGCTCTCACTCGGACTTGGGCAGCACAGAGGAGACAGCTGTTGCCAGGAAATTACTTGCAACTCTTCGGCATTTTGCTTCCCAGCAGGCCTTTCCTTCTGAAGTGGCTCCCATCACAGCTGAACAAAGCCCAAAGTCTTCCCTTTGATCTGCCCAGGATACTGTACCATCCAGGGAGGTGGGATTACCACAGCCAAACGGTTCCAAAGCCTTTTGTTCTCCTCCCTCAGTCTCATCCTCATGAATGCCTTGTTTAGCCAAGCGTAAATCTTTCCTGGATGCAAATGACAGTTTGTTCTTTATTTCTATCTCTTCAGGACTCTCATCCCAGCTCTGCCACTGGCCGGCTTAACCTCTCCGGGCCTCGGTTCTTCATCTATAAAATGGGGATAAGATACCTGCTCTCCCATCCTCGTAGACTGTGAGCTCTGTGTGGGCCAGGGACGGCATCCAATCTGATGATTTTAGATCTACCCCAGCGCTTATCATCTAGAAAATGTTTAATAAATCCCCGAACAAACAAATGTGCTTCACCTTCCAGAGGGCCCCGGGTTCCCTGGAGAAGGGAGAGAGTTCACTGAGTGCTTCAGTGAGAGAGGAAGGGAGTGAGGGAGCGATGTGAGAGAAAACACTTCCAACTGTGCAGCCATTGAGCACAAATCTTTCTTCAAGTCCCCCCATCCACGTAGTATGGACTGAGATCTACCCCAAGGCGGAGATGTGGTTTCTCTGAACAAGAATATTGTGCTTAAGGAGAGGAAGAAAATAAGGACTCCTAAATTTAACTGTACCCAACAACAAAACACTAAGGGGCAGAGTTTATAATTCTAAATCAAGAATCAATAGTATATATTTAGTGCTTACTGGGTGCAGAGCACTCAGAGCACTACTAAACACTTGGGAGACTACAATAGAGTTGGTAGAAGGAGCTCAAAACCTTTCTCTTCCTGCTCCATTTAGTTTTCAAGGCCATCTGGACACCTACAATTGTCTCAGTCCTCCAGCTGGGAGTCACATTCGCTGGGAATTCAACAGTCACTTCAATTCATCAGTGGTATTTCTTGAGCGCTTACTGTGGGCAGAGCACTGTACTAAACACTTGGGAGAGTACAACAGAACTGAGTTGGTAGACAAGGGTTTAGTACAGTGCTCTGCCCATACAGTGCTCTGCCCACAATAAGCGCTCAATAAATACCACTGATGAATTGAAGTGACTGTTGAATTCCCAGCGAATGTGACTCCCAGCTGGAGGACTGAGACAATTGTAGGTGTCCAGATGGCCTTGAAAACTAAATGGAGCAGGAAGAGAAAGGTTTTGAGCTCCTTCTACCAACTCTATTGAAGTCTCCCAAGTGTTTAGTAGTGCCCTGAGTGCTCTGCACACAGTAAGCACTAAATATATACTACTGATTATTGATTTAGAATTATAAACTCCGCTCCTTAGCTTTTTGTTGTTGGGGAAAAAAATCTAGGCATCCTTATTTTCTTCCTCTCATTAAGCACAATATTCTTGTTCAGAGAAACCACACCTATGCCTTGGGGTAGATCTCAGTCCATACTACAAAGATGGAGGGACTTGAAGAAAGATTTGTGCTCAGTGGCTGCACAGTTGGAAGTGTTTTCTCTCACAAAGGTGAGTTATTTCATAGAGTGTCATATTGTAGGGGGTTTTCCATTTACAATGGGGCAGAAGCAGAGGGTTCCTGAAAATTCTCTCAAGATTCGGGACAAGTGGCTGTATCAGTTTTCACCAGTGTTCTAATTCAAACTTCTACTTTAATTATTTATTATGGCCTGCCCCGATCAATGGATGATGGCCCCGGATTTGAGGCCGACTTCCTCTAGTTACAAAAAGGTCAGAAGTGTAGCTATATTAACAAAAACAACAATAATAGTACTTATTAAGCCCTTACTATGTTCCAAACACAATGCTAAGCATTAGGTTAGGCACAAGACAATCAGATCAGACCTAGTCCCTGCCCCACATGGAGCTCACAGTCTAAGAGGGAAATTTAACAAGTATTTAATCCTCATTTTACGGAAGAGTAAAATGGAGGTATGGAAGTAAAGTGACTTGCCCAATGTCACACAGCAGGGAAGTGATTCAAGACAGGATTAGATCCCAGGCCTCCTGACTCCTAAGCCTAAGCTCTTTCCATTGGGTCACGCTTCCTTTCTAACTGCTGGATCCTGAAATTCTAATAGAAGGCATGGAGTAGCCCCATTCTAATTTAGCATTTCTCTTTTAAAGTATTCTTCTCTTTTTGATGTCTTTCATCGCTTCTGGCCAACGCGTCCATTCGAGTGAATTGTCCTGGGATGCAATGAGCTATCTTAGATCTTTGCTTACAATTTTTCATTCTGGGCTGAGAAATCCACTGTGACTTCAACATTTTGCATGTCAGAAGCCAGAAAAAGGCTAGAAGTAACTTGGGAGTGCTCAATAGAAATAAATGCCAAGGCAACCTCAATTGAAATTATCCTTTAGCGAGGAGGCTACGAGGGGAGCATTGGGTAAGAGGCATTGAGATTTCCAAGTGTCTGAGATGCCCAAATTGGAAATACAGTAAGGCCTATGGGAAGAGCATGCGACCGGGAGTCAGGAGAACCAGATTTTAGTCCCAGCACTACCACCGGTCTGCTGGATGACCTTGGCCAAGTGGCTTAGCCTCTTTGGGTCTCAGTTTCATTCATTCATTCTTTCAATCACATTTATTGAGCGCTTACTGTGTGCAGAGCACTATCCTAAGCGCTTGGGAAGTACAAGTCGGCAACATATAGAGACGGTCCCTACCCAACAGCGGGCTTACAGTCTAGAAGGGGGAGACAGACAACAAACATGTGGACAGGTGTCAAGCCGTCAGAACAAGTTTCCTTGGGTCTGAGCTGATTTTCTGATATCTACTCCAATGTTTAGCACAGGACTTGGTACATAGTAGAGAAGCAGCGTGGCTCAGTGGAAAGAGCCCAGGCTTTGGAATCAGAGGTCATGGGTTCGAATCCCACTCCGCCATATGCCTGCTGTGTGACCTTGGGCAAGTCACAACTTCTCTGAGCCTTAGTTATCTCATCTGTAGAATGGGGATTAAGACTGTGAGCCCCACGTGGGACAACTTGATCACCTTGTATCCCCCCCAGCGCTTAGAACAGTGCTCTGCACATAGTAAGCGCTTCACAAATGCCATCATTACCTTCTAGACTGTGAGCCCACTGTTGGGTAGGGACCGTCTCTATATGTTGCCAGCTTGTACTTCCCAAGCGCTTAGTACAGTGCTCTGCACACAGTAAGCGCTCAATAAATACGATTGATTGATTGATTGTTGCCAGCTTGTACTTCCTAAGCGCTTAGTACAGTGCTCTGCACACAGTAAGCACTCAATAAATACGATTGATTGATTGATAGTGAGCACTGACTAATGCCAGGAAAAAAATGCTAGGGGACACTTTCTGGGCTAAGTGCTGCCAGGGTCGGGGCTTGGGGAACTGGTTTTAAGGTTTCAGTTCTCCCTCTTATTTGCCCCTTCTGACTTCCTCTTCTCATCTTGACCTCAACTAGGGAATCCAGGTTGAGTGGCAGGGGCTGACTGGGCAGGTAGATTAGGCGGACGGATGGACGGAGGAGCCCGCGCTGTATTCCACGGATGGTGGGAGCCGTCTGAGGTGACAAACCCTCACCTACAGAGGTTTCTAACTTGAAATCCTGACACCCCCAACACCTGCATCGAGAGCCAGCTCGCTCACCCGGTGAAATAATGTACTCCTTTTGTTTTGTTGTCTGTCTGTCTCCCCCTCCTAGACCGTGAGCCTGTTGTTGGGTAGGGACCGTCTCTATATGTTGCCAACTTGTACTTCCCAAGTGCTTAGTACAGTGCTCTGCATACAGTAAGCGCTCAATAAATACGATTGGAATGAATGTACGTAAAATTCCTGCGTGCACTGTGAAGCAGCGTGGCTCAGTGGAAAGAACCCGGGCTTTGGAGTCAGGGGTCGTGGGTTCAAATCCCGGCTCCACCAACTGTCAGCTGTGTGACTTTGGAGCCACCCAAATCACCCTCTTCCCTCCAGCTGGTTTAACACTGGGTGGGCACCCACCCCAGTAGCCAGGTCTTACCCTACACTAGCCAGGTGATGGAGGGGCCAGCTTTGCCACTTTGTCACATCAGTTCCCTGGGAGTGAGTGGCCTCAATAAGATGGCGGCCAGTGTGGCGGGGGGACAGGGAGGAGAGAAACTTCTAGGAAACGTGGCTGCGACAGTCTCCAATTATATTCTCCCAAGTGTTCAGCACTGTGGTCTGTAATAATAATAATAATAAAAATAATAATAATAATAATAATAATAATGGCATTTGTTAAGCGCTTACTATGTACAAAGCACTGCTGTAAGCGCTGGGGGGATACAAGGTGATCAGGTTGTCCCACATGGGGTTCACAGTCTTCATCCCCACTTTCCAGATGAGGGAAAACTGAGGCTCAGAGAAATGAAGTGACTTGCCCAATGTCACACAGCAATGTGGTGGAGCCGGGATTCGAACCCATGACCTTTGCCTCCAAAGCCCGTGCTCTTTCCACTGAGCCACGCTGCTTCTCTAAGCTTCTCTGTACAGAGCAGATGCTCAGTAAATAGAATAAATAAGCAGCAGAGTGGCCGAGTGGAGAGTCGAAAGGACCTGGGTTCTAGTCCCAGCTCTGCCAGTTGTCGAATGTGTGACCTTGGGTGAGTCATTTCACTTCTCTGGGCCTCAGTTACCTCATCGGTAAAATGATAATAAACATTGGAAGCCCCAGGTGGGACATGGACTGTGTCCAACCTGATCAGCTTGTATCTACCCTAGCACTTTCTACAGTGCCTGGCACATAGCACTCTATTATTACTCTATTATTACTACTCTATTATTATCACTCTATTTTATTATTACTATTATTATTTTATTATTTAATATTACTTTATTATTACTCTATTTTACTTGTACATATTTATTCTATTTATTTTATTTGGTTTATATGTTTTGTTTCACTGTCTGTCTCCCCCTTCTAGACTGTGAGCCTGCTATTGGGTAGGGACCGCCTCTATATGTTGCCAACTTGTACTTCCCAAGCGCTTAGTACAGTGCTCTGCACACAGTAAGCTCTCAATAAATACGATTGAATGAATGAATGGTTAGCGCTTAACAAATACTATTAAAAAGACATGATTGATTGATTGTGATGCTTGTCTGCAATGGGGTCTACTCCCCCACTTTGCCAGTTCAGGTGTGTTGGAGGCCAGGAACATGCAGGAAAAGTCAATGAAGTAAACTCTGGCTTCCATGATCAGAGACCCATTTGACCCAGGAATGCACATCTCTAGAAGGTGGAAAGATGCCCTGATTTCTAAGTTTCTAAATCATTTCCAGCTTCAATTGGGGCTAAACAAGCAAGACAAGATCACCACTGGGGTTTTGCCAGCTTCTCCTCGTCTGGCCTTTAGGATGTCGTGGAAATTAAGGTGATTAGCGCAAACACCTCGTGATTTCCAGATCTCCAGTGTTGCTCATCGTTCAATTCACTGTGGTCGCCCAGCTGTCTCGGTGACTCGAGTCTCACCCCAAATCTTGAATGAAACTGGCATTTGTGTCAATGAACTCAGACCAGCCTGGCTGGGCCAATTATCTAGATCACTCCGATTTCAACTACTTCAAATAATTGCAGGCTTTTACCATTGGATATAACATGAGACGATTGGAGGGGAAAGAATAGGGGACTCCGGGTTTAAGTCGATTAGATGAAAACGAAGGCGATCTTGGCTCCACCGACTGGTTTTGAATTCAGAAGCCTCTGGGCTATGTCAGTGTCTCATAGAGAACAAGTCATTCATAAAACACATCTGTTCGGCTGAATGGTGATCTAATTTGTGTACACAGTAATCTCATCATCAAACCTGCTAAGGCTGAAACCATCTCTTGGAGAACACTTGTAAGGGCCGACTGTGGAGCAACGAAAATGGAAACTCTGGATCCCTACCCACGGGAGAATTCGGTGTCACTAGAAGAACCAAGTTACGGCAGGAAACCCTCTGCATAGAGCAAACCCGCATACTCAGACCGATGCAGGAGACACGAAGATGGATTAAAACACCTGGGATTTCACCAGAGTGGTGAAAGAGCCCAAGAGGCTCCCACAGAATGGACTGATTTGGCATGATCCTGTTATTTTTCCATTGTTTCGTGTAATTGCTCAGTCCAGATAATGTCTTACAGCCCCACACATATCAGGTTTTCAAGTTCTAGTCTTGTTAACATTGGGTACTTATGAGAGAGAATATTCTAGAGGGACACCAGAACTACCGCAGAGGACAGAGAACAGAACACAGTACGAGCAGTGGAATAGAGCAGGATACAAGTTCACGTGGAAATAACCTGCTGTTTGATTAAACTGGATAGTGGTTTGCTCCCTTTTCAGCAGAACACACCGCAGCGCCAACCCAGATTGAGCCCTTCCCAGCACAAACCTGCTCCAAGCCCAGAAGCCTTGGGAAACCTTATAAGACAAATAATAATAATAATTATGGTATTTATTAATAATAACAATAATGATGGCATTTGTTAAGCACTTACTATGTGCGAAGCACTGTTCTAAGTGCTGGGGTGGATACAAAGTGATCAGGTTGTCCCACGTGGGGCTCACAGTCTTAATCCCCATTTTACAGATGAGGTACCTGAGGCACAGAGAAGTTAAGTGACTTGCCCAAAGTCACATAGTTGACAAGTGGCGGAGCCAGGATTAGAACCCATGACCTCTGACTCCCAAGCCTGTGCTCTTTCCACAGAGCCACGATGGTGCTTACTATGTGCCAGACACTGTACTAAGCGTTGGGATGGGTACAAGGAAGTCGGGTAGGAGACAGTCCCTGTCCCATGTGGGGCTCATAGTGTCAATCCCCATATAGTTAATTATCAGCTGTGTGACTTTGGGCAAGTCACTTAACTTCTCTGTGCCCCAGTTATCTCATCTGTAAAATGGGGATTAAGACTGTGAGCCCCCTGTGGGACAACCTGATCACCTTGTAACCTCCCCAGTACTTAGAACAGTGCTTTGCACATAGTAAGTGCTTAATAGATGCCATTATTATCATCATTTTTATTATTATTATAGTCTCAATCCCCATTTTACAATAAGGTAACTGAGGCCCAGAGAAGTAAAGTGACTTGCCCAAAGACAAATCAAGGTTTTAATATCAAGCAACAGAGAGGTATCTCCTTGGACAAAGACCTGTTGAACTTCCTGAAGGCCTCGAAATTCTGCATCTGGAGTCCTCCCCAGAACCTTGCCTGCAGTGTGTCCTTGGGCAAGTCACTTAACATCTCTGCTCCTCAGTTTCCTCCTCTGTAAATGGGGATTCGATATTTGTTCTAGCTCCCACTTAGATTATGAGCCTCATGTGGAACTGGGACTCACCCCGGTACTTAGCATAATACTTGGCACATAGTAAGTGCTAACAAATACCACATCATTATTATTATCATCATTATTCGCTCCTCTATGGCTCATCCTTCATCCACAGTGTTCTGGAGCTCTTTGTCTCCTCATTCTGTTCTGTCTTCATGTATTGAATTCCTTCTCTCGGACCTGTTATCGACTTCCCCAGCCTCCCTTTTAGACTGTGAGTCCCCTGAGGGCCAGGAATCAGTCTTGCTTCTCCTTTACGGTATTCTTCTCTAGCCCACAGTACAGCGCTTTGTGCACATTAAGCGCTCAAGGGATGGCACTGAATGAATGGAGGACCACCCAGTTCCTTTATACAAACCACCATCCCCCAGTTCCAGGCAGTGAACTCAAAAGATTTGTTAGCTGGAAAGCCCTGGCGAGGCTTAGCTGCCACGAGGGAAAGGGTCCCCTGAATGGAAACTGAAAATTCCAGGAATAGACTAAGAGGTCGTAGCAATAAGAGGTGATTGAGTTTTCTGGCATTCAAAGTGAATCAGACCCTAAATATCATTTTCCCCCAATTCCCAGCCTGAGGATGTATACATTGGTGGCAGTAAATTGGACGGTTTTCTCCTATATCATTTTCTCTTATATCCCCATCTTACCTCCTTCCCTTCCCCACAGCACCTGTATATATGTATATATGTTTGTACATATTTATTACTCTATTTATTTATTTATTTATTCATTTTACTTGTACATATCTATTCTATTTATTTTATTTTGTTAGTATGTTTGGTTTTGTTCTCTGTCTCCCCCTTTTAGACTGTGAGCCCACTGTTGGGTAGGGACTGTCTCTATATGTTGCCAATTCGTACTTCCCAAGCGCTTAGTACAGTGCTCTGCACATAGTAAGCACTCAATAAATACGATTGATGATGATGATATCATTCCAATCTCCTTCAAGGCCTGTACTTTTTTCAATGAACACTATACACTTGTAAATATTCTACTTTCAGCTCTGAGCCCCCTGCAGATTATCCTCTTTGAAGAATTTTCTCTCATTTGCAGGCAGGAGTTCCTGGATATCGGTGGGGTTGTCTTGAAGAGCCTCACGTCATGGGGAAATCATGTCCTAGTAACTAGTAACCCAATTCCTAGTAACCCAATTCCTCACTGGGAATTGAGGAGTTAGAAGTGTGGCTCAGTGGAAAGAGCCCGGGCTTTGGAGTCAGAGGTCTTGGGTTCAAATCCCAGCTCCACCAACTGTCAGCTGTGGGCCTTTGGGCAAGTCATTTGACTTCTCTGGGCCTCAGTTAACTCATCTGTAAAGTGGGGATTAAGACTGGGAGCCCCCCGTGGGCAACCTGATCACCTTGCATCCTTCCCAGCGCTTGGAACAGTGCTTTGCACATAGTAAGCGCTCAATAAATGCCATTATTATTATTCAAAGACATCACCATGGATGACATTTCTCAATACAAATTCCTATATTATTGTAGTGCTCAACAGGAGCACTGTGAGTTTATTAAATACAGTAGAGTTGCAAAAATGCAAAGAAGTACTAAATACTTCACAGTACAGACTGTAAGATTCTTGCGGGCAGGGAACATGTCTACCAATTCTCCCAAGCGCTTAGTCCAGTGCTTCGCACACAGTAAGCGCTCAATAAATACGATTGAATGAATGAATGAATGATTGATTACCGTCAAGGTGAGGCAGATGCTGGAAATGATGTTGTTCACCCTTTGACCCCTCTTAAGGCACTTATACACAACCATCTCTTCCCATCCAAAATCTTCCTGACCCAACTTGGGGATCGTGTTATACCAGAAAAGCCTCGTGCTGTGAGTCGATCACTCTCTAATTACACTATCCCTAACTCCTGTAAACACCTATCAGAATAGAATTGGACCCAAAGACTTGCTAAAATATAAATTCTGCGTCCGCTTTCAACCTAAAAGCAACACCGCCATAGACTTGAGATGAACTCTGCCTGCGTTATCTATTCGCAGAGTTCTTACTCCACTGATTGCAAGAGCAGGAAGACCAAGGGTCATCCTTGCTTGTTGGAGCTTTGAATGTCTTTAGTGGTTGAAACAGAAAAGGAATTCCATTAGAAAGTGCTCCCGGCTGTCAGAGGAGGTGATTTGTGAGCACTGGGAAACCACTGACTTGCCCTATTTCCTGCTTAGTGTGAATAAAGCTAAAAGGTGTCATCATTGTTCACAGGATAATCTTTCCTGGAACTAGATGTCTGAGACTTCATTATAAATTAAAATTAACTATGGGAAATCTAGAAAGGATCGCTTGATATCAAGAAGGGCAACCGCTGCACCCTTTTTCCAAGCATTCTGTTGTCACTGCTAGCGAGGGAACGCTGGACTGGATGGACCTGTGGTCGATCCTACCCAGAAATGAGATTGTTTATGCTTTTATATGGGACATAAACATCGAGAACCAGCGTGGCCTAGTGTGTAGGGAACAGAACTGGGAGTCAGGAAACCTGGCTTCTAACCCCAGCACTGCCACCTTCTTGCACTGTGGCCTGGGGTAACACTTGAATTTTGCTGGGCCTCACTTTAATAATAATAATAATAATGATGGCATTTATTAAGCGCTTACTATGTGCAAAGCACTGTTCTAAGCACTGGGGAAGTTACAAGGAGATCAGGTTGTCCCACAGGGGGCTCACAGTCTTAATCCCCATTTTACAGTTGAGGTAACTGAGGCCCAGAGAAGTTAAGTGACTTGCCCAAAGTCACACAGCTGACAACTGGCAGAGCCAGGATTTGAACCCATGACCTCTGATTCCAAAGCCTGGGCTCTTTCCACTGAGCAACGCTGCTGCTCTATTTTACTTTTCCGTAAAATATTTATTTTTCTCCCTCTCCCTATATTGTGAGCCCCACCTAGGATCTAATTATCCTGTATCTACCGCAGTGCTTGGCATGTAGTAAGTGCTTAACGGACCACAATTATTAGCAATAAAAACATGATCAATAATAACAACAAAATACCAGTGCCCAGTACGGTGCTTGGCACATAGCAAGTGTTGAATAAATGCAATCACCACCACCATTTGAGATTATTATTTCAAGAGTAGACCAGTTGAGTATCCCCAGAGATGATGATGGCATTTATTAAGCGCTCACTATGTGCCAAGCACTGTTCTAAGCACTGGGGAGGATGCAAGGTGATCAGATTGTCCCACGTGGGGCTCCCAGTCTTCATCCCCATTTTCCAGATGAGGTAACTGAGGCACAGAGAAGTGAAGTGACTTGGCCAAAGTCACACGACTGACAATCGGCGGAGCCGGGATTTGAACCTATGACCTCGGACTCTCAAGCCCGCACTCTTTCCATTGAGCCAGAGCTGCTCCTCTGGGAAACAGTATGGGGGAGCTCAAAAATGTGACAGTCCCCTCAAAAGCACCTCACCAACTCACAAGCTACCAGCTGTTGAAGTAGTGTGGCCTAATGGGTAGAGCACAGACCTAGGAGTTGGAAGGACGTAGTTCTAATCCCAGCTCCACCACTTGTCCGCTGTGTGACCCTGGGCAAGTCACTTCACCTTTCTGTGCCTCAGTTACCTCAGCTGTAAATTGGGGACTAAGACTGGGAGCCCCATGTGGATCAGGGACTGTGTCCAAACAGATTTGCTTGTATCCACCCCAGCACTTAGTGCAGTGCCTGGCACATAGTGAGCGCTTAACAAATGCCATAATTGCTCACTGTTGGGTAGGGATCATCTCTATATGTTGCCAACTTGTACTTCCCAAGTGCTTAGTAAATTAGCGCTCAATAAATACAATTGAATGAATAATTATTATTATCATTATTACCAGTATGATCCAAAGTCCCAGTGACAGTCATTTAGGAGTTTCTACATGTAGACCACACTACGAGGTCAGATCTACCAAAACACACAAACGATTGTAAACCATTTTGCGAAGTCAACCGGGCACGGTGAACCGACAAGATGTCCGAAGGAAATCTATGAGACATATCAGCCTGCACCAGAAATAGTCGACACACAACCAATCAATCAATCAATCATATTTATTGAGTGCTTACTATGTGCAGAGCACTGTACTAAGCGCTTGGGAAGTACAAATTGGCAACATATAGAGACAGTCCCTACCCAACATTGGGCTCACAGTCTAAAAGGGGGAGACAGAGGAAAAAACAAACATACTAATAAAATAAAATAAATAGAATAGATATGTACAAGTAAAATAAATAAACAAATAAATAGAGCAATAAATATGTACAACCATATATACATATATACAGGTGCTGTGGGGAAGGGAAGGAGGTAAGATGGGGGGGATGGAGAGGGGGAGAGGAAGGAAGGGGCTCAGTCTGGGAAGGCCTCCTGGAGGAGGTGAACTCTCAGCAGGGCCTTGAAGGGAGGAAGAGAGCTAGCTTGGCGGATGGGCAGAGGGAGGGCATTCCAGGCCCGGGGGAGGACGCGGGCCGGGGGTCGATGGCGGGACAGGCGAGAACGAGTTACGGTGAGGAGATCTTCTCTGGCAAACCCCACCCGTGTCCAATCACAGAATTTGGTTACCATTAAACCAATCCAGCGGTAGACCAAGAAATAGAATATCGAATCAGCGAGATCACTTTATCCTTTGGAAGGCCACCCTCAGGGAGGGCAGCATCAGGCTTCAGACCTGCTCTTTTTATCCAACCTTCCCTAAGGGCTCCCCATAACTGCCGCATCCGCCTTCTAGATTGGCAGTAAATGGCGAGTCGGGATCCCAAATAACCAGGTCCGGGAATAAAGTCATCTTCCAGCATCGAATCTTGTAATAATAATAATAATAATTCTGGTATTTGTAAGCGCTAACTGTGTTCCAGGCACTGCACTGAGCGCTGTGGTGGACACAAGCAAATCTGGTTGGGCACAGTCCCTGTTCCATGTGGGGCTCACCGTCTCTTGCCCTACCTCTCCCAAGATCTTGTAGAGCTCCTTTCTCCACCTACCTCTCATAGCACTCTTGCGGCCCTCCATTCAACCCCGTCTTCCCACCACCACCACTACTTACCATCCTTAGGGGGCCTGTATCTGAGGATTTAAATGCCAGTGATCCCCTTTCGAAGTGAAGGGACTGAGAGAGCCTCGCTCCGTTGAAAAGAGAAAAGGAACAATTTCCAACCAAGACAAGAAACTGTGGGTGATTTCAGGAACATTTATGTTTCATGAAAAAAATTACGCTATTAATAGTGCTGTCCTGCTGCAAAATCACCCTAAATAAAACCCATAGGAAAAAAAAAAAAAAACCCACGATATTTGAAATTGGTAAAACTTAGTCGTCTGAGCAAACTTGCTCCTGTGTTCTGTTAGTATCTTTGAATCATAGATACTAACCCCCGCCTCCATCCCCCCGTCTTACCTCCTTCCCTTTCCCACAGCACCTGTATATATGTATATATGTTTGTACATATTTATTACTCTATTTTACTTGTACATATCTATTCTATTTTATTTTGTTAATATGTTTGGTTTTGTTCTCTGTCTCCCCCTTCTAGACTGTGAGCCCACTGTTGGGCAGGGGCTGTCTCTATATGTTGCCAACTTGTACTTCCCAAGCGCTTAGTACAGCGCTCTGCACACAGTAAGAGCTCAATACGATTGATTGATTGATCGAAGCTACACTCATTTTCAACGCACAAGGAAAACAGATAATTGGTGACCAAGACAGCTGCTATACGGTGAGCTGAAATAGGGCAACAAAAAGCCAGGGCAAGGGAAGCATTTTGATGCTGCAGTAAAGCACAGCCTCAGACCATGTGGCTATTAGGATTTATTTTATTAATAATGTGTATCTATAATTCTATTTATTTCTACTGACACCTGTCTAAATTGTTTTGTTTTGTTGTTTCCCTCCCCACTTTTAGCCCAAGAACCCACTGTTGGGTAGGGATTGTCTCTATCTGTTGCCAAATTGTACTTTCCAAGCGCTTAGTACAGCGCTCTGCACACAGTAAGCGCTCAGTAAATATCATCCAACGAATCTCAGTACAAGCCGGGAGGCGACTAGAGCAGACCCACTGGAATGGCCCCTTGCAACCGAGAGAGGAGCCGAGTCCTTTTGGGGAATGTGAAATTAGACTGTGAGCCCGTGTTGGCTCTACATGTTGCCGACTTGTACTTTCCAAGCGCTCAGTACAGTGCTCGGCACACGGTAAGCGCTCAATCAATACGATTGACTGAAATTAAGAGATGAAATTGCAAATGGCACCAGGAACTGCAAGCGCTAAACACATCAACACGACAAGGTGCAATCTTCTTGGGTACCCCATGTGGTTGGGACTGTTGTTCCTGGGTAACTGGCCCATCCTTGCCGCCCGAGACTGACTCAGTGAGTGGGGAAGTGGGGCTGGACAGAGCGGAGTAGGAGACGGAGCTGGATGAGGAGAAGCAGCGTGGCTCAGTGGAAAGAGCCCGGGCTTGGGAGTCGAAGGTCATGGGTTCGAATCCCGGCTCCGCCGCTGGTCAGCTGTGTGACTTTGGGCAACTCACTTCACTTCTCTGGGCCTCAGTTACCTCATCTGTACATTGGTGATTAAGACTGTGAGCCCCATGTGGGACAATCTGATCACCTTGTATCCCCCCGAGCACTTAGAACAGTATTTACACATAGTAAGCACTTAAATACCGTCATTATTATTAATCAATCATCATCATCATCAATTGTATTTATTGAGCGCTTACTATGTGCAGAGCACTGTACTAAGCACTTGGGAAGTACAAATTGGCAACATATAGAGACAGTCCCTACCCAACAGTGGGCTCACAGTCTACTATTATTATTAAGAGCACAGGCTTGGGAGTTGAAGGACATGGGTTCTAATCCTGCCTCTGACACTAGTCTGCCATGTGTTGTCTGAGTTGGCAACATCTAGCCGTCTCTATAGGTTGCCAACTTGTACTTCCCAAGCACTTAGTACAGTGCTCTGCACACAGTAAGCACTCAATAAATACGATTGAATGAATGAATGAATCTAGAGACGGGCCCTACCCAACAGCGGGCTCACAGTCATTGAGAGCTTACTATGTGCAGAGCACTGTGCTGAGCGCCTGGGAAGTCCGAGTTGGCAACATACGGAGATGGGCCCTACCCAACAGCGGGCTCACGGGCTAGAAGGGGGAGGCAGACAACAAAACAAAATGTATTAACAAAAGTACATATTTATTCTATTTATTTTATTTTGTTAATACATTTTGTTTTGTTGTCTGCCTCCCCCTTCTAGCTCTTGTACATATTTATTCTATTTATTTTAAAGAGCACCGTTCGAAGCGCTTGGGGAGTGCCCAGGTAATAATAATAATAATGAGCCCCCTCCTTCCTCTCCCCCTCCTCCCCCTGCCTTACCTCCTTCCCCTCCCCACAGCACATGTATATATGTTTGTACAGATTTATTACTCCATTTATTTTACTTGTACATATTTAGTCTATTTTATTTTGTTAGTATGTTTTGTTTTGTTGTCTGTCTCCCCCTTCCAGACTGTGAGTCCACTGTTGGGTAGGGACCGTCTCTATATGTTGCCGACTTGGACTTCCCAAGCGCTTGGTACAGTGCTCTGCACACAGTAAGCGCTCAATAAATACAATTGAATGAATGAATGAATGAATGTGACCTTGGGAAAGCCACTTAACTTCTCTGTGCCTCAGTTACCACATCTGTAAAATGGGGATTGAAACTGTGAGCCCCAAGTGGGACAACATGATCACCTTGAGTCTGCCCCAGTGCTTAGAATAGTGCTTGGCATATAGTAAGCTCTTAACACCATTATTATTATTATTATTAAAATTCCAGTGAACAACTTGGGAAGAGATAAGGTGAACCGGCCTCTGCTCTGCTTTTTCATCATCATCATCATCATCATCATCAATCGTATTTATTGAGCGCTCACTATGTGCAGAGCACTGTATTAAGCGCTTGGGAAGTACAAATTGGCAACATATAGAGACAGTCCCTACCCAACAGTGGGCTCACAGTCTAAAAGGGGGAGACAGAGAACAAAACCAAACATACTAACAAAATAAAATAAATAGAATAGATATGAACAAGTAAAATAAATAAAGTAATAAATATGTACAAACATATATACAGGTGCTGTGGGGAAGGGAAGGAGGTAAGATGGGGGGGATGGAGAGGGGGACGAGGCGAAGAGGAAGGAAGGGGCTCAGTCTGGGAAGGCCTAGCTTGGGGATGTCCCCAGCTGATCAGTTGTCTGTTTTTTCTCCAGAAGGTCCGGCTTTCAGCTGGTTCACCCCATTCGCTCTGGATATACCACCAAATGCCCGAGGGTCCGGCATTTCTTATGTTGCGTACCAGACTCCCTCTGTCTCGGCTTCTGTCGCCAAGCAACACCTGCGTTCACAGAGACTTGTGAAGAGGGTGACCAACACCACCACTTCAGAAAACCGGACCCCGAGACGCACATGTCTTCACACCGGCACGTAGTGTGACATGACGACATCACGAGGCTGCCACTTTGTCATTTGCACCGTGATTCTCTGGAGTACCCGGACACTTCCAATTTCTCCAGAGCCTCAGGTCTATCCAGTGCTTAGAACAGTGATGATGATGATGATGATGGCATTTATTAAGCGCTTACTATGTGCAAAGCACTGTTCTAAGCGCTGGGGAGGCTATTAGGTGATCAGGTTGTCCCACGGAGGGGGGGGGGGGGGTGGCTCACAGTCTTAATCCCCATTTGACAGATGAGGGAACTGAGGCCCAGAGAAGTGAAGTGACTTGCCCAAAGTCCCACAGCTGACAATTGACGGAGTCGGGATGACCTTGTAAACTCCCCAGCGCTTAGAACAGTGTTTTGCATTTCATTCATTCATTCATTCAATCGTATTTATTGAGCGCTTACTGTGTGCAGAGCACTGTACGAAGCGCTTGGGAAGTACAAGTCGGCAACATATAGAGACGATCCCTACCCAACAGCGGGCTCACAGTCTAGAAGGGGGAGACAGATAACAAAACATATTAACAAAATAAAATAAATAGAATAAATATGTACAAATAAAATAGAGTAATAAATGCATACAAACACACACATATATATATATATATATACACACAAACATATATACACATATACAGGTGCTGTGTGGAGGGGAAGGAGGTATGGCGGGGGGATGGGGAGGGATGCTTAATAAATGCCATCATTATTATTATTATTATTTGTTAAGCACTTACTATGCGCCAAGCACTGTTCTAAGATCTGGGGGAGATACGAGGTAATCAGGCTGTCCCACGTGGGGCTCACAGTCTTCATCCCCATTTTACAGATGAAGAAACTGAAGTAACAGGATCCTCCAGGGGCCTCGTAGGCTTTCTCTAGGTTGGGGTGGCAGCCCTGGGAGAGGAGAAGCTGTGTGGAAAAAGTTCCTGACCAGCGTGGAATGCTGCTGCCACCCAGGCGGGGAGGGATTCAGCCAAAACCTTCTTCCTTAGGCCAGAAATCCACGGCAGGCCTGAGCCTGCTTCAGGAGCGAAAGAGCAGGAATGGGATGTGGGTTGAGGGAATGATTGAATTCCCAGCAAATGACTTCTTGAGAGCTTCCAAACTAAGCAAGATGGCATTTACGCCCAATCAATCCATCCCCGGAATTTGTTAACTGCTTTCTGTGTAACCGAATGCTGAACTATGTATGTATATATGTATATATGTTTGTACGTATTTATTACTCTATTTATTTTACTTGTACATATCTATGCTATTTATTTTATTTTGTTAATATGTTTGGTTTTATTCTCTGTCTCCCCATTCTAGACTGTGAGCCCGCTGTTGGGTAGGGACCATCTCTATATGTTGCCAGCTTGTACTTCCCAAGCGCTTAGTACTTAGTACAGTGCTCTGCACACAGTAAGTGCTCAATAAATATGATTGATTGATTGATTGATTGAGCACCCTCCGCTCCTCCGCCACTAATCTCCTCACCGTGCCTCGTTCTCGCCTGTCCCACCATCAACCCCCGGCCCACGTCCTCCCCCGGGCCTGGAATGCCCTCCCTCTGCCCATCCACCAAGCTAGCTCTCTTCCTCCCTTCAGGGCCCTACTGAGAGCTCACCTCCTCCGGGAGGCCTTCCCACACTGAGCCCCCTCCTTCCTCTCCCCCTCACCCCCCCCTCCATCCCCGCGTCTTACCTCCTTCCCTTCCCCACAGCACCTGTATATGTATATATGTTTGTACAGATTTATTACTCTATTTATTTATCTATTTATTTATTTTACTTGTACATATCTATTCTATTTATTTTATTTTGTTAATATGTTTGGTTTTGTTGTCTGTCTCCCCCTTCTAGACTGTGAGCCCACTGTTGGGTAGGGACCCTCTCTATATGTTGCCGACTTGTACTTCCCAAGCACTTAGTACAGTGCTCTGCACACAGTAAGTGCTCAATAAATATGATTGATTGATTGATTGATTGAACTAAGCCTTAGGGAGAATAGGAGAAGCAGCGTGGCTCAGTGGAAAGAGCCCGGGCTTTGGAGTCAGAGGTCATGGGTTCAAATCCCGGCTCTGCCAACTGTCAGCTGTGTGACTTTGGACAAGTCACTTGACTTCTCTGTGCCTCAGTCACCCCATCTGTAAAACGGGGATAAAACTGTGAGCCCCCGGTGGGACAACCTGATTACCTTGTAACCTCCCCAGTGCTTAGAACAGTGCTTTGCACATAGTAAGCACTTAACAAATGCCATTATTATTATTATTAATAGATACAATAATAGAGTTGGTAGACCTGCTCCTCATCCTCAAGGAGTGTACAATCTAATGAGAACATTTAATCTAATGGACTGGCCAGGGGTGTTAGAAAACCTGGTCCTGGCTTCCTGATTCCAGACAGAGGCTGGGGGATAATAATAATAATTAGTCCAGTGCTCTGCACACAGTAAGCGCTCAATAAACACGACTGAATGAATGATAACAACAACAACTGTGGTATTTGTTGGAACTATGTGCCAAGCACTGTACAAAGCGCTGGGGCAGAAACAAGTTCATCAGAGTCTGGATAGGAGGGAGAACAGGTATTGAATCCTCATCCTGAATGCTCACATCAGATGGTGTGTTTCCATCAGAATATTGAATAATTGAAATCTCAAATTCATTCTCACCTGCTTTAACTCTGCCCTCTCCTCGGCTTGGCGATATTATTTCTCCATCTTTATTGACTGACTTTGGGTGCCCATTGCCCATGCCAGCTGTTTCAGACTTTTAGCTCCCTCCTCAAACCTTCTGTCTTGCACACCCCCCACGTCTCTTTCCCCTAATGTCCTGGCCAGGTTGTTTAATGATAAAATTGAAACCATCAGGCAGGATCTCCCCGCAAATCTCCCCAGCTCCTTTCCAGTCCCTCCTCAATCCTGCCCCCTTCTTCGACTCTCCCATCTTTCCCAGCAGTATCTCAACACAAACAGAACTTCTCATCTTCCCACCCAAACCCTGTCTTCCCCGGACTCTCCTGTAAGCCCCCTCCTTCCTCTTCCCCTCCTCCCCCCTCCATCCCCGCCCCTTACTTACCTCCTTCCCTTCCCCACAGCACCTGTATATATGTTTGTACGTATTTATTACTCTATTTATTTTACTTGTACATATTTATTCTACTTACTTTATTTTGTTAATATGTTTGGTTTTGTTCTCTGTCTCCCCCTTCTAGACTGTGAGCCCACTGTTGGGTAGGGACTGTCTCTATATGTCGCCAACTTGTACTTCCCAAGCGCTTAGTACAGTGCTCTGCACACAGTAAGCGCTCAATAAATACAATTGAATGAAGGAACTGAGGCACAGAGAAGTAAAGTGACTTGTCCAAGGTCACACAGCAGGCAGGTGGCGAGGCGCAATTAGAACCCAGGTATTCTGACTCCGGGTCCTATGTTCTTCCCACCGGGCGACAGTGCTTCCACAGAAGCTCGGGTGTGGGGCCTTTTGCGGGGAGGTTACAGAGATTGGGAAAGGGACACAGACTGGCCCAAGGCAGATGGGGCAGTGGGGTGGTTGGAAAGAGGCACCTGGGGAATCCGCATCCTTGATTTCCACCAGGGAAGCCTGCTCCAGAGAGTGGCCGGAGCTCTGCTCTCTTCCCACCCCTCTCCAGGAGCACAGAACCAGCAAAGGCCCTGGGGAGCGCATTCATTTCATTCAATCGTATTTATTGAGCGCTTACTGTGTGCAGAGCACTGGACTAAGCACTTGGGAAGTCCAAGTTGGCAACAGATAGAGACGGTCCCTACCCAACAGCGGGCTCACAGGCTAGTAGGGGGAGACGGAGAACATAGCAAAACATATTAACAAGATAAAATAAATAGAATAAATATGTACAAATAGAGTAATAAATCTGTCCAAACATATATCCATATATACAGGTGCTGTGGGGAGGGGAAGGAGGGGGAGAGGAAGGAGGGGGCTCAGTCTGGGAAGGCCCAGCGCAGGTCTACCTCTCAGAGAACATGGACGCGAATTGAGGAGAAGCAGCCCCCGACCCCCGTGACCCCACAATCAATCAATCAATCAGTCAATCGTATTTATTGAGCGCTTACTGTGTGCAGAGCACTGTACTAAGCGCTTGGGAAGGCCAAGTTGGCAACATATAGAGACGGTCCCTACCCAACCACAGGCTCACAGTCTAGAAGGGGGAGACAGACAACAAAACAAAGCATATTAAGAAGATAAAATAAATAGAATAAATATGTACAAATAAAATAGAGTACTAAATACGTACCAACATATATCCATGTATACAGGTGCTGTGGGGAGGGGAAGGAGGGGGAGAGGAAGGAGGGGGCTCAGTCTGGGAAGGCCCAGCGCAGGTCTACCTCTCAGAGAACATGGACACGAGTTGAGGAGAAGCAGCCCCCGACCCCCGTGACCCCACAAGAACTCGGATTTACTCGGGTCCCATCGCGGTAGGTGCTGCCCCATCAGCGTGGCTCAGTGGAAAGAGCCCGGGCTTTAGAGTCAGAGATCAGGGGTTCAAATCCCGGCTCCGCCACTTGTCAGCTGTGTGACTTTGGACGTCACATAACTTCTCTGTGCCTCAGTTCCCTCATCTGTAAAATGGGGATTAAGCTCTGAGCCCCCCGTGGGACAACCTGATCACCTTGTAACCTCCCCAGCGCTTAGAACAGTGCTTTGCACATAGTAAGCGCTTAATAAATGCCATCATTATTATTATTATTTGGAGTCAGAGGTCAGGGGTTCAAATCCCGGCTGTGTGACCTTGGACAAGTAACTTCACTGGACCTCAGTTACCTCATCTGTAAAACGGGGATTGAGACAGTGAGCCCCCGCCTCCCCCTTCTAGACTGTGAGCCCGTTGTTGGGTAGGGACCATCTCTATATGTTGCCAACTTGGACTTCCCAAGCGCTTAGTACAGTGCTCTGCACACAGTTAGCGCTCAATAAATACAATTGAGTGAATGAATGAATGAATGAATGAATGAACACAGGACAGGGACTGTTTCCAACCCGATTTGCTTGTATCCTTCCCCGCGCTTAGTACAGTGCCTGCCACTTAGTAAGGGCTTAACAAATACCACAATTATTATTACAATTATTATCCCTATACTCTGCTACTTCCCCTATGTGTAATTTATTTCACTGTCTGTCTTCCCCGCTTAGACTGTAAACTCCTTGAGGAATGGGATCGGGTCTACCAACTCTCTATATTGTACTCAGTACAGTGATTACAAGGTGATCAGGTTGTCCCGCGGGGGGGCTCACTGTCTTAATCCCCATTTTACAGATGAGGGAACTGAGGCTCAGAGAAGTGAAGTGACTTGCCCAAAGTCACACAGCTGACAATTGGTGGAGCTGGGATTATTATTATTATTATCATTATTCTCTGGGCCTCAGTTCCCTCATCTGGAAAATGGGGATGAAGACTGCGAGCCCCCCGTGGGCCAACCTGATCACCTTGTAACCTCCCCAGCGCTTAGAACAGTGCTTGGCAGATAGTAAGCGCTTAATAAATGCCATCATCATTATTATTATTATTATCTGCCCCCAGTAAGTGCTCAGTAAATACCACTGATTAACTGATGGCACTCGGGTGGTGCTCAATCATCACAACCACTATTATTCCTGCTGGGTAACAGCCAAAGGCCGTTGCCACTTTCCCGGACGCGGCTGGGCCCATGGGAGCAGGGACTGCGGTCGTTCTTGGCACAGAAAGAGCTGACGATCTCTTTTGAAAGCAAACAGAACGCCTCTCTCCTTCTCCCTTCCCCACCCCTTCAGGCTTTCGTTTGCTTCCCAGCTCCGTTTTCTAGCTGATTTTCCTTTTCCAAAATTTCACGTAACAGGGGGACGGCTTCAGTGCTCCTCCATGCCGAGCCCTGAGCCAGCTGCAAGATCATGCAGACTGCCTCTTCGGTCGCCTGTTTTCTCTCTCTCTCTCTCCCTTTCCTCTTTATTTATTTTACTTGTACATATCTATTCTATTTATTTTATTTTGTTAGTATGTTTGGTTTTGTTCTCTGTCTCCCCCTCTTAGACTGTGAGCCCACTGTTGGGTAGGGACCATCTCTATATGTTGCCAACTTGGACTTCCCAAGCGCTTAGTCCAGTGCTCTGCACACAGTAAGCGCTCAATCAATATGATTGATTGATTGATTGAGTCCTCTGAGATTTTAGGGAGTGGAGGGGCCGCAGGGAGGTCACTTCATGGCGGGTCCCGTCGCTCTTAGCTTCCAATCGGCCGGTGGCCTCAGACGCTGATGAGGAGCTGAGGCCCCGTGTTCTCCGCTACCACAAATTGGGCGGGTTGGGCCGGGCCAGACGTCGGCAATGACTGGAAGCCGACCGCGGGCATCGCAAGGGGTCTCCGGGCCTATTCCTTAGCTGATGCCACCTGTCTCCCACCCCTCAGGTCATCTCCTGAGCCAAAAGCTGAAGACTGCTCTCCTCCTCCCTCAGGGGGGCTGCAGGAGCAGAGCATCGCTGCCTCCCATTCATTCATTCAATCGTACTGAGCGCTTACTGTGTGCAGAGCACTGTGCTAAGCACTTGGGAAGTCCAAGTTGGCAACATATAGAGACGGTCCCTACCCAACAGCGGGCTCACAGTCCAGAAGGGCAACGATGAAGTGGGAAAAGTGAAGGTGAGTGAAGTGAGAGGGATTCGTTCATTCAATCATATTTATGGAGCGCTTACTGTGTGCTAGAGCACTGTGCTAAGCGCTTGGGAAGTCCAAGTTGGCAACATATAGAGACGGTCCCTACCCAACAGCGGGCTCACAGTCCAGAAGGGCAACGATGAAGTGGGAAAAGTGAAGGTGAGTGGAGTGAGAGGGATTCATTCATTCATTCAATCGTATTTATTGAGCGCTTACTGTGTGCAGAGCACTGTGCTAAGCGCTTGGGAAGTCCAAGCTGGCAACATATAGAGACGGTCCCTACCCAACAGCAGGCTCACAGTCTAGAAGGGCAACGATGAAGTGGGAAAAGTGAAGGTGAGTGGAGTGAGAGGGATTCATTCATTCATTCAATCATATTTATTGAGCGCTTACTGTGTGCAGAGCACTGTGCTAAGCGCTGGGAAGTACAAGTTGGCAACATATAGAGATGGTCCCTACCCAACAGTGGGCTCACAGTCTAGAAGGGCAACGATGAAGTGGGAAAAGTGAAGGTGAGTGGAGTGAGAGGGATTCATTCATTCATTCAATCATATGTATTGAGCGCTTACTGTGTGCAGAGCACTGGACTAAGCGCTTGGGAAGTCCAAGTTGGCAACATATAGAGACGGTCCCTACCCAACGGTGGGCTTACAGTCTAGAAGAGAGATAGGAGTGAAGCCATCGAACGGCCGCAGCAGAGCCGGGGATTCCGTGCCACACACTCCCAGCTTAGCCGCCAGGCCCGGCACATAAGGAGGCAGGGTGGCCTAATGGAAATAATAATAATAATAATGATGGTATTCATTAAGCACTTACTATGTGTCGAGCACCGTTCTAAGCGCTGGGGGGGATACAAGGTAATCAGGTTGTCCCACGTGGGGCTCACAGTCTTAATCCCCATTTTAAAGATGAGGGAACAGGCACAGAGAAGTTAAGTGACTCACCCAAAGTCACACAGCTGGTAAATGGCAGAGCCGGGATTAGAACCCATGACCTCTGATTCCCAAGCCTGTGATCTTTCCACTGAGCCATGCTGCTTCTCTAACAGAAACAGTACGGACCCGGGAATCAGGACAATCATATTCTAGTCCCAACTCTGTTACTGGTCTGCTGGGTGACCTTGGGCAAGTCTCCTAACATCTCCATGCCTCAGTTTCCTCATCCGCAAAATAGGGATGAGATACCTCCTCTCCCTGCCTATTATTAAATTGTGAGCCTTGCACAGGACAGGGAATGATTTCAATCTGATTATTTTGTATGTAGTACAGGATTTAGCACAGAGTAAGCCCTAAATACCATAGTTTTTATTCATAATAACCTGGAAGAATGCAGCAATATCCTAAGACTGTGAACCCCATGTCCTTAGACTGTAAGCCTCACGGAGGCCAGGAACTGTATCTAACTAGCTTGTATCTACCCTAGACTTAGTACATTGCCTGGCATATAGTAAGTGCTTACCAAATACTATTATTATTATTATTACTATTGTTATATCCCTGAGAACCTCATAGGGAGAGCTTTCAGCCCAAATGCACAGAGACTTGAGCTAAAGCATCATCGCTCTGTTGATGGAGTGAATGGCAGGGACCATCTCTATATGTTGCCAACTTGTACTTCCCAAGCGCTTAGTACAGTGCTCTGCACACAGTAAGTGCTCAATAAATACAATTGAATGAATGAATGAATGAATGAATCAGACCTCAAGGGCGAGATGTGGAAGAAGCTTGAATTCCAAGTCTATTCCTCTCTCCGGCAAGGAGGAAAACTGGAGTGGGGGGGTGAGGGGAACACCTGGAATGCTGGGAATCTGGGAATGCCTTGTTGGAGCGTCAGGCAGACTTAGCCTCTCCTCCTCACCCCAGGCCCAGTCTTCAGTAAGCCCGGACGTTGACTTCAGGACGGAAGGATGCCCAGGGGAGCAGCGTGGCCTAGTAGATAAAGCACGGTCCTGGGAATCAGAAGGACATGGGTCTACTTTTGGAGCTGATGAGCCCAGCACTGTAAATCTCATCACTCCTGGATCCCGGGACTCCACACAAGAGGGGACAAACCATGGGGGCCAAGGGAGAAGCACCCACCAAGCCCTCTCCCACGAGCTGGAACCTGCCCTAGGAACCCTCCAGCGGGTACCAGAAAGTTGGTGAGACTCGCTGAGCACTGGCCCATGACACCAAGCAGGTGTCAGTAGTAACGGTATTTAAGGACGCCATGCTCTGTCTGACGTGCGTGCGTGGGGAAGCACAACAGAAGCTCAAGATCCCTCCCCTGCCCTTAGGGAGCTTTCCCTCCAACAGGGGAGACAGACAGAAAAACATTTAGCCTTCCCGAAGGAAGTGGGATGTAAGGTGCCTTTCCTGATGGCCACAGGCAAGTGCCCAGGACCAAGCCTCTCCCAGACAGAAGTGATGTCCTTGGCTGACAGCTGATTTCTGCCTAAGGTCACTCATCTCAAACCTGATTAAATAAACAAAATTAAATTAAAGTAGGATCAGAACCTGCCGAAACTCTTACTGGAGGCCCAGCGCCATCCCTCATAAATCTCTCATTTCCTTTATGCATTATGGATGGACTGCTCGGGGCTTGGGCAGAGGGGGAAGGGGTGAAAGGGAGGGCCTGCAGCATCATTAGTTCCTCTGATTAGAAACATGTCATTAGAGGAGCTGATCTTCTACAGAGGATGTGGCCGGCTTGGTTCACGTTTACTCTCGGAGCCTTGGGGCCCGGCGGAAAATGGGGAGGGAGTTTATCGTTAAACTGAATGATCGGAACACGAGCGTGACTTTGCTCCTTTCTCCTCGTCCCCAGTTTTTCTTAAAATCCATCGGTCTGCTGCGGCAGCGTAGCTGAGGCTGACGCTGAAAGCGGCTGAGGCAGCAGTATTCTTTTATCGAGCCAGCCTACTGTCTCCTGTTCTAACGGAGGCTCTTGGGACGTGCCCCGGAGATGCTAAAAGCCAGATTTGGAGGCCCGTTGGCTCCTGGTAACAGAGAGCCAGCCAAGGATGATGCGGCCTGATACCATTTTCTCCAGGCTGAAGATCCAGAAAGAGTCTGAAGGCCCAGCTAAAGGATCCCAGGCACGATGGGGGAAGGCCCCAAGCCCCATCTACATGATGACTTGAAGTCATGCAGGAAATTAAAAAGATTCATAGCCTTAATATCCAGTCATGGCCTTAATGGGCAGTCAAATCTTCCTATATGGTAGGCTTGGGGTTGGGACTCAGTGGCCACTGACTGTCTCTATAACCAAGGCAGGAGGAGCAACAGCCCTGGTAAAAGCATCACAGGATCTCTCCACTATCCAATTCACCAGAATCAAATCATCATCATCATCATCATCAATTGTATTTATTGAGCGCTTACAATGTGCAGAGCACTGTACTAAGCACTTGGGAAGTACAAATTGGCAACATATAGAGACAGTCCCAACCCAACAGTGGGCTCACAGTCTAAAAGGGGGGAGACAGAGAACAAAACCAAACATACTAACAAAATAAAATAGAATAGATATGTACAAATAAATTAAATAAATAAATAAATAGAGTACAAAAATATGTACAAACATATATACATATATACATAAATGCCAAAGGCCCAGAAACCCACTGCCAGCTTCTGATCCGGTTTGTGGATTGTCCGGTCCATCCTATGGTGCGGCTCCAGGAAAAGTGCTTGGAGTGGGAGGAGCTTAAAACAAATAATTGGATTTTGGATTATCTGTGCAGTTAGCTCACTGTGGGTGGGAAATGTGTCCGTTTACTGTTGCATCGTACTCTCACAAGCCCTTAGTACAGTGCTCTGCCCACAGTAAGTGCTCAATTCATTCATTCAATTGTATTTATGGAGCATTTACTGTGTGCAGAGCACTGTACTAAGCGTTTGGGAAGTACAAGTCGGCAACATATAGGGACAGTCCCTACCCAACAACGGGCTCACAGTCTAGAAGGAGGAGAGAGACAACAAGACAAAACATGTAGACAGGTGTCAAAATTGTCAGAATAAATAGAATTATAGCTATATGCAATCATTAACAAAATAGGGTAGTAAATTGGTACAATCAAAATAAACAGAGTGATAAATCTGTACAAATATATACAAGTTCTGCGGGGAGGGGAAGGAGATAGGGCAGAGGGGGGAGATGGGGAGGAGGAGAGGAAAAGGGGGCTGAGTCTGGGAAGGCCTCCTGGAGGAGGTGAGCTCTCAGTAGGGCTCTGAAGGGAGGAAGAGAGCTAGCTTGGCGGATGTGTGGAGGGAGGGCATTCCAGGCCAGGGGAAGGAGTGGGCTGGGGGTCAATGGCGGGACAGGCGAGAACGAGGCATAGTGAGGAGGAGCTCAATAAATGCATTGAATGAATGGATTTCTTTGCCTGTATTAATCTTCAAGACCATTAGCGTAGGTAATGGAGAGATTGCCTTTGTACTCCCTTGGGGAACTCATTCACTCCCACAGTTTCGACTTCACAGATGATTCCCAAATCTTCCTCTCCAGCCCTGACCACTCTCCTTCTCTGCAGTCTCACATTTCTCCCTGTTTTCAGGACATCTCTACCCAGATGACCCACCAACACCTAAACACGTCCAGAACAAAATTCTTCATCTTCCCACCCAAATCCTTTCCTCCCCATATCTTTCCCCTCACCACAGACAACACCATTATCCTCCCTCTCTCACAAGCCCATAACCTTGGCGTTATCCTCAACTCATCTCTCTCAAGCAATTCATGTACTCAAACTGTCACCCAATCCTGCAATCTGCCCTTCCTTTTCCACCTAAGCTGCTACTCTGCTGATCCAAGCACTTATATCCTGCTTTAACTACTGCCTCAGTCCCTTTGCTGACCTCCCTGCCTCCTCTCTCCCCCATCTCCAGTCCATCGAGAAGCAGCGTGGCTCAGTGGAAAGAGCCCGGGCTTTGGAGTCAGAGGTCATGGGTTCAAATCCCGGCTCCGCCACTTGTCAGCTGTGTGGCTTTGGGCAAGTCACTTAACTTCTCTGAGCCTCAGTTACGTCATCTGTAATGGCATTTGTTAAGCGCTTACTATGTGTGAAGCACTGTTCTAAGCGCTGGGGGGGGGGGATACAAGGTGATCAGGTTGTCCCATGTGGGGCTCACAGTCTTAATCCCCATGTTACAGATGAGGTAACTGAGGCCCAGGAAGTGAAATGACTTGCCCAAAGTCACATAGCTGACAAGTGGTGGGGCCGGGATTAGAACCCATGACCTCTGGCTCCCAAGCCCGGGCTCTTCCCATTGAGCCACGCTGCTTCACACAACCACACACAAACACACATACACACATGTGTGTATCCTGAAGGCTTCATAATAAATACAATTGATTGTAGACTGTGAGCCCACTGTTGGGTAGGGACCGTCTCTTTATGTTGCCAACTTGTACTTCCCAAGCGCTTAGTACAGTGCTCTGCACACAGTAAGCGCTCAATAAATACAATTGATTGTAGACTGTGAGCCCACTGTTGGGTAGGGACCGTCTCTCTATGTTGCCAACTTGTACTTCCCAAGTGCTTAGTACAGTGCTCCGCACACAGTAAGCGCTCAATAAATACGACTGATTGATTGATTGAATTGACTGATTATATTCTGAACAATGGGGGGCAGGGAGAGCAACTGGAGGAAGGGACTTGATCATTAAGTAGAGAGAGAGGAAAACCCTTGCTAAATAGGCATGGATACAGTAAAATCTCCCAAATCCTCTTTGTTTAAGGGTCAAGCCCAATATTATCCACGGGACCTCTCGGATCTCCCAAAATGGGCAGGGTCACCCCCGGGGCCCTGGGTGTTTTTCCAAATTCAATCAGCACAGGACAGGGCTGTGTGGGTGTGAGACGAGGGATATGCCGCTGACCTCTCTGTTCTCAAAAGCTCCGTGGCCTCCGGTGCCCGGCATCCCTTAAATGTGTAACATTGTGGGGTCAATATCAGGGTCAAAATGTGCATCCCCCTCAATTGTATCTGCACCCACCGATCCCGCCAGCCCCTCAACTAGGTCAGGACTCGGACCGCCTGGCAGGAGTTTTCCATATAGGAAAACTTGGAGAAGCTGCCTGGAGAAGCAGCGTGGGTCAGTGGAAAGAGCCTGGGCTTTGAAGTCAGAGGTCATGGGATCAAATCCCAGCTCCACCAATTAGCTGTGTGACTTTGGGCAAGTCACTTCACTTCTCTGGGCCTCAGTAACCTCATCTGTGAAATGGGGATGAAGACTGTGAGCCCCCCCCATGGGACAATCTGATCACCTTGTTAACCTCCCCAGCGCTTAGAACAGTGCTTTGCACATAGTAAGCGCTTAATAAATGCTATCATTATTCTTATTATTATTATATAGGAGGCTGCAGGAGAACCCGGTAGGGCCGGAGGAGGAGGTAATTGTGCCAATTAAGTCAACACAGCAAAGCGCCTGAGGGAACGATATCCGGAACGTGGCATAAGTTCTCACTTCTGGACTACGGCCAGGAAGCGTCCCAAGAGACGCTCCGGGAAATTTTTGTAAAAATAAATTATTATCCACATTGTGATTGTTGATAATAATGACAACAAAGGAAGCTCTTCTAAGGCAACTGATTTCTCCTCTGTAGATTTGAAATCATCATTGCAATGCATAGTTAGCCAGCTAAGAGGCTCTCCTCTTCCTTGGTTTGATATTTCAAGAGGATATCATCCTTCGTGAAAAACAGAGTTGCAGTCTGGGTAACAGGATGGATTTCTCTGGGCAAGTTAAACATTTATGGCAGCGGGTTTGGATGGTGGGCTGGGGAATTCCTCAAATTGCACATCTGTAGGGTTTTCTATTCACAGCATGTTCCAAGGAGCAGCACAGAAAACCCTCAGACCTATGAAGTTCAGCTCTGGGTACTGGCTAAAAAACACAGAGAAAGTTTCTCTTCCGTTTTCTTGGAGAGAAAATGTAAATATCTGAAACAGACACAGGACGGATTCTCTCTCAAACCATCTATGCCACAAATCCCCACATTCTACAGTCCCGAATGCTTCTATTTGCTCACTATTTTTGCCTTGAGGCACCTCCCACTGCCTCAGTTTCTCCTACTTTATAAAGGGAATACTAATCGAATTACAGCTATAAAGTTCTGTGAGACGCTAGGAGGTGGGCCAATGCCAATTATTATCGAAAGCAAATTTGGGTGTGAGTGGAGGAGTCTTTAAATCTCTGCCCTCTGCCCAATTCTCCCAGGACTTCAAGTGGCTCGCCGGTGGTAGGGTGGGCACTTCAGGGGGAGCACGGGCTCTTCCGCACCACTCTGGGTTTGTAAGGAACTTTGCAGGAAGCAACAGGCAGTGGCCCGACTAAACAGAGTCATGGGATCATGAAGAAGGTGTCGCTTTTCTCCATCATTACAAGGAAGAGAAGTTGGGAAGAGAAGTGTCCTCTCTAGGCCCGAGAACCACTGGGAAGGTGGAAAGAGCCCGGGCTTTGGAGTCAGAGGTCATGGGTTCAAATCCCAGCTCCGCCAACTGTGTGACTTTGGGCAAGTCACAACTTCTCTGTGCCTCGGTTACCTCGTCTGTAAAATGGGGATTAAGACTGTGAGCCCCCCGTGGGACAACCTGATCACCCTGTATCCTCCCCAGCGCTTAAAACAGTGCTTTGCACATAGTAAGCTTGTAATAAATGCCATCATCATTATTATTATTATTAAAGCAGCAGCGGGAAAGCAAGAGGTTGGACGGCAGCGGCTCCCAAACTCCACCAGCGGTCCGGCTCCTCATCCGGTCCTGTGGCCGCCAACTCCACCTCCATCTGGTGCTGCTGCTGTTACCTCTCTGCCCTTTATTTTTGAGTGACATTAGTGGAAACCCTGCTGTCTCGGCTACACTGCAAGAAGACAATCTTGAGCGAATGTGTGAAAGAATACACAGAGATCCCCCCCAGCCCTACCTCCATCCCCTCCCTACAGCACTTGTATATATATTTGTACAGATTTATCACTCTATTTTACTTGTACATTTCTACTATTCTATTTATTTTGTTAATGATGTGCATAGAGCTTTAATTCTATTTGTTCTGACGACTTTGACACCTGTCTACGTGTTTTGTTTTTTTGTCTCTCTCCCCCTTCTAGACTGTGAGCCCGTCTTTGGGTAGGGACTGTCTTTATATGTTGCCAACTTGTACTTCCCAAGCGCTTAGTCCAGTGCTCTGCACACAGTAAGCACTCAATCAATATGATTGAATGAATGAATGTATTTGTTAAGCGCTTACTATGCGCCGGGCACCGTAGTAAGTGCTGGAGTGGATACAAGCAAATCGAGTTGGACGCAGTCCCTGTCCCATGTAGGGCTAGGAGTCTCAATCCCCACTTTTCAGATGAGGTAACTGAGGCACAGAGAAGTGACTTACCCAAGGTCACACAATAGACAAGGAGTGGAGCCGGGATTAGAACCCACGACCTGCTGATTCCCGGGTCCGTGCTCTTTCCACTAGGCCAAGCTGCTTTTCCAGCGTGTTTTTAGAGTGTGCATCTGGGTGTGTGCATTGTGCATACGCACAGGTACATAAATATGCAAGTGTGAGAGGGCGTTTGTGTGCACAAAAGCGAAGCAAGTGGGGCGGACTCTCTCTACCAGTAAGCCTTGAGGATTGCCTCCATTCCCCTGCCCAAAACCATTACTCATTTGGACCAAGAGGCCAAAGTGCAGTTCAACGCGCCATTTGCACTCCCTCTAGTCAGTGGTAACCCCCGAACCCTCACTGCCCCGTCCTCAAAAGGAAAGCGCACGCCTGGTTCAAAAGGTGCAGAGCCCACTTACTGTTTCCACGAACCCTAGGTCTCTCTGAAATTGCTTTCGAATGTGGGGCGCTAGGAGCTAAAATAAAGGCTTGGTTTGAAGAGTCCCTGCATCACACTCGGATGCCACCTGTTCTTTGTACTAAAAAAAACCTCTTAATAGCTACAGGCCGTATGCTAAGTTAACTTGAGGGAATAATTCCAGCAGAAAGTGTCGACGCTCCCATACTGGGACCTGTCAAAGTGATAAAAAAAAACTGGCATTCGGCCCAATTTACCACAGTACCACTGTCGTAAATGGAAACTTGTTTTGCTCTGATTGGACCGGGAAAATCCATAACGTGTCAAATCTGGCCCTTTGAATAAATCCCCCCATTACCCTCTCACACCATATAGGAGGCCGTGCTTGGGTATTGCTTCCCTTCACAGGGATTGGGTTCTTTTATGTCCCCTCCAGCTGACCCATCCATCCCACTGACAAGATTATGGCTAAACTCGCTTACAGAAAATGACTCGGTGTGAATCGTAACTACACCAATGGCCTCCCTGTTATCTGAAGAGGATAAACAAAACAAAATCCTCTTCCAAAGCCTTCCCCACCGAGCCTCCATGACTACCTTTAGGCCCCCCTGAAGCCGTCCTCTGACTTCAGCACGGAAACTTCCAACTAGGAAAGGGCAGTGTTGAGCTCGCCGACAACACGCCACATTCGGTGGAGATTCAATTGTCAACTTCCTTCGGCTTTGACTTATCTCCGGGGTTTCGCAGTAAGGAAGAAAAACTCAAGTGAAGACAAAAAGAAGACCTAGTTTGCTACGCCAAAATAAAAAATGTACTGACAGTAATAGCAAACTCCCCGCGTGGGACAACCTGATCACTTTGTAAATTCCCCAGCGCTTAGAAGTGCTTTGCACGTAGTAAGCACTTAATAAATGCTATCACTATTATTATTACAAAGTGGTGAACCTAGCTAATTTCCACTTCCCGTGTGACTCGTTTCATTTGCTGGGGTGACCAGTTATCAAATTTCCCGCCAGCACATCTTCTGTCTTGTTTATTATGGGGGTTTTTTAAATGGAATTTTTTAAGCGCTACGTGCCAGGCGCTGTACTATGCACTGGGGTAGATACAAGCTAATCAGACAGGACACAGGCCGTGTCCCACATGTGGCTTACAGTCTTAATCCCCATTTCACCGATGAGGTAACTGAGGCCCAGAGAAGTGATTTGCCCAAGGTCACCCAGTGGACAAGTGGTGGACCCGGATTAGAACCCACATCCTTCTGATTCCCAGGCCCGTGCCCTCTCCTTCATTCATTCAATTGTATTTTTTGAGCTCTTACTGTGTGCAGAGCACTGGACTAAGCGCTCGGGAAGTGCAAGTCGGCAACATATAGAGACGGGCCCTACCCAACAATGGGCTCACAGTCCTGTATATATGTATATATCTTTGTACATATTTATTACTCTATTTATTTATTTATTTTACTTGTACATATCTATTCTATTTATTTTATTTTGTTAGTATGCTTGGTTTTGTTCTCTGTCTCCCCCTTTTAGACTGTGAGCCCACTGCTGGGTAGGGACTGTCTCTATATGTTGCCAACTTGTACTTCCCAAGCGCTTAGTACAGTGCTCTGCACACAGTAAGTGCTCAATAAATACGATTGATGATGATGATGATGATTCAGTAGCTGATGCCCTTCCTTAAATGCCTAGTGCCAAGCCACCCTCTGCCTCGGCTCCTGCCGCCAAGTTTCAGGGTTCAGGTGTAGGTTTGTGTGGATCTGGATGGAGACCACAGCGGCTTCAGGACGAGCAGTCCTGCATCATGTCTGTCCTCCCATAGGGACTTGAGAATTTCTGTGGGGCCCAGACTTTTTATTATGGCATTTGTTAGTCATTTGCCATGTTAGCCTCACGTGGGACAGGTGGAGCCCCATGTCTGCAACCTGATTAGCTTGTATCTGCCCCAGCGCTGAACAGAGTGTCTGGCACCGAGTAAGTGCTTCACAAATACTTAAAAAAAAAAAGCCGTCACCTTAATTTTTCTCTACACAGTTTCTTCTTTACCTCCCGCCGTCTTTGACTCCTACCCCTGTCCTGAGCAGCATAAAGAGGGGAATTCCACAGGTGGCAAAAGCCTCGATAAGGATATGAATGTGTCAAGCGCGGTTCTAAGAATCAATCAATCAATCAATCATATTTATTGAGTGCTTACTTTGTGCAGAGCACTGTACTAAGCATTTGGGAAGTCCAAGTTGGCAACATATAGAGACAGTCCCTACCCAACAGTGGGCTCACAGTCTAAAAGAGGGAGACAGAGAACAAAACCAAACATACTGGGTAGATACAAGATAATTGGGTCAGAGGCAATCCCTGCCCCACCTGGGTGTCACGGTTAAGCTTGGTGGGGGAACGGGTATTGAATTCCCAATTTACACTTGAGGAAATTGAGGCCCAGAGAAGGTAAGTGACTTGCCCAAGGTCACGCAGCGGAAAAGTGGGGAAGCCGGGGTAAGAACCCAGGTCTTCTGTTTCCTAGACCCGCGCTCTTTCCGCTAGGCCATGCTGCTTCTTGTAAAAACCTCTCTCTGCTGGGGTCTTTGGTCTCCCTGCGGTGCCAACTGCTTAATAAGGTTATTCTGCTGGGCTCCGGACCAGGGTCTCCACGAGCGTTTCCCCAACACCGCATCCTCACAGACGAACCAATAGGTACAGGTAACAAAGACCTTTTTCGGTGGATGGGTGATATTTCGTTAGATGAGCCCACTGTTGGGTAGAGACTGTCTCTATATGTTGCCAACTTGTACTTCCCAAGCACTTAGTACAGTGCTCTGCACACAGTAAGTGCTCAATAAATACGATTGATTGATATTCCATTAGAGCTATTCAGATAAATGAGTAGTCTTGGAATTTTTTTTTCCAAACTAAAAGCAGTTTTCCTCCAGGTTGAAAAGTAATGTGTCCTAGTCAATCAATCAATCATATTTATTGATCGCTTACTGTGTGCAGAGCACTGTACTAAGCGCTTGGGAAGTACAAGTTGGCAACATATAAAGACGGTCCCTAACCTACAGTGGGCTCACAGTCTAGAAGGGGGAGACAGAGAACAAAACCAAACATATTAACAAAATAAAATAAATAGAATACATGTGTACAAGTAAAATAAATAGAGTAATAAATATGTAGTCAATAAAGCAGAGGGCCTGGGTTCTAATCCTGGCTCTGCCAATTGCCTTCCGTGAGACCTTGGGTGAGTCACTTTTACTTCTCTGTGCCTCAGTTCCCTCATCTGCAAAGTGGAGGTTCAATACCTGTTCTCCCTCCTACTTACACTGCCAGCCCCATAGGGGACCTGATTATCTTGTGCTTAGCACAGTACAGAACAGTGCTTCACACACAGTAAGCACTTAACAAATACCATCATCATCATCATCATTATTATTATTATTATTACAGTCCTTGACACATAGCAAGCGCTTAACAAGCACCACAATCATCATCATTATTATTATTAGAATGCAATCCATACAAAATCCACATCTGATTAATACTCGCCCGCAGAAACTCTGCCAATGACACTGAAGCCATTTTTGAGTGAAAATATGTCCTCCTCAATGCTGAGAAGCCACATGGCTAGCGGATACTGCACGGGACTGGGAGTCCGAAGGACCTGGGTTCTAGACCCAGCTCCTCCGCTTTTTTGCGGTGTGACCTTGGGCAAGTCACAGCTTCTCTGTGCCTCAGTTACCTCACCTGGAAAACGGGGATTTAGACTGTGAGCCTCATGTGGGACAGGTGGAGCCCCACGTCTACAACCTGATTAGCTTGTATCTGCCCCAGCATTTACGTATTGATTACTCGATTTATTTTATTTGTACATATTGATTCTAATTATTTTATTTTGCTAATATGTTTTGTTTTGTTGGACTTCCCAAGCGCTTAGTACAGTGCTCTGCACACAGTAAGCACTCAATAAATACGATTGACTGATTAACAGAGTGCCCGGCACGGAGTAAGTGCTTAACAAATACTATTAGTGTGGCTCAGTGGAAAGAGCATGGGCTTTGGAGTCCGAGGTCATGGTCACTTGTCAGCTGTGTGACTTTGGGCAAGTCACTTAACTTCTCTGGGCCTCAGTTACCTCATCTGGAAAATAGGGATTAAGACTGTGAGCCCCACGTGGGACAACCTGATCACCGTGTAACCTCCCCAGCACTTAGAACAGTGCTTTGCACATAGTAAGCTCTTAATAAATGCCATCGTCATTATTATTATTTTTTAAAAAGCTGTCACCTTAATTTTTCTCTACACAGCCTCTCCTTCACCTCCCGCCCTCTTTGACTCGGACCCCTGTCCCGAACAGCATAAAGAGGGGAGCTCCACAGGCGACGGCAAAGGCCTTGATGAGCCACAGATTGGAGGGAGCCCTGTTGTGCCGTCTTTGTGAGTAGTGTTGGGGAGGGGAGGAGGGGAAGACAGGGAGGTCTGCCTGTCAGTCCGTGATGGGCAGAGGCGGGAATGCCAGCAGCATCTTTGGAGAAACCACCAAGAGTGGCAATGGGAGCGCAGCTGTCTCTGATCAAAGCAGCCCTCGCTCAAACACACCACAGAGGTTGCAACAAAGGAGCTCAGCCTGCGCCTGGTGCACAAAGGACTGGAGGGACCCTCATTTTTACTTCCAGGTATTCACAAACAGGGATTTTAAAAAGCGTGAAAAGGCCGCCTCACATTCCCAAAATAAGAGAGTCAGAGAAATAACACAGTCCGCGGGAGATTAAATTAGTTGACGGGCTCGCTCGTCACAGTATTAGTAATGATTATGGCATTTATCATCAAGCACTAAAGGGCAAACATTTTGCTAAGCACTGGGGAAGGAATAATCAGATGAGATGCAGCTCACCTGATTAGCTTGTAGCTACTCCAGTGCTTGAGATTCATTCATTCAATCAATCGTATTTACTGAGCGCTTACTGTGCGCAGAGCACTGTACTAAGCACTTGGGAAGTACAAGTCGGCAACATATAGAGACGGTCCCTACCCAACAATGGGCTCACAGTCTAGAAGGGGGAGACAGACAACAAAAAACATGTAGACAGGTGTCAAAATCGTCAGAATAAATAGAATTATAGCTATATGCACATCATTAAGAAAATAGACTAGTAAATATGTACCACTAAAATAGAGTAATAAATCTGTATAAATATACACAAGTGCTGTGGGGAGGGGAAGGAGGTAGGATAGAGGGGGAAAGGGGAGGAGAAGAAGATCCGGTCCGGGCCAGAGCTCATAATCTATCAATCAGCGGTCTTTACTTCACACCTACCGAGTTTAAAGCTCTATATTAAGCTCTTAGGAGAGAATGGGAGAGCAGGTAGTCTTATCCCCATTTTGCTGATTAGGAAACTGAGGCCCAGAAGTTAAGTGATTTGCCCAAGGTCATGCACACAACAGGACAGTGGTAGTCCCAAGCTGCTACTAGACCAGGTTGCCTTGCTGTATCATCTTTGAAGGGCTGGAGGATGAAGGATAACTTGAACCAGAGAGCTGATCAACTTCAGGATTTTGAGGGCAATGTGGTTCACTGGGACCAGAGCAGGTAAATTCTGCAGTTTGGGGAGGCCAGTTCTGGCCTAAAGAAAGCCCATTATCAGAGACATGCTAATGGCATTCATGGTCCCTGTAATTCCATAATAATAATAATAATAATAATAATAATAATAATAATAATAATGGCATTTATTAAGCACTTACTATGTAAGCGCTGGGGAAGTTACAAAGTGATCAGGTTGTCCCAAGGGGGCTCACAGTCTTAATCCCCATTTTACAGATGAGGTAACTGAGGCCCAGAGAAGTTAAGTGACTTGCCCAAAGTCACACAGCTGACAAGTGGCGGAGCTGGAATTTGAACCCATAACCTCTGACTCCAAAGCCTGTGTTCTTTCCATTGAGCCACATCCACATCCCCACTGGGAGATAACTCAGAAAGCAACTGAATGACTTTCTCAGACTTTCATGGCTCCAGAAATATATGATTAAGCTTTGGAGAAATGAAACCACCTAGCTCTAATGATAGCACATAATAATAATAATAATAATAGCATTTATTAAGCACTTACTATGTGCAAAGCACAGTTCTAAGCACTGGGGAGGTTACAAGGTGATCAGGTTGTCCCCTGTGGGGCTCACAGTCTTAACCCCCATTTTCCAGATGAGGTCACTGAGGCCCGGAGAAGTGAACTGACTAGCCCAAAGTCACACAGCTGACAATTGGCGGAGCCAGGATTGGAACCCATGACCTCTGACTCCAAAGCCTGGGCTCTTTCCATTGAGCTACATCCACATCCCCACTGGGAAATAACTTAGAAAACAATGGAATTCATTCATTCATTCAATCGCATTTATTGAGCACTTACTGTGTGCAGAGCACTATACTAAGCACTTGGGAAGTCCAAGTTGCCAACATATAGAGACGGTCCCTACCCAACAGCGGGCTCACAGTCTAGAAGGGGGGTGACAGACAACAAAACAAAACATATTAACAAAATAAAATAAATAGAATAAATATGTATGAGTAAAATATAGAGTAATAAATATGTACAAACAAAACAGAATGACTTTCTCAGACTCTGATGGCTCCAGAAATATATGATTAAGCTTTGGAGAAATGAAACCACCTAGCTCTAATGATAGCACATGAAAAAAGAAGACATTTGAGTGAGACAGACTGTGAGCCCACTGTTGCGTAGGGACTGTATATGTTGCAAACTTGTACTTCCCAAGCGCTTAGTACAGTGCTCTGCACACAGTAAGTGCTCAATAAATATGATTGATGATGATGACAGAGAGAGAGAGGGAGGGAGAAGGGACACATTCACATCTGTCCATTCCACATATGGGGCAAATGACAGGTTTGGGGGGCAAGGGAAGCCATGATTGACGTGAGGAGAACAGCCAGAGACAATAGGCTCTGGGGTCCTTGGGAAATCAATCAATCAATCGTATTTGTTGAGCGCTTACTGTGTGCAGAGCACTGTACTAAGCGCTTGGGAAGTACAAGTTGGCAACATATAAAGACAGTCCCTACTCAACAGTGGGTTCACAGTCTAGAAGGGGGAGACAGAGAACAAAACCAAACATATTAACAAAATAAAATAAATAGAATAGATACGTACAAGTAAAATAAATAGAGTAATAAATATGTACAAACATATATACATATATACAGGTGCTGTGGGGAAGGGAAGGAGGTAAGACTGGGGGGGATGGAGAGGGGGACGAGGGGGAGAGGAAGGAGGGGAAAGAGGCAAAGACCCCCAAAAGGCCCAACCCCTTCACCACCCATCACCCCTCTTTAGAATGAACTAGCCCTCCTCCTTCTCAGCAGTCTCTCTGCCTTTTCTCAGGGGAAAGAAGATGATAGAAGGAAAGCTCTTTGAGGCCAGGTACCGTGTCTACTATTTCTCCTGGTACTCTCCCAAGTGCTTGGTACGGTGTTCTGCACTTAGTAGGTGCTCAATAAATACTATTAAGTGATGGATGCATGTTGATCAGACAGTGCTGAGGCAGGCTGTATTGATTAAATAATTGCTTGTTGGATGTATGCTGATTGATCAGACGCTCCCTGGCCATATTGAGGGGTTTCTGTTAATGATGTGCATCTAGCTTTATTTCTGTTTATTCTGATGACTTGACACCTGTCCACATGTTTTGTTTTGTTGTCTGTCTCCCCCTTCTAGACTGTGAGCCCATTGTTGGGTAGGGACCGTCTCTATATGTTGCCAACTTGTACTTCCCAAGCGCTTAGTACAGTGCTCTGCACACAGTAAGCGCTCAATAAATACAATTGATTGATTGATGTGCATCTAGCTTTATTTCTGTTTATTCTGATGACTTGACACCGGTCCACATGTTTTGTTTTGTTGTCTGTCTCCCCCTTCTAGACTGTGAGCCCATTGTTGCGTAGGGACCATCTCTATGTGTTGCCAACTTGTACTTCCCAAGCGCTTAGTACAGTGCTCCGCACACAGTAAGTGCTCAATAAATATGAATGATCACGCCACAGAAAGGAGAAAATTGAGGCCTAAAGCCCCGAGGTGACCCTCTCAAGGACCCAACAGTCATCATTGGAGACTGTTGTCACCCCCAGATCCCCTTTGCCCTAACTAGGCCCACAAAGGGCATTTTCACTCTTTAGAAGACTTCATGAAAACAGCCACATCCTCCAGGTACCCAAAACACTACATAGTTCATCCACGAACTTGTTCTCACATCAGCTCACTAAATTAAATGGTTCTTTGTCTGGAGGATTGGAAGTTTCCTTATAAGAAAGGAGGAAAGCCAAGAAATGAAGGCTTTTTCCTGATTACAATTGACAGCTGCTGCCGCATTAGTGGATTAGCTAGTGTGATTCTTTCCCATGGAGCCTTGCATGAGTTGCCCGAGATAAAGAGCCACTGAAGGGGAAAGAGACGGGGCCTGAAACAGGAAGGATTGAGAAGCAATGGCAGTCTACATCTCTGATTACACAGTGTTGGTTCAAACCCTCATGGTGGCCTTGATACAGCCCACATAGATGAGAAATTGAAATTTGTCTCAGTGGGCAAATAGTTTTCCCATATAATGAGGGTCCTGGGACATTTCTCATCTCCCCAGAATTAGCAGAGGAAGCCCACTAACACTCTGGGGGGCTTGGGACCGAACTGCAGCCCATGGAATCCATGGGATTGTGATGGACATAGCTTCCTCTGGAGTCCCTGAAGCGATGCTGGCTCCCACCCCTCTTCCCTGGCATCCCAATGGGGTCACTAAGGCTTTCCAATTGGTGAACTCTACACGAAGGGGTTTAAAAGCCCACAGTGCACCTACTGAAGGTGAAAGGAAAGTGTTACACATCCCTTACTGTGGGCGTCCTTACAGATGGGCGCACGGGTGTAGGCCCTGCCCGTAATCCCTCAGGAGGAATTTCCCATTCATGAGGGAGTGAGGCATTGAGGCCTTGTGGAAAGAAGCCAGGGCTGGGAATCAGAACCAACTGTCGGCTCTGCCACTGACTCAATCTGCCCATCTGAAAAATGGGGGAGCAACCCCTGCCACTCCCTCCCTCTCGGAGCTGTCTTATGAATACGGACTTGGGAGTCAGAGGACATAGATTCTAATCCCAGCTCCACCACTTATCCTCTAGGTGATCTTGGGCAAGTCACTTAACTTCTCTGTGCCTCAGTTACCTCATCTGTAGGAGGCCTTCCCAGACTGAACCCCTTCCTTCCTCTCCCCCTCGTCCCCCTCTCCATCCCCCCATCTTACCTCCTTCCCTTCCCCACAGCACCTGTATATATGTTTGTACATATTTATTACTCTATTTATTTATTTTACTTGTACATATCTATTTTATTTATTTTATTTTGTTAGTATGTTTGGTTTTGTTCTCTGTCCCCCCTTTTAGACTGTGAGCCCACTGTTGGGTAGGGACTGTCTCTATATGTTGCAAATTTGTACTTCCTAAGTGCTTAGTACAGTGCTCTGCACATAGTAAGCACTCAATAAATACGACTGATGATGATGATGATGATGACTGTGATTCACTTGTGGGACACGGACCGTGTCCACCCTGGTTAGTTTGTATCTACTTCAGTGTTTAGTACAGTGTCTGGCACATAAGCAGCCCTTAAAAAAAATACCAATCTGAGCTTTGGCAGATGTTCAAAACTCCAGATGAATTCCAAGGAGGGGCTGGAGTCTTGTCGCTCTGCAGTCAACTATTTGAGAGTGACCCAATCTTCTTACAAAAATGAACTTTCTTTCAATCATTCCGCCATACCATTTTATATGGAAAAGCCTATTTGGGTGGCTGAAAATGATTTTTAAAAAATCAACCCCCATTAATTGAAAAGTGAAAGGTTTTAGAAAAAGAACCAGGGTTCTAATCCCAGGTCCAACACGCATCTGCTGTGTGACCTTGGGGAAGTCATTTAACTTCTCTGAGCCTCAGTTACCTCATTTAGAAATGGGGATTAGACTGTGAACCCCCTGTGGGACATGGACTATGTCCAATCTGATTAGCCTGTATCTACCCCAGCAATTAGTACAGTGCTTGGTACATAGTAAGTGTTTAACAAATGACATACAAAAAAAGAGGATTCAAACAGCCACAAAAGCATCCGAGAACGCTGCTCAGTCAACTTAGCTTCCTTAGAAAAGTACTAAATTTTCAGGGAGTAAAAAAGTGCTAATAGGCACCAGATTTCAGTGTGACCCGATTAGTTGTATTTGAGACAGGAAGAAGCTATCCCCTAAAAGCGGGTCTTCATTTTCTGTCAGGGCTCAGCCCTGTCACATCTGGATGTGGTCTTGGGCATCTCTCAGGCCAGATTCAGAAGGGATAGTTCTGAGAGCCAGTCTCCAATTCCCCCGCTTACTATATCTCCCCCCATCCAACCGGGCCTGAAGCCAGGACATTGGGCTGGCATTTAGAGCCCTGGCATCTCTCCTGGGCCAAATGAAGCCTTGCTAGAAGGGGTTAAAAGCTTCCAGAAGGTCAGGCCAAGTCTGGGCTAATTTCCAGCTCCAGAGCAACATGAGAGAGCCTTCAGATGGATCCCTCCACATTAATAAAGTGATTTTTTGGAGAGTGATGAAATCACTAAATGGATTTCCTCTAGACTCTCCTGCTGTTCAAAGAGGCTTCAAAGTCAGCAAGACGGCTTCAAGGTCACCAAGATGGCAGCCCCCAACCCCCTGAACTCCCAAGTCCAGGAGAGTCTGATGGGAAAGAGAGGAATTCTAGGAAGCAAGTGGTGGGAAGTAGGGATTCCAGGGCCCCACTACCCACAAATTCAACAGTCTGGAAGAGTTAGTTAAAGCATTTATTACTTGCAAAAAGACCTTTTCGACTAAGATCCTGCATTCACTCTCATTTGGAAGCTGAGATTGCTATCTTTGTTCTGCTCTCCCACCCACATCCCGGTCCTTCCCCAAACCTAAAGCAGGGAGTCTCCATCTTCCCCTCTCTGACCCACCAGTCTCTAGGCAACACTCTACCCTCCTCCCAAGCGAGACTTCTCACTATCCTTCTCTCGCTTCTCTCCCACCTCCACACCCTTGCTCACAGCCAAGATTCTGGGAGTGAAAGGGGGATGGTGAAGAGCAGAGCAGTCAGAAGCTGAGAAGGGGAAGTGAAAAGTTGGAGAAGATGACCGAAAAACATTCAGATGGCAGATAAGTGGGCATGAAAAGCAGCAGATGGTCAGGTGGAAAAGGGTGCCGACGAGCAAAAACCACTAAAAAAAGGACCACTTCTCTGTCTCTCTGCACTCAGGGGTCTGTCTGGATCTCTGCCCCTTTACCTTCCTTCCATCCCCGCAGAAAGCTGCAGCCCCTCACCTGCATTCATCCCTGTGCTCAGGATAGAAAGTTGGCTCCCATGGTGATGGAGATGAGGCAGGTAATTGCTGTTTCTGGACTAGCTAATGCCTCCTAATGAGCAGGACCACAGGGCTGCCGTTTTGAGCATCTGCTTTTAGGGCGTGCATCAGCTGACCCGGGGGGAAAGGTCGTTTTCAACCCATCTGGCTCAGGATGTGGCGTGTTGTCACATGACAGTCATCTAGCTGAAAAGAGGATTTTACAAGACATGTGTGCCCCTGCTAATGACGGATAAGAAACAAGAGGAAGAGCTTCCTGCAGATCTCGCCTCTGGAAATGGCTCGAGGTAAGGGAGAAATGAATAATGCAGGGTCCAAAATGTGAGCTGGGGTATGGAATCTTGCTACCGACTCTCACCTACCTGAGAGTTTAAAAATAACACTGTAGCCGACAGGTGACTTTGAATCACGGTTTGGATCTTAGTCTCCAAGAGCTCTAACTGTAATTTAAATGTTCAAATTGTCATCGTAAAGGGAAGGCACTTCTGGCTTCAGAGAGTACAGTCCAGCCTGATTCATTCAATCTGCAGGGCAACTTCAGAGGTCGATATGATTTTCAGGGGGATGGGTTGGGTGAAGATGAGGAATTAAGGCTTTCTACTTTGGGTGGAGCAGTCAAGACTTTATTGGAGGTGGGGGTGGAGGGGCTGGTTATCCCATTCCCTGAAAAACCTATGGTGGAGGAGTCTTGACAGGATGGGTGGGGACCCAGTCACTTCCTCCTCCTCAGCAGTAACCACTGCAACCGCCCCCCTCCAGCCATTGTTTCTGCTACTACCACCCCAGTTGAACAGGACCATCCATCTTGGGCTGTCCCCCTGCCGTTTCAGCCCAGCTGATCGGGTCAACAAGAGTATAACTGGAGGCAGGGGCAGCAGAGAAAACAGCAGCGGAAGAGGCAGCTTGGTGAATCTCCTCTTCCTCTCTCTGTCCGTTTCCCCCCAAGCACCCTGGAGGCCTGTCATGCCCTCCTGCTTGGAAGTCCGAGGATTTCTAGAAATCCATTCCCCTTAGCCTTTTAAATGACTCCTAGGAATGACCACCTTATAAAAACTCTCACCCCTTCCCTCCTCCCCTCCTTATCTTCCATCTTCAACCCCTCACTCTCCAACGTCTTCTTCCCCTCTGCCTTCCAGCATGCCCACCTCTCCCCCATCCTAAAAAGACCCTCTCTTGACCCCACTGCCCCCTCACCTTATCTCCCTCCTACCCTGCCTTTCCAAACTCCAAGAGCAAGTCATCTACACTCGCTGCCTCGAATTCTTCCACTTCAACTCTCTCCTGGACCCCCTCCAATCTGGCTTCCGTCCCCTACACTCCACCAAAACTGTCCTCTCAAAGGTCATCAGTGACCTCCTTCTTGCCAAATCCAATGGCTCCTACTCTATTCTAATCCTCCTCGACCTCTCAGCTGCCTTCGATACTGTGGATCGCCCCCTTCTCCTCAACACGCTATCTAAACTTGGCTTCACCGATTCCATCCTCTCCTAGTTCTCCTCTTCTCTCTCCAGCCATTCATTCTCAGTCTCCTTTGCAGGCTCCTCCTCCCCCTCCCATCCCTTTACTGTAGGGGTTCCTCAAGGGTCAGTTCTTGGTCCCCTTCTGTTCTCTATCTACATTCACTCCCTTGGTGACCTCATTCACTCCCACGGCTTCAACTATCATCTCTATGCAGATGACACCCAAATCTACATCTCCTCCGCTGTTCTCTCTCCCTCCCTCCAGGCTCCTATCTCCTCCTGCCTTCAGGACATCACCTGGATGTTCACCCACCACCTAAAACTCAACATGTCCAAGACTGAGCTTCTTATCTTCCCTCCCAAACCCTGTCCTCTCCCTGACTTTCCCATCACGTGGATGGCACTACCATTCTTCCTGTCTCACAAGCCCGCAAATCATGGTGTCATCCTCAACTCTGCTCTCTCGTTCACCCCACACATCCAATCCGTCACCAAAACCTGCCGGTCTCACCTCCACAACATCACCAAGATCCACCTTTTCCTCTCTATCCAAACCACTACCTTGATGGTACAATCTCTCATCTTATCCCAACTGGATTACTGCATCAGCCTCCTTTCTGATCTCCCATCCTCCTGTCTCTCCCTGCTTCAGTCTATGCTTCACTCTGCTGCCCAGATTATCTTTCTACAGAAACGTTCAGAGCATGTCACGCCCCTCTTCAAAAATCTCCAGTGGTTGCCTATCAATCTTCACATGAAGCAAAAACTCCTCACTATTGGATTCAAAGCTCTCCATCACCTCACCCCCTCCTACCTCACCTCCCTTCTCTCTTTTTACAGGCCAGCCCACACACTCTGCTCCTCTGCCACTAACCTCCTCATTGGGCCTTGTTCTCGCCTGTTCTGCCTTTGACCCCTGGTCCAGGTCCTACCTCTGGCCTGGAATGCCCTCCCTCCTCACATCCACCAAACTAGCTCTCTCCCCGCTTCAAAGCCCTCCTGAGAACTCACCTCCTCCAGGAGGCCTTCCCAGACTGAGCCCCTCTTTTCCTCTGCTCCTCCTCCCCTCCCCCATCACCCTACTCCCTCCTGCTGCTCTACCAACTTCCCTGCCCCGCAGCACTTGCGTATATTTGTGCATATTTATTATTCTATTCATTTTTATTAATGATGAGTATACATCTATAATTATCTTTATTTTGATGCTATTGATGCCTGTCTACTTGTTTTGTTTTGTTGTCTGTCTCCCACTTCTAGACTGTGAGCCCGTTGTTGGGTAGGGGTTGTCTATCTGTTGCCGAACTGTATTTTCCAAGCACTTGGTACAGTGTTCTGCACACAGTAAATGCTCAATAAATAAGATTGAATGAATGAATGAGTGGAAGAGGCAGGTTGGTGAATCTCCTCTTTCTCTCTCTGCCCGTCTCCCCCCAAGCATCCTGGAGGTCTAAGTCATCCTGCGTGGATGTCCGGGGATTTCTAGAAATCCATCCCGCTTAGCCTTTTAAATGACTCCTAGGAATGACCAGCTAATTGGTACTGCTCTGAACCTGCATCCCAGCTGGAACCAGCTGGCCCGGCGGAGCAGAAATCCTCCAAGCATTTCTCTTCCTGTGGAGTTGCAGCTCCAGTTTGGGGGAAGATTAGCTCCTGAGGCAATTCCAAACCCTTCCAACGTTTTGGGGACCCTGACAACAGCCAGCTCGCCCGTGAGATTCCGGGGGTGGGAAGAGGCCGGGAAGGAGACTTCGGCATTCTTTTCCCTTGTCACCAGAAGCCCTTTGCAGATCACACCCCTGCAAACCTTTCAGATCCAACACACCGAGTCCAAGTTATTCCGGGGCTGTCACCGAAGTGAATTACAAGTCAATTTTGAGCATGCTGAGTCACGGCAGAGGACGGAGCGCTCGGCTAGACAGTGAGCCCTGCAGCGCCACCGGAATAGCTAATGCGGTGCTTGACGCATTGGAGGGCGCTTAATAACCGACTGTGGAGGTGGGGATGACCACGGCAGGTGGCACGCTAGAAAACGGATCTTTTTTTGCTATTATCATCAGCAATCGTATTTATTGAGCGCTTACTGTGTGCAGGGCACTGTACTAAGCGCTTGGGAAGTACAAGTTGGTACTATTGACCAGTTTGGGCTGGTCTGACAGAGATCCTTGAGACTGCTCTGAGAGGAGACTTCTGTGCCCCCACCCTTCTCTTCTCCATGGGACATTGAGTGTCCCAGACCCGGGCACACTAAGCCACAGCGGTTTTCCTTCCCTCAGAAGAGGGCTGCCCATTCCCATGATCCCACCACACCCAATCCCAAGGGCCTGAACAATGGCTCCTCATCCTGCAGGAAGGGTTCGCGTTGCATTCTCCTCTGGCCGCTGCTGCTCTCTAGTGATGGCAGAGTAGGAATGTTTGTCTACAAAGCTCCACCCTCTCTTCTAAAATATCACCAGGTTGCTGAAGAGACACTGTCCAGAAACAACCAGGCCCCAAGCCTTCGGGGGAGCCCAGCCTAAATTCTCACCCTTCCTGGGCGACGTGTATCCGGCAACCGTGGTGCCCTCACTTTTCCCAAGCCACCCGGGCGTGAGACCCGGATGAAATCTAGCCACTCAGAACGTCAGCCCTGCCCGGAATCAAATCATCTGACAGCTTTCTGCGGGCAAAGCACTGCACTAAGCGCTTGGGAGAGAACAGTGTAACAGAGTTGGTAGAAACATCCCTTGCCCACGATGAGCTTGCAGTCTAGAGGAAGAACCAATGATGCTGATGGGTACAGGACAGGCTGGGGGATAGGATGGCCAGGAGCAGTGGCTCATCTGAGGTCGACAGAAATGGGAAGATTCTCCATTTCCCCCTTAGCAAGAGGTCCCCTCAGGTCTCCTGTGGTTCAGTGTGAGAATAAACCAAAGGGAATCTGGAAAGAACCATAGAAGGGGCTGCAGGCAGACAGGCTGCAGCACACAGTGAGCTTTCAGCACTGCTGTCACTAGCTGGCTCACTGCAAGAGAGTGTCAAAAATGCAGGGTGGCACAGACACTTGGCGGCCGAGGACAGAGGGCGACTACCAGGTATTTACAGGCCTCACCCTCCCTAACATGAGGCTGGGAGCCCCACGTGGGACAAGAACTGTGTCTGATCTACACATGCTGTATCTACCCCAGTGCTTAGGGCAGTCTTTGCCACACAGTAAGCGCTCAAATACCATTTATTGTTATTATTATTTATAGTGGCATTCATTTATAATATTCAATTTAATAAATAATATTAATTTGAATGATATATGCGAAGTGTTTACTGTGTGCCAGGCACTGTACTAAGTGACGGGGTAGATTCAAGCTAATCAGGTTGGGCACAGTCCGTGTCCCACACGGAGCTCAGAGTCTTAATTCCTCTTTTACAGATGAGGTAAGAAGCACAGAAAAGTTAAATCAATCAATCAAATCAATCGTATCTATTGAGCGCTTCCTGTGTGCAGAGCACTGTACTAAGCGCTTGGGAAGTACAAGTTGGCAACATATAGAGACAGTCCCTACCCAACAGTGGGCTCACAGTCTAAAAGTCTTAAATGACTTGCTCAAGGTCACACAGCAGATGGGTAGCAGAGCCAGGATTAGAACCCAGGTCCTCCTAACTCCCAGACTTGCTTTCTATCCACTAAGCCACACTACTTCCCCATTAAATGCTGAAAAGGGTACACACTGTGGTGTCTCTGGACATCACATCTGCATTGATTCCCTTGGTGTTCTGTTCAGATGACAGTAAAGTAGCCACGGTAAAAATATTTCGAAAATCCATTTCTAAAATAAATGGGCCACTTTCTGGAAGCATATTATGTTTCTAAGTTCAGGATGTTCTTGGATGCAAGTATTGATGGGCGGAGGGGTGGGGGAAGAGGAAAATGTGCTTGTTTTCAGCAGGGTTGCCCACACCAGCTTCGGTATATACGTGCTGCATACAATTCGGGTGGGCTCCACCCGGACGATTTAGGGTTTCACTTGTCCTGAGGCCTGCTCCTTCCACAGACAGGAGGATGATCAGACACCCCAGAATGAAACAGACGCCTAGGGCAGGGAAGGTCGAGAGAGTGGAAATCAGAACGGAGCATCGCCCCGTGGTGGGAGAGGCTCTGGCTCCTAAAAGGGTTCTGAGTCTTCAGGGATGGGTTTAGAGTGTGACATCCCCACCATGGAGGTCAGGGAGTGGGTTTGGCATGGCCGCCTCCCCATCCAACACTGCTACAATAGCATTTCCTAAACGCGATTAGGAACCAGAAGATAGAATAGCAGTCTTAGGAGTCAAAAGTCGTGGGTTCTAATCCCGGCTCCTCCACTTATCAGCTGTGTGACTTTGGGCAAGTCACTTAACTTCTTTGTGCCTCAGTTACCTCATCTGTAAAATGGGGATTAAGACTGTGAGCCCCCCCCCCCACCACCATGGGACAACCTGATCACCTTGTAACCTCCCCAGCGCTTAGTACCGTGCTTTGCACATTGTAAGCGCTTAATAAATGCCATCATATTATTATTATTATTCTTTGTGCCTCAGTTACCTCATCTGTAAAATGGAGATGAAGACCGTGAGCCCCACCTGGGACAACCTGATAAACTTGGATCTACCCCAGCACTCAGAACAGTGCTTGGCACATAGTAAGCGCTTAACAAATACCATCATTATTATTATTATTATCATCTCCTACCTCACAAGGGGCGGGACCGAAGCTGAGCATCACAGAGCCCATTGCTTGACGGGGCCGGTCCCTGGAGACAGGCGTGCAGGCACGTGCAAACACAGTCACCCCATCTCTTTGGCAAACTGGAACCGCTTCCAGAAGGCCCCATATTGGGCTGAAGAAGTTTCTCCCGGCGTGGCCCCGCTCTCCCTGCACTTACAGAAAGAAAGAGCAACTTCTTCCCTCTCTTGTCGGGAGACAGAGGCAATTCGGGGGAGAATGGAGATGCCTGCTGAGACTCACTCTGGTCCTGCAGCGGCAGCAGGAGGATGGACGAGTTGACCTCCAGAGGTGCCTTCTCACTGACTTGTGTGCATTCCCAGTAGAGTCCCTTGTAGCCCCAGGGAATTCTCTGGGATCCACAGCCTCAGCAGAGGTTGGTTGCACAGCTTCATTCCAGGGAGCTCGTTGTGGGCAGGGAATGTGTCTGTTTGTTGCTATATTGTACTCTCCCAAGTCCTTAGTAAAGTGCTCTGTGCACAGTCAGTGCTCAATAAACACGACTGGATGAATAAATGAAAGGGAGGCGCGGACCCAGCTACCTTTCCTAATAATTTGTTGCTCCCAGCTAAGGAACCCGCCATTCTAAATGGGGATTTTTGCAGACGTGCGCCATTTTCTTCTTGAAGCCTGGCTGTGCTGAGAACATTTTTCTCAGGCAAAGTTACTTGCTGAGAGGAGATATTCACTTTTGCAGCAGGCCAAGGGCAGTCTACTAATTCCCCACCTTCGAGACAGATCTGTCAACCCTCCCTCTTCCTCTCGATGGGCAGGACTCAGCTCCTCTTGCGGTTTTCCTCTTCCCTTTCTCCCATCTTTTCTTCCCTCTCCCACCCGCTTAAAGCACTGCCCAAATCCTACCCAAGCTCAATTTGGAAAGTTGGCATCCCTGATCATGACAGCTCACTAGCAGCCAGGATTTCCCAGTAATGGTTCTCAAAGCCAGTCCAACCCTGCTTGACATCTGGCTTAGTCTATCCTAAATCACGCCTACCTAAATTTAAGCCTGATCCCGCTTGTCCCCGCTAAACTGTAAGCTTGCTTTGGGCGGTCTACTAACTCAGTTATATTATACTCTCCTAAGCGCTTAGTACACTGCACTGCATCCAGTTAGCACTCAATAAATACCACTTTATTTGGGGGTATTTTACTATACCACTTTGCTTGACAGTCTTTCCGTCAGTGAAAACAGTTTCTCACCCTTCCTCACGCAGTCTCTCTCCAGAGAGTTAAAGGCTGTTTTTATTATAATCATAATGATGGAACATATGTAGATTTTGTTAATTAGTAATTAGGAAATCTAATTAGGTGTCTTGGCTGGAAAATCCTTGATTCTTTCTGTATCGGTATTTTGTTTTCTCCAACCTTCACAGAAAAAGTGTGCAACTTAGATGAGATAGAGGATGAGTCCCTCACCCACTCTGGAGTTCTATCCACTTCTAGGGCTGCTTAAAGCCTTGTGACTACTCCTGACTTACGAATAGAAACACAAACCAGCTGCTCGGACACGTGGCTCCTTGGGCTGGCGAGGTTCAGACTGAGCAGAAATTCAAGGCAACATTTCAAGTACAGAAGAATGAGAACGATTCACGAGGGCTGGGCTACGCCGGGGGATGGCAGAAGTGGTGACTGCCACAGGCTGGATGCCTGGTAGGGGAAGGAAAATGGAATTCGACAGGGTTGGCTAGTCAAATAAAGACATGCAGTATTGTAAGTAAGGGAAAGGGGAGGCAAGGCCAGGTAGCTGGGATAGGGCATGGTATAGAAAAGGATTAAGAAATGCGGGACTGCCAAAGGCTCAGAAATATACCTATTCATTCAATCGTATTTATTGAGCACTGTGTGCAGAGCACTGTACTAAGCACTTGGGAAGTACAAGTCGGCACCTATTAGAGACGGTCCCTACCCAACAAAGGGCTCCCAGTCTAGAAGGGGGAGACAGACAACAAAACAAGTAGACTGGCGTCGATACCATCAGGATAAATAGAATTATAGCTCTATATGCATCATTAATAAAATACCTAGGCATGTCTCTGCTTAAACCAGTGTTGAAAATAGTCTTGACCATTCTTCTCTCTCCCTGGGCATAGGGGCCACAGGTGTGACCCCACTAAGGCAAAGAGGTTGGGTACTAAGAGCTTGGGAAATACAAGTCCGCACCTGATAGAGACGGTCCCTACCCAACAACGGGCTCCCAGTCTAGAAGGGGGAGACAGACAACAAAACAAGTAGACAGGTGTCAATACCATCAGGATAAACAGAATTATAGCTCTATACGCATCATTAATAAAATACCTAGGCATGTCTCTGCTTAAACCAGTGTTGAAAATAGTCTTGACCATTCTTCTTTTTCCCTGGGCATAGTGGCCACAAATATGATCCCACTAAGGCAAAGAGGTAGATGTCAAAATGATTTCTTTCCACGAATAGGAAAGTGTAGCAGAAGGAGTTTGGACATACAAACACACCACTTGCTAATTACTTGGAAGGAACGCCAAGTTTGTTTGGGGCAGGGAGCGTATCTACCCATTCCGTTATTGTCCTCTCCCAAGTGCTTAGTACCATGCTCTGCACACGGTAAGCATTTAATAAATGCTGCTGATTTACTAAGTGAATGCTAAGTATGTTGAGCTTTTCTGCAGCACATTGTGTTATATAAATGTGGTTTCTTTTGCTGCTTTTATTTCAAATAAACCCATACTAAGTTTATAATAGTAAAGCCTCAAAAGTCCAAAAAAATTGGCAAATAACTACATTGTTACTTATGATGCCATGGTCTTACTGACCTAAAGGCAGGTCTGCTGAATAAAAGTCTATCCTAAGGTTTAAGACACAATACTCAATCTAGAGAAAAACAACAAAGTACCTTTGTCAGTTGAAATATACATTTCTACTGGCTCACAGGTAGGGAATTAGCAAATGTACTTTCCGCAAAAGCGGGTTTATCCGGGTTTGGCACGCCACATTTTTGGAAAAATATCTTGTGCATGGCATCGGGACAGCTGAGTTTTCCACAAGGACGAAACCCTCGCCCTAGTAATAAATACCAGGCTAAGTTCTAGCTGATCCTTCCCCAGGCTAGCTTAAACATAGTCAGGTAGACTCCAGATAACAATCTAGTACTTGGACAAGTGAAGAAAGGGTCAAAATTTCACATTCCAAACTCCTACTCCCAAGTATCGTCCAGATGATTCAATTACATTTGGATGAGGAACACCTTCTAGGATACTTATATGGACCACAAGGCTGAGACAGTGGTTTGGGAGAATGTTACATGGAGGCCCACACCCTAGGCAGCATGCGAATGATTATGAATGGCTCTACAGACTCTGCACAGCTATATAACGACCCTATTTTCATCAGAAGTGTAGAATTTAATCATCTGCCGTATTCTGCTACCTAGGCACTACCCAAAGAAGCATCCTATAGGAAAAGAGGTACAGGAATAGACTCAAAAGAGGCAAGAATGGTCTTCTTCAGGCTGCAAGCCAAGGTGGGAAAAAAACGGGCATCAAATTCCATATCAAATTGAAGCTGTACAAGGACTTTCTTTCTATATGGCTGGAAGATGGGGACCTACTCTAAATAATAATAACAATGATAATGTTGGTATTTCTTAAGCGCTTACTATGTGCCAAGCACTGTTCTAAGCACCGGGGAGGATACAAGGTGATCAGGTTGTCCCACGTGGGGCTCACAGTCTTCATCCCCATTTTACAGATGAGGTAACTGAGGCGCAGAGAAGTTAAGTGATTTGCCCAAAGTCACCCAGCTGACAATTGGCGGAGCTGGGATTTGAACCCATGACCTCTGACTCCAAAGTCCTGGCTCTTTCCACTGGGCCACACTGCTTCTCGTGCCACACCCTGCTCCTGGAGCAGTTTCACCAGTATCCCCGACCCACCAAAGACCAAACCTAACAGTTACGACCCACCAAGGAAATTCCAGGGATAGGTTATATATAAAAGGGAAGAAGTTCCCCACCAATTCAAGATCAGAGCCCCCAACCCCTAAATAAGGGGCATTTTTACGGGTGTGAGTTCCAAGGCCATTCTAATTCAGGGCCACATCCAAGGCCCAGGCACTAGCAAGGAAAGTCTAAGTGCTTTTATGCCTTTAGCGATCCAAGGATTGAGACAGCATCAGTCATCCTAGTTTATTCCACTGAGTAAAATGAATAAGTCATTAGCAGCGACTTCAGCGTCCGCGATGCACGTTGTTGGGGGAATACTGAGCTTCCCTTTTCTCATCCTTGGCATTTTTCTTTCCTAACCAAGATAGGATCCGAAGGTGTCAATAGCTGCAGCTACGGTCATTAGGATGCAATAGGGCAATTTCTTTATTGGATAAGGAGGTTGGGGTTTTCTCCAGCTGAATCTGTATTCTGAGAAACGGTGACACCATCCATAATGCTCGCCAGCCTGGGGTATTGAACAGTCACAATGAAATAGTGTAACCTGGTTAAATTGCCTCCCAGGTGCTCAAACGGACTATTCATTCTGCAGTTTATTCCCACCCCTGCCATCCTGTCCGCTCCTAGGCTGGGGATAGCGATTTGTCAAGAGGTAACTAAAGGTCAAAGGTTCCCTGGGTTGTCCCCAAGGCCCAGTCCCCGTTGGCTAGAGTCCAGCCCCATCTACTCACTCTTGTTATTTCCGTAAAAATTGAAGCTGCGTGTGAAAACCTACTTGCTTTCCGATAGATTTCATTAAGAATATGAGCCTCTCGCATAGCATGAATTTTGGATTAATTTGTTGGTAAAACGAGTTGAATGAAATGCAGATGTAACTGCATAATGAAATTGCATATCCACATTTTTTGATATGAACAGAAGTGCCTCGATACAGTTTGTAACAGATGCTTCTTTTATTAGCGACATTTTAGAGTTTTAGGTGGGGAGAGTTCTAGAATTCCTTCTCAAGAGGTGCCATCTTGTGGCTTGAGCTTTTTGGAGTGGGACCCTTAATAATAATAATAATAATAATAGCATTTATTAAGCACTCACTATGTGCAAAGCACTGTTCTAAGCGCTGGGGAGGTTACAAGGTGATCAAGTTGTCCCACGGGAGGCTCACAGTCTTAATCCCCATTTTACAGATGAGGTAACTGAGGCCCAGAGAAGTTACGTGACTTGACCAAAGTCACACAGCTGACAATTGGCAGAGGCAGGATTTGAACTCATGACCTCTGACTCCAAAGCCCATGCTCTTTCCACTGAGCCACGCTGCTTCCCCTGACCCTTGTCACTTTGGACTCCCAGATCCAGAAGGCGATAGCCTCTTTCCTGGCTTAAACCAGGGGCCAAACCGGAGGGGACAGAGGATGAAGAAGCAGTGTGGCCTAGTGGATAGAACATGGGCTCGGGAGCCAGAAGGACCTGGGTTCCAATCCCGCCTCTACAACTTTTCTGCTGTGACCTTGAACAAGTCACTTCACTTCTCTAAGCAGTGAGAAGCAGCGTGGCTCAGGGGAAAGAGCCCGGGCTTGGGCGTCAGAGGCTGTGGGTTCTAATCCCGGCTCCTTCACTTGTCAGCTGTGTCACTTTCACTTCTCTGGGCCTCAGTGACCTCATCTGTAAAATAGGGGTTAAGACTGTGAGCCCCACATGGGACAACCTGATTACCTTGTATCTCCCCCAGCGCTTAGAACAGTGCTTGGCAAATAGTAAGAGCTTAACACATACCATCATTATCATGAGAGAAGCAGTGTGGCTCAGTGGAAAGAGCCCGGGCTTTGGAGTCAGAGGTTGTGGGTTCAAATCCCCGCTCTGCCAACTGTCAGCTGTGTGACTTTGGGCAAGTCACTTAACTTCTCTGTGCCTCAGTTACCCCATCTGGAAAATGGGGATTAAGACTGTGAGCCCCCCGAGGGACAACCTGATCACCTTGTAACCTCCCCAGTGCTTAGAACAGTGCTTTGCACATAGTGAGTGCTTAATAAATGCCATCATTATAAGCGCTTAGTACAGTGCTCTGCACACAGTAAGCGCTCAATAAATACGATTGATGATTATCATTATTCTTCTATGAACTTCAGTTCCCTCATCTATAAAATGGGTATTACGACTGAGAGCCCCATGTAGGACAGAGACTATGCCAAGCTGATTAGCTTGTATTTACCCCAGTGCTTAGTACAGTGCCTGGCCCATAGTAAACGCTTCACAAAATTTAAAATATATGTATATTTAAAAGAAAAAGCGGATTGGGGGCAGACAAGAGGAATGACAACCCCGCAACAGCAAAGGACTGTGAGAATTGTTCACCCACCACTGCCCATCGTTTGCTCAGACCCCAGAATACCCACATTCCTTTGTCCCACAGTCAACACGTCTCTATGCTCTGTACATAGCTGCAATTTACATTAATGTTTCTCTCCCCCTCTAGACTGTAAGCTCATTGTGGGCAGGGAATGTGTCTGTTTATTGTTGTGTTGCAGTCTCCCAAGAGCTTAATACAGTGCTTTGGACACAGTGAGCACTCAATAAATACGATTGGGTGAATGAATGAAGTCAAGGGGCAGGTAGAAGGCTCAGTGGAAAGAGCCCGGGCTTTGGAGTCAGAGGTCATGGGTTCGAATCCCGGCTCCGCCACATGTCTGCTGTGCGACCTTGGGCAAGTCACTTCACTGAGCCTCAGTTACCTCATCTGTAAAATGGGGATTAAGACTGTGAGCCCTACGTAGGACAACTTGATCACCTTGTATCCCCCCCCAGCGCTTAGAACAGTGCTCTGCACATAGTAAGCGCTTAACAAATGCCATATATATAAAAAAAAATTTCCACATCTAGGACTGCGGAGCAGCCGAAGAGCTGCTTGGCACAAATCCGGAACAGCCGTCTGGGGAGGTGGGCTCTATGCCCAACTCTGCCACTCGCAGGCTGGGTGACCTGGGCAAGTCACTAGTTTCACAATCACCTAATACGGGGGCAAGAGCACCTCCCCCTAGGATAAAATACGCACTCCAGACCCTGTGCGGTTGCACGTAATCCCGCTCGGAGTAACCAATGCAACAAAGAACGAGAGCTCTGTAACTACAAAAGCTACATAACAGTAAATAGAAATTCTCACCACCTAAGGCAAAGGACTAAAACAGACGGCGAAGCCTGAGGCAGGGCAGGCTCCCCACGGAAGGTCAAACCGGATAGCAAATCCAACATCCATCGAGGCAGAAGGATCAGCCAATGAGCAAGGGACCAAGCGACTGTGTGGAAACCGAGGCTCACAAGAGCAACGCTTTGTTAACACGTTTGGGAGAACTCGAGACGCGGCATAATCAAGGAGAGTGGAGATGGCATTTTTGGAGGCCACCGACTGGAAGCATCTTTGTGGCTCCTTGCCGGCGGGAAGTTTCCCCTAAAGGGGGCTTTTCTCCCTTCTGTGTGCGGGTAGCTCCCACTGATACCTGCCTTAATCCCCCTCTCACCGTGATAAGAAGGGAGAGCCCGAAAGTGATGGGCTCAATGGGGCTGGAATCAGTTGGGGAGGAAGGGTCCGTGCAGATGTCCGGCTCTGTGAGACAGACGCTCTGATCCGACAAGAAATTAGCCCGTACAGGCCTCTGGGGTGGCCTCTACACTCTCGGCTTGGGCTGGAAGTTTCCCTCCAGAGCGCGGGACATGCGAAGGAAGCCCTCCGGAGGCCCTTCGTAAAAATAATCAGTTCTCCTTACCGTGCGGAGCAGTTTTCCGGTCCAACTCCAGCTGGCGGGACCTCACTGACAGCTTCCAACTCCTCCTGTCACACGGGAACTGCCTAAGTGAGAAAAACAAAACAAACCAGACCCTGGGGTTAATTGGAAACATCCATGGCCAGAAATCAGCCCTTCCTGAACTCAAGGAGACTCACCAGACTCCTCAGTCAGTCATATTTACTGAGCGCTTACTGTGTACACACACTGTACTAAATGCTTGGGAGAGTATGATATAACAACAGACACATTCCCTGCCCGCAACGAGCTTACAATCTAGAGGGGGTGACAGACATTAATATAAATAAATGACAGATATGTACGAAAGTGCTGTAGGGGGAGGAACAAGTTGTGTTGCCAACTTGTACTTCCCAAGCGCTTAGTACAGTGCTCTGCACACAGGAAGCGCTCAATAAATACGACTGATTGATTGATGAATAAAGGGAGGCGGTCAGGGTGATATAGAAGGGAGTGGGAGAAGAGGAAAAGAGGGGAAAAAATCATTGTGGTATTTGTTAAGTGCTTACTATATGCCAGGCACTGGACTAAGTGTTGGGGTAGAAATAAGCAAATGGGTTGGACACAGTCCCTGTCCCACCTGAGGCTCATAATCTTAATCCCATTTTACAGATGAGGCCCAGAGACATGAAGTGACCTGCCCAAGATCACACAGCAAGCAAGCGGCAGAGCCAGGATTAGAACCCAGGTCCTTCTGCCTCCCAGCCCCGTGCTCTATCCACTAGGCAATGCTGTTTTGGGTGGAGCAGGGCTCAAAATTCCTAGATGCCCAGGGGACCGAGGAAACTAATGATAAGCTGAACGATAAGAGCAAACTACTGAGAGTCAGGAGTCCTGGGTTCTAGTCCCAGTTCTGCCACAGCTCTGCTATTTGACCTTGGGCAAGTCGCTCTCTCTGGGCCTTGGTTTCCTTATCTGTATTTTATCTATTACTAATACATGAATTATTATCATATCACTGCACAGAACCTGAGCCGCTGCATCCCCCCTGTTGGTTCTAGACTGTGAGCCCGTTGTTGGGTAGGGACCGTCTCTATATGTTGCCATATGTGTCTATATGTTGCCAACTTGTACTTCCCAAGCGCTTAGTACAGTGCTCCGCACCCAGTAAGCGCTCAATAAATATGATTGAATAGATCAATGAAGGGTTCTTGTAGCGAGCACGTATCCAAGAGGTAGAAGCCCAGATCGTTGGCTCCGCTCTGCAACACAGTCCCTCAAAGGCACCATGCCAACCACGGCTTGTGGACGCAGACACCAGCCTGCTGGCTGGCAGCCAAAACAGACACAGCCAAAACATAATAATAATAATGGCATTTATTAAGCGCTTACTATGTGCAAAGCACTGTTCTAAGCGCTTTGCCGAGTCACAGGGCAGCCTGACCCATGGCCAAGTTGGGCTCCCCGTGAGCCCACTGTTGGGTAGGGACCGTCTCTCTATGTTGCCAACTTGTACTTCCCAAGCGCTTAGTCCGGTGCTGTGCACACAGTTAGCGCTCAATAAATATGATTGATTGATTGATCCTGTCCATATCAGGAAGGCCAGCAAAATTCATTCATTCATTCAGTTGTATTTATTGAGCGCTTACTGTGTACAGAGTACGCTTGGGAAATACAAGTTGGCAACATATAGGGACGGTCCCTACCCAACAACGGGCTCGCAGTCTAGAAGGGAGAGACACACAACAAAACATGTGGACAGGTGTCAAGTCGTCAGAACAAATAAAATTAAAGCAAGATGCACATCCCAGACTGAGCCCCCTCCTTCCTCTCCCCCCCCATCCCCCCGCCTTACCTCCTTCCCCTCCCCACAGCACCTGTATATATGTATATATGTTTGCACGTATTTATTACTCTATTTATTTATTTATTTTATTTGTACAGATTTATTCTATTTATTTTATTTTGTTAATATGTTTCGTTTTGTTCTCTGTCTCCCCCTTCTAGCCTGTGAGCCCGCTGTTGGGTAGGGACCGTCTCTATATGTTGCCAACTTGGACTTCCCAAGCGCTTAGTACAGTGCTCTGCACACAGTAAGCGCTCAATAAATACGACTGAATGTGAATCATTAACAAAATAAATGGAATAGTAAATATGTACAAGTAAAATAAACAGATCTGTACAAGCATATATACAGGTGCCGTGGGGAGGAGGAGGAGGTAGGGCGGGGGGGATGGGGAGGAGGAGAGGAAAAAGGGGGCTCAGTCTGGGAGACCCATCCCAAAGTCCCATCGGACCCCAGCTGATGTTCATGGTGCCAGGGAATCTGTCCTGGTGCCAATTCAAGGAATGCTCTGGGGTGGCCTGAAATGGGGCTTCTCCCCACATCCCGCCTGCCAAGTGATGGGGTGCAACTGCACCCCCACGGCCAGAACTCCTGAGCCCAGCTTACCCTACACATCCCAAAAATCAACTTCAGTCCTTAAGTGACTTGCCCAAAGTCACACAGCTGACAAGTGGCGGAGTTGGGATTTGAACCCATGACCTCTGATCCAAAGCCTGGGCTCCTTCCACTGAGCCACGCTGCTTCTCTGAGCCATGCTGCTGATCACCTTGTAAACTCCCCAGCGCTTAGAATAGTGCTTTGCACATAGTAAGTGCTTAATAAATGCCATTATTATTATTATCATTATTATTATTATCATTATTATTATTATTATAATTCCATGAATGAACACTGCACCCACTAGCCACCCCTAGGCAGGAGAATGTGGATGACTGGTTAGCTGAATAAGAAAGATAAGAAAGGTAAATCCTAAATTTTACCTAGTAATTTGTACAGTTTGGGACAAAAACAAATACAATCAGTGGCAGTGCCCAAAATCACTTTACAGAAATTATTTCTCAACTGCAATAAAATTAGACTGTGATTTGAATTAACATGTAAATGCATGTAATTATCCGCTGGCAGGCATAATGCAGAGAATCGAGGCGGCGCATTTTAAATGAGGATCCTGTGACTTGAATTCCTGAAATGAAAGTCAAGTGGTTTCCCGGCCTTAAACGTGGGAGGAGTGTTGTTTCATATGAGAGAGATCAGGGCGGTCAGACCCATCTTACAGATGAAAAGATTAAGGCAATGAGCAAGTGATGTGGGCGGTCAGACCCATCTTACAGATGAAACGATTAAGGCAACGAGCAAGTGATGTGACTTGCCCACAGCTACCCCAGAATCATTTATGGAGCATGAGAAATATGGGAGTATAGAAAGTCTAATCAAAATGCTAAATACAGACTCCTGCCTGGTAGAACTTCACTGAAACTTGAGAAATAAGAACTAAGGCCTATTGACCATTTATTGCTTAATCACCTCTCATTCCCTCTTTTTTAATCCATCAGTGGTATTTGAGTGTATACTATGTGCTGAGCACTGTACTAAATGCTTGGGAAAGTACGATATACCAGAGTTAAACATATTCCCTGCCCACAATGAATTCATTCATTCATTCAATCATATTTATTGAGCACTTACTGTATGCAGAGCACTGTACTAAGCGCTTGGGAAGTACAAGTTGGCAACACCTAGAGACGGTCCCTACCCGACAGTGGGCTCACAGTCTAGAAGGGGGAGATGGACAACAAAACAAAACATGTTAACAAAATAAAATAGAATAGTCAATATGTACAAGTAAAATCAATAGAGTGATCAATCTGTACAAACTCTGTAGTCTAGAGGAGGTACAAGGTCTCTTTTCCACAAGCCTCTATCCACCATGAGGTATGGCCTAGTGGAAAGAGCACGGGCTTCGGAGTCAGAGGATGTGGGTTCTACTCCCTGTCCTGCCACTTGTCTGCTGCGTGACCTTGGGCAAGTCACTTCACCGTGCCTCAACTTACCTCAACTGCAAAATGGGGATTGAAGCAGAAGCAGTGTGGCTCGGTGGAAAGAGCCTGGGGTTTGGAGTCAGAGGCCATGGGTTCAACTCCCGGCTCCGCCACTTGTCAGCCATGTGACTTTGGGCAAGTCCATTCATTCATTCATTCAATCGTATTTACTGAGCGCTTACTGTGTGCAGAGCGCTTCACTTCTCTGTGCCTCAGTCACCTCATCTGTAAAATGAGGGTTAAGACTGCGAGCCTCCCGTGGGACAACCTGATCACTTTGTAACCTCCCCAGCTCTTAGAACAGTGCTTTGCACATAGTAAGTGCTTAATAAATGCCATTATTATTTTTATTATTATCATCTTGCCACTTGCTGGCACACCCACAATACAGGCTCAGGGATTAAGTGCTACGTTGCCAGTAACTCTTGGGCCTCAAAGTAGAGGAGCTCTTGCTGGACCCCCCCACTGCTGGACTATTCAGCCCAGGAGAAGATTGAACAACCAGCCAACTGGTTTCCCCATCCTTCATTAGCTCTTCCACATGGGCTACTTTCCAGTTTGCGCTCCTTGCTCATCTTCTGATCGTACCTCGCTCCATCTGCCCACCTCCGACCACAGTCTATCTGAAATCCACAATCTTAAAAAATTCTCCCACGTAATGTTTTGCACCAAAACTTGGGCTGTCCAATCACCACGCCCATCACGGCTCACTAGAGTGCCAAATTCATTCATTCAATCGTATTTATTGAGAGCTTACTGTGTGCAGAGCACTGGACTAAGCGCTTGGGAAGTCCAAGTTGGCAACATCTAGAGACGGTCCCTACCCAACAGTGGGCTCACAGTCTAGAAGTAGGGCTTTGAAGGGCGTTTACTATGTGCAAAGCACTGTTCTAAGCGCTGGGGAGGTTACAAGGTGATCAGGTTGTCCCACGGGGAGCTCACAGTTTTAATCCCCATTTTACCGATGAGGTAACAGAGGCCCAGAGAAGTGAAGTGACTTGCCCAAAGCCACTCAGCTGACAAGGGGTGGGGCCGGGATTTGAACCCATGACCTCTGACTCCAAAGCCCGGGCTCTTTCCACTGAGCCATGTTGCTACGAGGTAGAGTCGGGATTAGAACCCAGGTCCTTTGACCCCTCCCCTCGGGCCGGGCTGATTCCATCCTCTCCTTTCGGGTCATTCATTCATATATTCATTCAGTCGTATTTATTGGGCGCTAACTGTGCGCGGAGCACTGTGCTAAGCGCTTAGTCCCCCTCCCCCCATTCCAGTCCTTCTTTCCCGGCCGGCCTGCCTGCCAGGGTTCCCCTCATGACTCTCCAAGCACTTAGTACAGTGCTCTGCATTCATTCATTCAATTGTATTTATTGAGCACTTACTGTGTGCAGAGCACTGTACGGCACACAGTAAGCACTCAATAAATAGGATGGAATGACTCTCCCCTAAGCGCTGCATGGTTTTCCGGGCAATGGGGCTGAAGCCATAGGCCGAGAGACTTCGCAAGGGCTGCAAAAATATGTCCTTCTAGACTGTGAGCCCACTGTTGGGGAGGGACTGTCTCTATATGTTGCCAACTTGTACTTCCCAAGCGCTTAGTCCAGTGCTCTGCACACACTAAGTGCTCAATAAATACGATTGAATGAATGAATGTCCTTCTGGACTGTGAGCCCGTCATTGGGTAGGGACCATCTCCATATGTTGCCGACTTGTACTTCCTAAGTGCTTAGTACAGTGCTCTGCACACAGTAGGTGCTCAATAAATACAATTAAATGAATGAATGTCTTCTGGACCCCCGAGAAAGGGTTAGAAGAGTAATAATGTGCTCAACCCTTAGCAATGATATCCCTCAGAAGTAATCCCCTATCATTTGTTTGGAATCCCAAAATATGTCGAAATCAGAGTGACCTGGGTTCTAATCCTGGCTCTGCCGCTTGCCTGCTGTGTGACTTTGGGCAAGTCACTTCTCTGTGCTTCAGTTTCCTCACCTGTAAAATTACTGTGAGCCCCACATGGGACACGGATTGTGTTCAGCCCATTTAGCTTGTATTTTCTCCAGTGCTTAGTACAGTGCCTGGCACCTAGTAAGCGCTTAAATACCACAAAAAAGTGGGGTTGTGTCTGTAGAGAAATTGCTTCCCTTGCTCCTGATCCTTCTCTTTCCTTCCTCATAGAGCTCCAAAATTCAGGCTTAGGGGAAGGAGGGAAAATATGTCCCACCATCAGCAGACATGCAGCAGAGTTACTACAGTAGTAATGATGGGTTCATTCATTCAATCGTATTTACTGAGTGCTTAATGTGTTTAGAGCACTGTACTAAGTGCTTGGGAGAGTACAATACAATAAACAGACACATCACTGCAACTCAGTCATCCACACTCCTGCCTAGGCGTGGCTAGCAGGTGCAGGGTGCATTCCCAGAATAGAAAAATCTCTGAGAGATGTCTTCATCATCATCATCAATCGTATTTATTGAGCGCTTACTGTGTCTCCAAAGCCTGGGCTCTTTCCACTTAGCCACACACGTTGCTTCTCACTGTTTCACCCTTGACCTTGGATCAATCAATCATATTTATTGAGCACTTACTGTGGGCAGAGCACTGTACTAAGTGCTTGGGAAGTACAAGTTGGCAACACATAGAGACAGTCCCTACCCAACAGTGGGCTCACAGAATGCACACTGCATTGATTGTACATATTTATTACTCTATTTCTTTATTTTACTTGTACATATCTATTCTATTTTATTTTCTTAATATGTTTGGTTTTGTTCTCTGTCTCCCCCTTCTAGACTGCGAGCCCAATGTTGGGTACGGACCGTCTCTATACGTTCCCAACTTGGACTTCCCAAGCCCTTAGTACAGTGCTTACACACACAGTAAGCGCTCAATAAATACGATTGATTGATTGATTCCCACGGAAGACCTTTGCCTGAAACCTAAGCCATCCCTGAAGAAAACCTTCAGGAAGGCCCTCAGTTGGATGAACTCGGGTCAAGGGACCTTTCCCACCGAGGGAATAAAAAGTCTGAGGACATGAACAAATGAAAATAGTTAAAAAAAAGCCAACTCAAAACCACCCAGAAAATAAAAGCCTGAACGATCATCAGTAGAAACTAACTGTATGGTATAATTATAAATGAGGTCGGTGGCTGGAGAAAAATAAAATAAATCAACTTCAGCCTGGGCAGGAGAGGCTGGGTGAGTAGAAAACGGGGTCGTGGGGCCCTGGTCTCTTCTGCAGGCCTGACTAGAAATAGACGTTTGCTTTTAAATGCTTGATGAAACATTCCCACACTTGGCAATTTCTTCCCTGTTGGCTTTGCCAAGGGCGGTCCCTTAAGCCGGATCCTTAAAAAAATAAACCGTGGTGCCAAGTTCCGGTGACCCTCAGGACCGAGAGGCGCACACACTTACAGGGCCGGTACCTAATGTGGCTACAAGGAGGTTTGACATTAACTGGAGTAATTATTTCTCAAAAGTGTTAAGGGGAGACTAGAGAAGTAAAAATAATCAATCATATTTATTGAGTGCTTACTGTGTGCAGAGCACTGTACTAAGCACTTGGGAAGTACAAGTTGGCAACACATAGAGATGGTCCCTACCCAACAGTGGGCTCACAGTCTAGAAGGGGGAGACAGAGAACAGAAACATATTAACAAAATAAAATAAATAGAATAGATTGCAAGAGGAGCTTTAACCAGGGCAAACCCATCAATTCGCAACTTGTCAGGCGTTGGCTTTCTGTCGAAGCGGCGGTACCACCTGGAATTCTGCCAGTGCATGCCCAGTGAGTTTCAGAGTCATCCCCCAAGTGCCCACCGTGCCAAAAAGGTTTTATTCATTCAGTCGTATTTATTGAGCGCTTACTGTGTATAGAGCACTGTACCAAGCGCTTGGGAAGTACAAGTTGGAAACTTATAGAGATGGTTCCTACCCAACAACGGCTCACAGTCTAGAAGGGGGAGACAGACAACAAAACATGTGGACAGGTGTCAAGTCATCAGAATAAATAGAAATAAACCTAGAGTCATTCATTCATTCAATCGTATTTATTGAGCGCTTACTGTGTGCAGAGCACTGTACTTAGCGCTTGGGAAGTACAAGTCGGCAGCATGTAGAGACGGTTCCTACCCAACAACGGGCTCACAGTCTAGAAGGGGGAGACACACAGCAAAACAAAACATGGAGACAGGTGTCAAAATTGTCAGAACAAATAGAATTATAGCTATATGTAGCTATATTCATTCATTCATTCAATCGTATTTATTGAGCATTTGCTGTGTGCAGAGCACTGGACTAAGTGCTTGGGAGGTACAAGTCGGCAACAGATAGAGACGATCCCTACCCAACAATGGGCTCACAGTCTAGAAGGGGGAGGTGGATGACCAAATCTCTCTCTTGCAGCGCTTCACCAAGCAGCTAAATCACTATGGCCACACCACTCTCCTCCCGCACTGAGTTCCTACTATAATCCAGCTCATACGGCTCACCTCTCCGACTCCAACTGTACCTTGATCTCATCAGTTTCGCTGCCAATCCCTTGCCTGAGACTTTCTGTGGCCCAGAACTTCCTTCCCCTTCTTGACAGACCACCACTCTCCCCACCTCCAAAGCCTTATTAAAAAAAAAAAAAAATCACATCTCCTCCAAGAGGACTTCCCTGACCAAGCCCTCATTTCCCCTGCTCCCCCTCCCTTGTTTATAATAATAATAATGATGGCATTTATTAAGCACTTACTATGTGCAAAGCACTGTTCTAAGCGCTGGGGAGGTTACAAGGTGATCAGGTTGTCCCACGGGGGGCTCACCGTCTTCATCCCCATTTTCCAGATGAGGTAACTGAGGCACAGAGAAGTGACTTGCTCAAAGGCACACAGCTGACAATTGGTGGAGCTGGGATTTGAACCCCTGACCTCTGACTCCAAAGCCTGGGCTCTTTCCACTTAGCCACACACGTTGCTTCTCGCTGTTTCACCCTTAACCTTGGATCAATCAATCAATCGTATTTATTGAGCGCTTACTGTGGGCAGAGCACCGTACTAAGCGCTTGGGAAGTCCAAGTTGGCAACATATAGAGACGGTCCCTACCCAACAGTGGGCTCACAGTCTAGAAGGGGGAGACAGAGAACAAAACCAAACATATAACAAAATAAAATAAATAGAATAGATATGTACAAGTAAAATAGAGTAATAAATATGTACAAACATATATCTATATCCTCTAAAAACTTTACATTCCCCCACTCTCCCCTCCATAGCTCTTATCTACATATCCATAATTTATTTTAATGTCTGTCTTCTCCTGTAGACTGTAAGCTCCTTGTGGGCAGGGAACATGGCGAGAGACTCAGTTGTATTATACTTTGCCAGGTCCTTAGTACAACGCTTGGCACACAGTATGCACTCAATAAATAGGACTGATTGATCGCTTGGCACACAGTATGCACTCAATAAATATGACTGATTGATAGCTGTAGTAATAATATTTATGGGGCATCCACCAGCTTTTCGGAAGCGCAAAAAAGAGGAGCGATCCATTCGCTGCTTATGCTCCAACAGAGAAGGCAGGCATAAAAATTCTTTACAAATAATCAGAGTGAGTGATTGAATGTGGGCTCCATACTAAACTCTGCTGCCTGGGTCACTTCTTGAGAAGCCATGTGGCTTAGTGGAAAGAGCCCGGGCTTGGGAGTCAAAGGACGTGGGCTCTAATTCTGACTCTGCCACTTGTCTGCTTGGGAAAGTGGCACTTAAGTTATCTGTGCCTCAGTTACCTCATCTGTAAAATGGGGATTAAGACTGTGAGCCCCACGTGGGACCACCTCATTACCTTGAATCTACCCCAGGGCTTTACAAATGCCATAATTATTATTATTTCTCTAACAGTCAAATCGATAGTTCCCTGGAGAGGATGAAGAGAAGACCAGAAGGCGGTCCTTGGAAAATGCGCTTAGTATAGTGCTCAGGAAATACTATTGAATGAATGAATGAGATGGAGGAGATGGGAAGGAAGGGATGGGGAGAATGAGGTTCCTCCTGAGCACCAGGAGCGGTTGTGGAGCCTTGCTGCACAGCCAGCCTTCAAACCGACGGCTCTGGCCTCCCGTCTGAAGCTAAATCAACCAGTGGTATTCCCGGAGATGGGCTGTGGGAGAGCACTGCACTTGGCGATTGGAACCCTGCAATAGCGATCAACAGTTTTTAAATCGAGCAATGCACTAGTTCTTGGGAGAGTACTACTAAGGAGTTAGAAGACACCATCAGGGTCCTTGAGGAGTTTAAACCCGACAGCTTTCCTTGCACCTGTGTCTGGCCTGATCACAGGACTAAAGCTGCTCTGCCGCCCAAAGCCAGGGAGTTTTCTGATTGCTCACCAACCACCTCTGGGTCCTCCTCAGCCTCACAGTTTGGAGAAGCTGAGTGGCAATTAGGGGGCTGTGGAGGGACAGCCAACAGCTGCTGACATTTTTATTGCTTGAAACTTCTCTCCCGATATCTGGCTGCTGAAGTCAGTTCAGTAGGGTTTGGGGAGGGGGGGTTTTGCAACAAAAATCCAATGCAGAACATTCCCCCATACCGATTGGGGACCTTCAAATTCCTCTGGATGCCAGCACACATGCTCTGAAATTGCCAGTGTTTTGTTGAGCATGCTGAGAAGCTTACTCAGGAGACAAAATGTTCCCTTCTCAGACCCTCGGCGCCACACATACACCCCTTTTTCCCAGTCCCCCGCCACGCAAAACCTTTCACCAAGCACTACAAGCAAAGTGATCAAATATACCCGGAGCCAAAACATATGTTAAGACATTTCTTGAGTCACCAACTCATATTCCAAGGTCTTGGCAGGTATATGTGTCACCTAAGACCCAGGCTCATTAAATGAAGAAAAATCCAGACCTCACTATTTGCTATTGGATTCACCCCGCACCTGCGGATTCACCCCGCATCTCTTCCACTCAGCCCAAAACAGATTCACTTTGCCAGACTATTTCTGGATTTGGAAGAAATCAATAGCATTTATTGAGCACTTACTGTGGGCGGGGTACTATACAGGGGGCCTGTACTATACAATAGGGTCGGTAGACATGATCCCTGCCCTCAAGGAGTTCACAATCTAGTGGGGAGCTTACAATCTTGTTAAAACAACTTAATGCATTCCCAGATGGTCCCTTGTCTCCTGTCAGCCGCAGTTGGCGTCTGAAAGAGAGCTGAACCCTGTCTAATATACGATTTAATTGAAAAATCCATCCCATGTCTTGGGCCCAAAATGAAGCACATGTCTGCAAAATGGTTCTGGCTAACCGGTAAAGACCTCGGTGGAGAAAATGATAGTCACTGACCCAGGAGGACTGGAATCCAGAGGGCTTCTCGCCTATCCAGTCTCTCCTTCCTCCCACTCTTCATTCACATTACCCAGAGAGGGAGAGCACTGGAATGGGGTGAGACACTCAAACTCCAACCTTTCTGGTATCCGAGCGGATGTTTAGAGAAATATTATATTATTAGAGGCTTGAATCGCTCTGATCTCATTTGTTGTTTCCAAGGCAGGCAATGTGTTGGATCATAATGCAGTATAATTTCTTCTAAAGAGGTAAAATGATCATTTGCAGAAACACAGCTGCCTATATTGAAAGCAGAATGTGTTTATTTGTGGAAAGATATAAATCTCTTAAAAAATATGTTCTCTCGCTCTCTCTCTCTCTCTCTCTCTCTCTCACACACACACACACACACACACACACACACACACACACACCCCTCCCTAGCTATGGTCATAAATATTCAATTTTGCAAACATTTTGAAAGCCTGTCTCTGATCCACAATATTACCTCCTTCCAACTAGCTAGAGAAATAATTACAGGCTTTTCCAACCATTAAATGGATAGCATTTTGGATGTTGCAAATATTAGCCATCTGTGTAGGTTAATGCTGCCACTCGGTGGGAAATGCTGAAAAAACACCAAAATGAGAGCTAATTTGGTAATATGAGAGCCCCTTTCCCTCCATGCCTCCAGAACACAAGGCTCCAATTCTCCCCGCTGATTTCCCGCCCAACCGACGGAATTACCTGTGAAACTAATGAAGGATGCATGTACGTTCTTCTGTCAGCATTTACTGAGCACCTCCTGTGTGCAGAGCACTGTGCTAGGCGCTTGGGGAGCATTTTATTATAGATGCTGGTTCACAAGTCCCAGAGATGGTCAAGGAAGCTGCGGGCTCATCGCTACCAAACATTCTCACCCTCCAATTCTAGCTCAATCCAAAACGATTAGAATAATTTCAAAGTGCTATATGGTGTATTTGTGGCGCAGAGCACCATCCCACACATCCATATGCCCAACTCCAGCAGAAGCATCACAACTTCAAGACACGCTAGGCAACGGCTTATCAGCACTGTCTGAGCAGGGAGCCCATAAATTTACTACCAATGGGACAAGAAGGTCCCCAATGGGACAAGAAGTTCTCTGTCTCTTGTCCCATGAGTTTTTGTCTCCTGATTGATCCTAACCTGGATTAAAAATGATTTTGAAAAACATTTGTGCCCATTTGTAAATTTCACGGATAGCATTTTATCATAATGACAGTCATGTCACAGTCTTTTCGATTCGAAAATCACAAGACAAGAGACGCTGTTCTCTGCTAAGGTCCAGACAGTGATGGAAAGATCAGCTGCATCCGGGTCAGCCCGATCATTCATTCATTCATTCAATCGTATTTATTGAGCACTTACTGTGTGCAAAGCACTGTACTAAGCGCTTGAAAAGTACAAATTGGCAACATAACAGTGGTCTCCAACTGTCCCCACCCCCCAAATCTTGCCCTCCCAAGTCACTCGTCCCTAAAGAGTCCACAGGGGAGGCCAAGATGGCAAGACACTCTGCCCCTGCCCAAACGGAAAACGTTTTAAAGCTTTGTCCCTCTTTCATTCATTCATTCAATCGTATTTATTGAGCACTTACTGTGTGCAGAGCACTGGACTAAGCGCTTGGGAAGTCCAAGTCGGCAGCAGATAGAGACAGTCCCTACCCAACAACGGGTTCACAGTCTAGAAGGGGGAGACAGACAACAAGACATGTGGGCAGGTGTCAAGTCATCAGAATAAATGGAAGTAAAGCTAGATGCACATCATTCACAGAATAAATGGAATACAAGTAAAATAAATAGAGTAATAAATCTGTACAAACATATATACAGGTGCTGTTGGGAAGGGAAGGAGGTAGGGCGGGGGGGGATGGGGAGGAGGAGAAAGCCATTAGAAATTGTCATTAGAAAAGCCATTAGAAATTGGAGGAGAAATTTTGAGCAGTATGATATTTTGAAGTACTGATCTGGGCCTGCTCCTATAATAATAATAATAATGATGGCATTTATTAAGCGCTTACTATGTGCAAAGCACTGTTCTACCCTAGTTGAGGCCCTCAATCCCTTGATACCCCCAACATTTTCCAGACCATCATGGCCCATTTATCCTTCCTACCCAACACCTCTTTGATACACAAATTCAAACCCGCAGCTCCACTCCCTCTTCCCCTACCGCCACTACCTACCGCTAGAGAAGCAGCGTGGCTCAGTGGAAAGAGCCCGGGCTTTGGAGTCAGAGGTCATGGGTTCAAATCCCCGCTCCGCCACATCAATCAATTGTATTTATTGAGCACTTACTGTGTGCAGAGCACTGTGCTAAGCGCTTGGGAAGTCCAAGTTGGCAACATATAGAGACAGTCCCTACCCAACAGTGGGCTCACAGTCTAAAAGGGGGAGACGGAGAACAAAACCAAACATACTAACAAAATAAAATAAATAGAATTCGATTATGTCCTATCTCTCCCCAGCACTTAGCACATAGAAAGCACTTCGTAATTGCCAGTTATACCCGGGCTTGGGATTCAGAGGCCATGGGTTCAAATCCCGACTCCACCACTTGTCAGCTGTGTGACTTTGGGCTAGACACAACTTCTCTGTGCCTTAGTTACCTCATCTGTAAAATGGAGATTAAGATTGTAAGCCCCACAGGGGACAACCTGACAACCTTGTATCCTCCCCAGCACTTAGAACAGTGCTTTGCACATAGTAAGCACTTAACAAATACCATCATTATTATTATTAAGTCACAGCTTTCTGAGGCTTCAATTTCTTCACTGTAAAATGGGCAAATGAAAAATGTGGGATAGGGACCATATCTAATTTGATTATGTCATATCTCTCCCCAGCACTTGGCGCATAACAAGCACTTTGTAAATGCCAGTTATACCCGGGCTTGGGATTCAGAGGCTATGGGTTAAAATCCTGGCTCCACCACTTGTCAGCTGTGTGACTTTGGGAAAGTCACTTAACTTCTCTGTGCCTCAGTTACCTCATCTGTAAAATGGGGATTAAGATTGTAAGACCCATAAGGGGCAACCTGACCACCTTGTATGCTCCCCAGAGCTTAGAACAGTGCTTTGCACTTCGTAAGCGCTTATCAAATACCAAAATGATTAAATGATTATCCTTCCAGGTTGTGGAATTCTGGTTTCCTCGGGCACATGGCTCAGGGTACATCTCCCCGTCTCCCCGACAGGATTCTCCCCCTCAGAGACTCGTGATCTGGCACATAGGTCTGTGGGGACCTCGAAGACAAAAGCAAAGCCTTGAAGGGATGGATTTGATCAATCAATCAATCGTATTTATTGAGCGCTTACTGTGTGCAGAGCACTGTACTAAGCGCTTGGGAAGTCCAAGTTGGCAACATATAGAGACGGTCCCTACCCAACAGTGGGCTCACAGTCTAAAAGGGGCTCCCATTCCTCCCTCTTCTAGACTGTGAGCCCACTGTTGGGTAGGGACCGTCTCTGTTGCCAACTTGGACTTCCCAAGCGCTTAGTACAGTGCTCTGCACACAGTAAGTGCTCAATAAATACAATTGTGGGGGTTCCCCAAGGTTCAGTGCTTGGTCCCCTTCTGTTCTCAATCTACACTCACTCCCTTGGTGACCTCATTCGCTCCCACGGCTTCAACTATCATCTCTACGCTGATGACACCCAGATCTCCATCTCTGCCCCTGCTCTCTCCCCCTCCCTCCAGGCTCGCATCTCCTCCTGCCTTCAGGACATCTCCATCTGGATGTCCGCCCGCCACCTAAAGCTCAACATGTCGAAGACTGAGCTCCTTGTCTTCCCTCCCAAACCTTGTCCTCTCCCTGACTTTCCCATCTCTGTTGACGGCACTACCATCCTTCCCGTCTCACAAGCCCGCAACCTTGGTGTCATCCTCGACTCCGCTCTCTCATTCACCCCTCACATCCAAGCCGTCACCAAAACCTGCCGGTCTCAGCTCCGCAACACTGCCAAGATCCGCCCTTTCCTCTCCATCCAAACTGCTACCCTGCTCATTCAAGCTCTCATCCTATCCCGTCTGGACTACTGCACCAGCCTTCTCTCTGATCTCCCATCCTCGTGTCTCTCTCCACTTCAATCCATACTTCATGCTGCTGCCCGGATTATCTTTGTCCAGAAACGCTCTGGGCATATTACTCCCCTCCTCAAAAATCTCCAGTGGCTACCGATCAATCTGCACATCAGGCAGAAACTCCTCACCCTGGGCTTCCAGGCTGTCCATCACCTCGCCCCCTCCTACCTCACCTCCCTTCTCTCCTTCTACTGCCCAGCCCGCAACCTCCGCTCCTCCACCGCTAATCTCCTCACTGTACCTCGTTCTCGCCTCTCCCGCCGTCGACCCCTGGCCCACGTCCTCCCCCGGGCCTGGAATGCCCTCCCTCTGCCCCTCCGCCAAGCTAGCTCTCTTCCTCCCTTCAAGGACCTGCTGAGAGCTCACCTCCTCCAGGAGGCCTTCCCAGACTGAGCCCCTTCCTTCCTCTCCCCCTCGTCCCCCTCTCCATCCCCCCATCTTACCTCCTTCCCTTCCCCACAGCACCTGTATATATGTATGTATGGTTGTACATATTTATTACTCTATTTATTTATTTATTTATTTTATTTTGTTGGTATGTTTGGTTCTGTTCTCTGTCTCCCCCTTTTAGACTGTGAGCCCACTGTTGGGTAGGGACTGTCTCTATGTGTTGCCAATTTGTACTTCCCAAGCGCTTAGTACAGTGCTCTGCACATAGTAAGCGCTCAATAAATACGATTGATTGATTGATGGATTGATTTCTCCCAATGTCAATGACCGTGAGCATCCTCCGAGGGCCAAGCAATGCTCGGCTCCTGCCACAGGGGGCAGCAGAGGCCCGCTGTTTCTCCTGGAGTTTTTTGCTTTTTGATAGTTTTTCTTAAGCCCTCATTCATTCACTCAATCAGATTTATGGAGCGCTTATTGTGTGCAGAACACTGTACTAAGCGCCTGGGAGTCAATCAATCAATCGTATTTATTGAGCGCTTACTGTGTGCAGAGCACTGTACTAAGCGCTTGGGAAATACAAGTTGGCAACATATAGAGACAGTCCCTACCCCACAACGGGCTTACTATGTGTCAAGCACTGTTCTAAGCGCTGGGGGAGATCCAAGGTGATCAGGCTGTCCCATGTGGGGCTCACAGTCTTCATCCCCTTTTTACTGTCTCTGTTGGGTAGGGACTGTCTCTAGATGTTGCCAACTTGTACTTCCCAAGCGCTTAGTACAGTGCTCTGCACACAGTAAGCGCTCAATAAAAACGATTGATTGATTGATTTTACAGATGAGGCCACTGAGGCCCAGAGAAGTGAAGTGACTTGCCCAAAGTCACACAGCTGACAAGTGAGGGAGGCAGGATTAGAACCCATGACCTCTGAGTCCCAAGCCTGGGCTCTTTCCACTGAGCCCCGCTGCTTCTCTGAGCTGAGTAGGGGGGAAAGGGGCTGTGAGAGCCTCAGACTCTTCCTCTCAGTTTAGCTCCACTCAACCACCCAGTAACTTTTCCCAAGGTCTGGGAAGGCCCCAGAAACAGACAACTCCAACCTCCTGCCCGCAGTGCTGACACTAGAAAAATACTCTGTACCTTAGGCCTTCTTACCAGCCCCACTGCTTTTATTCATTCATTCTTTTAATCGTATTTATGGACCGCTTACTGTGTGCAGAGCACTGTACTTAGCTCTTGGAAAGTACAATTGGACAACCAGGAGATAATCCCTGCCCTTAACAGGCTCACAGCCTAGAAGGGGGGAGACAGACATCAAAACAAGTAAACTGGTATCAACAGCATCAATATAAATAAATAGAATTGTAGACATATGCACATCAAAACAAGTAAACAGGCATTAATAAAAATAAATAGAATTATAGATGTTCCCAAGCGCTTACTACAGGGCTCTGCACACAGTAAGCGCTCAATAAATACGATTGATTGAATGAATAGGTAGATATATGCACATCAAAACAAGCAAACAGGCATTAGTAAAAAATAAATAGAATTATAGATATGTTCCCAAGCGCTTAGTACTGTGCTCTGCGCTCAATAAATACGATTGAATGAATTAATATGTTCATATATATACATAAGTGCTGTGGGGCGGGGAGGGAGGGTAGACCAAAGGGAGCGAGTCGGGGCGACGGGGAAGGGGGGGAGCTGAGGAAAAGGGGGGCTTGGTCCTCTCAGGGGGGGTTGCGTAACAAAGTTGCTTTCAAACTTGCTCATTTATTTTGGTATTGTTTTTTTACAGTATTTGCTAAGCGCTCACTATATGTCAAGCACTGTTCTAAGCAGTGGGATAGATATGGGATAATCAGGTCAGACAGAGTCCCTGGTCCACATGGAGCTCACCGTCTAAGTACAAGGGAGAAGAGTTATTTTTTTTTAACTGTATTTGTTAAATGCTTACTATGTGTCAGGCGCTGTAGTAAGTGCCGGGGAAGACATATAAGACAATCAGGTTGACACAGTCTACTTCCCACATGGGGCTCAAAGTCTTAATCCCCATTTTACAAACGAGGTAACAGGCACAGAGAAGATAAGTAACTTGATCTTTCCTGTGACCTGTGATCTTTCCACTAGTCCCTATCCTAAAAAAAAAAACACTCCCTTGACCCCCACAGAACCTTCCAGTTATCACCTATCACCCTCCTACCATTCCTCTCCAAACTCTTTGAGCGAGTTATCACTTGCCGTCTCCACTTCCGCTCTTCCAACTCCCTCCTTGACCCCCTGCAATCTGACTTCCACCCTTCACTCCACAGAAACAGCCCACTCTGAGGTCACCAAATGATCTCCTTCTTGCCAAATCTAATAGCCTCTACTCCATCCTAATCCTCTTCAACCTTTCTGCCACCTCTGACACTGTGGACCATCTCTTTTTCATGGAAACATCATCTAACCTTGACTTCACCGATACTGTCCTCTCCTGGTCCTCCTATCTCTCGGACTGTTCCTTCTCAGTCTATTTCACTAGCTCTTCTTCTGTTCCCATCCATGAAAATAATAATAATGGTAATTATTAAGTGCTTCCTACGGGCCAGGCACTGAGATAGATCCAAGATAATCAGATTGGACACCGTCTCTATCCCACATGGGGCTCACAGCCTAAGAGGGAAGGAGAACAGGTATTTTATCTCCACTTTACAGATGGGGAAATTGAAGACCAGCCCAGTTAAGTGACTTACCCAAGGCCATACAGCTGGCAAATGGCAGAATCAGGACTAGAGAACTAGAGACTCCTGACTTCTGGTCCCAAGCTCTTTCCACCAGGTTGTGATGGAGGAGCTTTCAGTCCAGCAGAGACCAGAAGGCAAATAAGCCAGAAGGCTAAGAGCTGTGGTCTGCCCTTCCGCCCCAGCCCAGCCCAAGGGTCCATGGATGAGATGAACTGAGGCGCTCTGCCAATAAAAGGGGTCTGAAGCTGGAACCACTGTGGAAAGACGCTGTGGATCTTAACTGGAGACCAGCCCCTTTAAGCTCTGGTTCAGCCCCCATGGTGCGAAATGCCTCCTTTCTTCTGAAATTTGAATGCCTTTTCACCATCCCCTCAGCACTATGTACACATCTTTATGGGACGCCCTTTCCTCCACCTGTAATGCCATTTCCCCTACGTCTAATTTATTTCAATGTCTGTCTCCATCTCTAAACACTGAGGGCAGAGAACATGTCTACAAGCTCTATTGCGCTGAACTCTCCCAAGCACTTACTACAGCACTCTGCGCTCAATAAACACCACGGATTGATTGAGGAAAGAGTCCAAAATATACACCACGAATGTGGGGGACGGTCTAGGCTATCAAAAAATGGAAAATCTTTTTTGCTGACCAGCTGCAGCCTAAAGAGTTGAAGCCCTCATTGCCATCCAGCCTGTGTCCTGGTCCCTCCTTGCACATAGTAAGTACTTAAATACCATTATTGTTATTATTATTATTATTATTATTATTGTTGTTGTTATTGTTATTATTATTATTATAGGAGCTTGGCCGGAGCACAAGCAGTAAGAACATCTGCAAGTCTTGGAGGTTTATTGAGTCAATCAAGCCTCCGGGCCTTGGCCTAGATGAGCAAGAAGGGATCCACTGTTACCCTGATAGAGCAGGCATTTAGTTGTGAAATATGGAGAAAACAATAAAGAGGTTTTCTCATGGAAAAAACCCAGTGCTTTGATTGCTTCAAGGAGCTCTTTGACTCTCACAGGTTAGAGAAGGAGGGCCTTTTGTTCACCTATGCCAGTGGCCATTTTCCATTCATTCGTATTTATTGAGCGCTTGTGTGCAGAGCACTGTACTAAGCGCTTGGGAAGTACAAGTCGGTAACATTCATTCATTCAATCGAATTTATTGAGCGCTTACTGTGTGCAGAGCACTGTACTAAGCACTTGGGAAGTACAGGTCAGTAACATATAGAGACGGTCCCTACTCAACAACGGACTCACAATCTAGAAGGGTCCTTTTCAGTTTCTAAGCACTTGGTAAGTACAAGTCAGTAACATTCATTCATTCAATTGTATTTATTGAGCGCTTACTGTGTGCAGACCACTCTACTAAGCGCTTGGGAAGTACAAGTCGGTAACATTCATTCATTCAATCGTATTTATTGAGCGCTTACTGTGTGTAGAGCACTGTACTAAGCACTTGGGAAGTACAGGTCAGTAACATATAGAGACGGTCCCTACTCAACAACGGACTCACAATCTAGAAGGGTCCTTTTCAGTTTCTCCAGGGCCCTGAAGAGGTTATAAAGCAACTTTAGCAGTTCTGCTGGAGGAGGGAAGAAGGCTAGCAGCATCTTCAAATTCTATCCAGGGGCAAGGAAGGGCAGACTGTCTACCTTGAGGCAGCTAGCCCAGCAGAAGTCTGAATCATAAGTGTCTCTCTCTCTCTCTCCCCGGGCATTAAACACGCTGCGCTCCACCGTCCCACAGTCGGGGGCAAGGCTGAATACACAATCCGAGCTGGCAGCCGTGACTCAGAGAGGCAAGGCTGGGAGGACTGGGCTGCTCCAGGGCTCACCCTCAGGGGACGTGACACACGCCAACCCCTCGCCCACGTCCTCTCTCCTCAAATCCAACAGGCAATTACTCTCCCGGGCTTTAAAGCCTTATTACTGAAGGCACATCTCCTCCAAGAGGCCTTCCCTGACTAAGCCCCCCTTTCTCCCACTCCCTTCTGCGTCACCCTGACTTGCTCCCTTGATTCATCCCCCCCCACCAGCCCCACAGCACTTATGTACAGATCTGTCATTTATTTATATTAATATCTGCCTCCCCCTCTAGACTTTAAGCTTGTTATGGGCAGGGAATGTGTCTGTTTATTGTTATATTTTACTTTCCCAAGTGCTTAATACAGTGCTCTGTGCACAGTAAGCACTCAATAAATATGGTTGAATAAATTGCCTTGTTGAGGCTTTGGGGACACATTAGTGGAGAAAGGCTCCCAGACTCTCCGAGGGAATCTGCTGCCCAGGCTTCCTCCATAAGCCGGGAGGGCTCCTGGGGCCCAGCCCAACCAGGCAGGAATGCTCATCCTCATTCCGATTTCACTCCCGACTTGCTCTATTTTCTCTCCTCTTCCTCACGATCCTCACTGGTGAAGAGGGAAAAGCAGACAATCTGGAAGACTGAAGTGGAAGAGAACTAATGAATGATTGGCTGGCATTTCCGACCCTCACAGGAAGAACTGCACGAATTAATGATCCACGTTCTCTTCCTAGACAAAAGTGGCCGTGGTCCGTTTGCGGGGCTAGGGTGGCATCTCCTCACCACTTTCCTGCTACTTGAGTATTTGGATGTACACCCCTTCATACCCCCCCAATCCAAATCATAGCACTTTATACTTATCCTTAATCTCTATTTCTCCCTCCTAGCTGCAGTTTATTTTAGTACGTCTATTCAGCTAGACTAAGATGCTTGAGGTCAGGGATGGTGTCTAGTAATTCTACTGTACTCTCCCAAACACCCAGTATAGTGCTCTGGACGCAATAGGCCCTCCACAGAAGTACTACTGAACTACTGAATCTCTCTTTCCTCTACTCAAATGAGCCAAGCCACAACTGCCTTAGGGTGGTCACGGAAGGCATCCAAGGCTACTGGAAATGACCGCCGGACTCCATGACCACCGGACAACCATCTTCTGACCCAGAGGTGACAGAAGTACTCTTGCTGAGATGGCAGCAGGAAGGCATATGAAAAGGGTTTTTTCTTGTGGAAAACTATCATACCTAAAGCACTAACGGGGTGTCACCCTCACTTCCCTGCCCCTTGGCTTTACAGTCTCTGCATTCCCTCCTACAAGATCCTCATACACACGGGCACTGCCTCTGAGCCACGGGGGGCAAGAGCCAAGGTAGAGCGTGCTTGAAATCCTACACATAAAGGTGACCAACGCTTCACTGGGGAGGGACCAGTTGACAGCTGGACAAATAGCCACCCACTTGCCTACGGGCACAGAGATGGAGCACTGGGCAGGAACCCATAGTTCTTTCATTCATTCAATCGTATTTATTGTGTGCAGAGCACTGTACTAAGCACTTGGGAAGTCCAAATTGGCAACATATAGAGACGGTCCCTACCCAACAATGGGCTCATAATCTAGAAGGGGGAGACAGACAACAAAACACCTCTAGGTATGACCCCCACCCCCCCAAGCCCACACGTCCTGAAGCTATTTTTCTAGGCCAAGGGAAACGGATAGAAGTTCGGGTGTGTGCAGCATGGAATCCCTGCTTGCAAAAATGCTTACCCCACGATAAGCCCCTGCCTATCTGAACCTCTAAGACTGTGTGGATACATGTAGCTTAATCAAAATCTTCAATTCACTACCCAAATCGCTTTTCATACGTGTGTAGTGGCATCGTACTCTCCCAAGTACGATGTACAACCTCTAAGACTGTGTGGATACATGTAGCTTAATCAAAATCTTCAATTCACATACCCAAATCACTTTTCATACGTGTGTAGTGGCATCGTACTCTCCCAAGCACTTAGTACAGTGCTCTGCACATAGTAAACACAACACCACTGATTGATTGATTTAGTTTGAGATTTCTTTCCTCCTGCCCTTTGTTTTCCAAATGTCTTTCTGGCTAAAATTGCACTTGATACGCCATTGCCCTAGACTGAAACTCCCTCCCCACCACATCTGCCAGACTACAGCTCTCTCCATTTTTATAGCCCTCCTAAAAATCCCACTGCCTCCAGAAAGTCTTCCCCCATTAATTCTCAACACCCCAAGCCATATCAACCCAACAGCCCCCCACCGTTAGTACTTATGTATACTAAAATGTACTTTCAAATATTTACTTTTATATTTCATTCTTTCAAAGGCACTACTATCCATTTTTTCCCCTCATTCTTGCTCCTGCTCCTTCCACTTGTAATTAATTTTTGGCCATCTGTCTCCCCCACTAGATTGAGAAGCAGCATGGCCTAAGTGGATAGAACACAGGACTGGGAGGCAGCAGGACCTGGGTTCTAATCCTGGCTTGGCCACTTGTCTGTTGTGTGATCTTGGACAAGTCACTTCACTGTGCCTCAATGACCTCATCTGTAAAATGGGGATTAAGATTGTGAACCCCATGGGGGACAAGGACTCTGTCCTCCCGCCCCAGCGCTTAGTATAGGGCCTGGCACTTGGTAAGTGCTTAACAAATATCACCAAATACCACCATTACTCCTTCTAGACTGTAAACTCATTACAGGAACATGTCTGTTTATTGTTACATTGTACTCTCCCACTTAGTACGGTGCTCTGCACACAGTAAGCGCTCAATAAATATGATTGAATGAATGAATATTATTGTGAGGTCCTTGAAGGCAGGGAATTAAGTGCCGTGCAGGCACTAAACTCAGTAGAAGCTCAGTCAATAACACTTGAGTGATTGATAAACATTCTGGGGAAGGAAACCTGAAAGACCCTGAATTAAGTGCCTGGCACTTGGTAAATGCTTACCAAATATCACCAAATCCTACCATTACTCCTTCTAGACTATAAGCTCATTAAAGGAACGTGTCTGTTTATTGTTACATTGTACTCTCCCACTTAGTACGGTGCTCTGCACACAGTAAGCGCTCAATAAATATGATTGAATGAATGAATATTATTGTGAGGTCCTTGAAGGCAGGGAATTAAGTGCCGTGCAGGCACTAAACTCAGTAGAAGCTCAGTCAATAACACTTGAGTGATTGATAAACATTCTGGGGAAGGAAACCTGAAAGACCCTGAATTAAGTGCCTGGCACTTGGTAAATGCTTACCAAATATCACCAAATCTTACCATTACTCCTTCTAGACTATAAGCTCATTAAAGGAACGTGTCTGTTTATTGTTACATTGTACTCTCCCACTTAGTACAGTGCTCTGCACACAGTAAGCACTCAATAAATATGATTGAATGAATGAATATTATTGTGAGGTCCTTGAAGGCAGGGAATTAAGTGCCGTGCGGGCATTAAACTCAGGAGAAGTTCAGTCAATAACACTTGAGTGATTGATAAACATTCTGGGGAAGGAAACCTGAAAGACCCTGAATTAAGTGCCTGGCACTTGGTAAATGCTTAACAAATATCACCAAATTCTACCATTACTCCTTCTAGACTATAAGCTCATTAAAGGAACGTGTCTGTTTATTGTTACATTGTACTCTCCCACTTAGTACAGTGCTCTGCACACAGTAAGTGCTCAATAAATATGATTGAATATTATTGTGAGGTCCTTGAAGGCAGGGAATTAGTGCCGTGCAGACACTAAACTCAGTAGAAGCTCAGCCAATAACAGTTGAGTGACTGATAAACATTCTGGGGAAGGAAACCAGGAAGACCCAGAATTAAGTGCCTGGCACTTGGTAAATGCTTAACAAATATCACCAAATCCTATCATTACTCCTTCTAGACTATAAACTCATTGTAGGAACATGTCTGTTTATTGTTAAATTGTACTCTCCCACTTAGTACAGTGCTCTGCACACAGTAAGTGCTCAATAAATATGATTGAATGAATATTATTGTGAGGTCCTTGAAGGCAGGGAATTAGTGCCATGCAGACACTAAACTCAGTAGAAGCTCAGTTAATAACAGTTGAGTGACTGATAAACATTCTGGGGAAGGAAACCTGGGAGACTCAGAATTAAGTGCCTGGCACTTGGTAAGTGTCTAACAAATATCACCAAATACCACCATTACTCCTTCTAGACTATAAGCTCATTATAGGAACGTGTCTGTTTATTGTTACATTGTACTCTCCCACTTAGTCCAGTGCTCTGCACACCGTAAGCACTCAAAAAATATGATTGAATGAATGAATATTATTGTGAGGTCCTTGAAGGTAGGGAATAAGTGCTGTGCAGGCACTAAACTCAGTAGAAGCTCAGTCAATAACACTTGAGTGACTGATAAACATTCTGGGGAAGAAAATTTGGGAGACCCAGAATTAAACAGGGATGAGAATCTTTCCTGTGACTCCTGGAGAAGGCTTAATCTGCTTGCAGGTTGGGAAAAAGTTTGTTAGATACGGTCAGTTAGGCCTTCTGCTCACAAGGAAGTTTAGTGTTTAAGACTTCTGACCACAATCTCAAACGTAAGGGGTCTAACTCACTCTGAAGAATCAGAACGGTCAGGCCAGTCGTCACTTCACGGTGAATCTCGTTGAAGCCTACACACATTGGCGTCCGACTTGTACTTCCCAAGCGCTTAGTACAGTGCTCTGCACACAGTAAGTGCTCAATAAATACGATTGAATGAATGAAAGATTACCACACGGGGGTACCATAACACCTCAGCGCTTTTCATTGATTACGTCTATTTGTTAAAGTCAGTCATACTCACTGAGGGCTTATTGTGTGCAGAGAACTGTACTAAGTGCTTAAATATATGCCAACTATGTTCATTCATTCATTCAATCATATTTATTGAGCGCTTACTGTGTGCAGAGCATTGTACTAAGCGCTTGGGAAGTACAAGTTGGCAACATATAGAGACGGTCCCTACCCAACAGCGGGCTCACAGTCTAGGAGGGGGGAAAACACTATGTGTTAAACACTGTTCTAAGTGTTGCGATAGATACACGTTAAAGTGCCTGTCCTACATGGGACTCAAAGTCTAAGTAGGAGAGCAACTCTGTTACATTGTACTCTCCCAAGTGCTTAGTACAGTGTGTTGCGCACAATGCCATTGATTGAGAGAATGGGGGTTGAATCCCCAATTTTACAGATGAGTTCACTGAGGCACAGAGAAGTTAAGTAACTTGCCCAAGGTCACACAGCAGGAAAGGGGCAGAACCAGGATGAGGACCCAAGTCCCCTGACTCTCAGAGCTGTGGTTTTTCCACTAGGCTACACAGTAATTCCAGGTGTTCCCCTGGGAAAAGACCCACGTGGTCTAGGAAGGTGGTCTCAATCCCAGGGCTAGGATAACCCCTAGGGAAGCAGCAAGGCCTGGTGGAAAAAGCATTTGGGCTGGGAATCTGAAGGCCTGGATTTTTTTTAATGGCATTTATTAAGCGCTTACTATGTGCAAAGCACTGTTCTAAGTGCTGGGGAGGTTACAAGGTGATCAGGTTGTCCCATGGGGGGCTCACAAGTCTTAATCCCCATTTTCCAGATGAGGTAGCTGAGGCCCAGAGAAGTGAAGTGACTTGCCCAAAGTCACACAGCTGGCAATTGGCGGAGCAGAATTTGAACCCATGACCTCTGACTCCAAAGCCCGCGCTCTCTCCACTGAGCCACGCTGCTTCTCCTAACAATGATAATGATGGCATTTATTAAGCGCTTACCATGTGCTGGGGAGCTTACAAGGTGATCAGGTTGAACCACAGGGCGGCTCACAGTCTTAATCTCCATTTTACAGATGAGAGAATTGACTTCCCCAAAGTCACACAGCTGACAATTGGTGGGAGCCGGGACTCAAACCCATGACCTCTGACTCCAAAGCCCGAGCTCTTTCCACCGAGCCACGCTGCTTCTGATCCTAGTTCTGCTGCTGGTGTTCTGTGTGACCTTGGCCGAGACACTTAACTTCTCTGTGCCTCAGGGTCCTCGCCTATAAAATGGGGTGGAGGATTCCTGCTCTCCCTCCCTCTTTAGATGGTGTGGGACAGAGACTACGGGAACTCGTTATTTTGTACCTCCGCAATTAGCCTAGTGCAGATACTGTAACACCACTGTCTTTCTAGGGCCACGAGAGAAGGGTGAGGCACCGAGGTTGAAGTGTTGTCACACAGATGAAGTGGCTGTGGGGTCTCAGTCCCTCCTGTTTTCTCCTGGGCACCGAGTCATGCAGGTGAGATAGCCAGCACAGCCCCAGAAGCCCTGTTAGCCCAGACCACTCATTCGCATGCATCTCTCTTTCTCAAGAAGACGCGTTCCTGGACGTTTCTATAGAAATATGATGGTCTAGGACTATAATAAGCTCATTTTATGAAATAAGCTGAAAGCTGTAATCTTGGACCAGGTGAGACTCTGGATTCTAAGTAGATATTTGTTCTGACGACTTTGACACCTGTCTACATGTTTTGTTTGGTTGTCTGTCTCCCCCTGCTAGACTGTGAGCCCGTTGTTGGGCAGGGACCATCTCTATATGTTGCCGGCTTGTACTTCCCAAGCGCTTAGTGCAGTGCTCTGCACACAGTAAGAGCTCAATACATACGATTGAATGAATAAGTGACGCCCACCACTGCAACCCTTGCCCACCCAGGATGGACCTGGAATGTTCAGTCCATCAATCGATCAGCGGCAATCCCCTTGATCTGTCAGCCCATGTGGGCAGGGATTGTCTCTGTCGCTGAGTTGTACTTTCCAAGTGCCTAGTACAGTGCGCTGCATACAGTAAGTGCTCAATAAATACAAAAAAGTACAAGCTCAAAAATCTCCAGTGGCTGTCGGTCAACCTAAGCAACAAGCAAAAACTCCTCACCCTGGGCTTCAAGGCTGTCCATCCCCTCGCCCCCTCCTACCTCACCTCCCTTCTCTCCTTCTCCAGCCCAGCCCGCACCCTCCGCTCCTCCGCCGCTAACCTCCTCACCAGGCCTCGTTCTCGCCTGTCCCGCCGTCGACCCCCAGCCCACGTCCTCCCCCTGGCCTGGAATGCCCTCCCTCCACACATCTCTTCCTCCCTTCAAAGCCCTACTGAGACCTCACCTCCTCCAAGAGGCCTTCCCACACTGAGCCCCCTTTTTCCTCTCCTCCTCCCCATCGCCCCCGCCCTATCTCCTTCCCCTCCCCACAGCACCTGTATATATGCTTGTACAGATTTATTACTCTATTTATTTTACTTGTACATATTTACTATTCTATTTATTTTGTTAATGTGGTGCATCTGGCTTTATTTCCATTTGTTCTGATGACTTGACACCTGTCCACATTGTTCTGTTTTATTGCCTGTCTCCCCCTTCTAGACTGTGAGCCCATTGTTGGGTAGGGACCGTCTCTGTATGTTGCCAACTTGTACTTCCCAAGCGCTTAGTACAGTGCTCTGCACACAGTAAGCGCTCAATAAATACGATTGAATGAATGACTCAAAGCTGGCGCTGGCTCTAGCTAAACCAGAGGCCTCAACTCTAGTTATGGAGGAGCCCCCTGGTCCTAGAAGGAGTAGTAATTGTAGACATTTACTGAGTACTTAACTCTGTGCTAAACCTCAGGGCAAAAAGAGTATAACTAAATGAGAAGCAGCGTGGCTCGGTGGAAAGAGCCCAGGCTTTGGTGTCAGAGGTCGTGGGTTCAAATCCCAGCTCCGCCACTTGTCAGCTGTGTGACTCTGGACTTCCCAAGCGCTTAGTACAGTGCTCTGCACACAGTAAGTGCTCAATAAATACGATTGAATGAATGAATGAAAGTCACTTCACTTCTCTGGGCCTCAGTTCCCTCATCTGTAAAAAGGGGATTAAGACTGTGAGCCCCACGTGGGACAACCTGATCACCTTGTAACCTCTCCAGCGCTTAGAACAGTGCTTTGCACATAGTAAGCACTTAATAAATGCCATAAAAAAAATCAGGCATGGAAGGAGAAGCTAGTGCATAAATCCAAGGGAGAATCAGAGTTACTGACCAAAGTCCAATTCCCATTTCAGTGCTGAGATTCAAAGCAATCAAGAATACTTACAGAATGTCTACTGTGTGCAGTGGGCTGTGTGAACCATTGGTAGACGATCCCTACTCTCATATAACTTGTACTTCCCAAGCGCTTAGTACAGTGCTCTGCACACAGTAAGCGCTCAATAAATATGATTGATGATGATGATATCTGAAATCCCACCAAACGGCTTAAATACATATATTTAGTAATATATCCCTACCTGGAAATCAGAGTCCCAAGATGATAGGTGAGAATGAGGAGATGCAACGGCTCCTTCCTTTGGCAGCAACATTTACGGACTTGGAAACAGGCTTGAAAAAGAGAGCAAAAGCCAAGAAACTTGTCCTTCTTCCTCTTTGCTGGAAGAGCAGCTAGTAAAGGAGAAGGGAAAATTTCAAAATGGGCCACACCTGTGGTGTGCCAGCCTCTCTGCAAATAGGACAAGACCGAACCTTTTCTTAAAGGGGCCTTGGCCTTTAAGCATTAGATCCTGAGTCCCTTTAAGGACAGAAACTGGGGTTTTTGCTTCTACAGCGCACGCGCACCCCAAACACTTTTCGTATAACGTTGTGCACACAGTAAGCTAAGGCTCAGTAAGTGCTTTTGATGATGAGAGATGATGTTTCACGGTGTGTCGGCAGCAGCAATCACCCTCAATGGGAAACAGCTGATTTCACCCCCTGGAGAAGACAGCATTCCAGGCTTCCCCCACTGAATCGGTGACTACGTGGTAAGCTCCTTGAGGGCAGGGACTATGACTACGAACTGTACCGTATTGTACTCTCCCAAGTGTTTGGTTCAGTGCTTTGCACATTGTAAGTGCTCAGTAAATACCAGTGATTGATTGACAGTGGAACCATGGGGTGCTCTGCATTAATTCATTCAATCATATTTATTGAGCGCTTACTGTGTGCAGAGCACTGTATGCTCAATAAATACTTTTGATTGATTGATTGACAGGAGGGGGCTCATTCATTCTATCGTATTTATTGAGCGCTTACTGTGTGCCCACTGTTGGGTAGGGACTGTCTCTATATGTTGCCAATTTGTACTTCCCAAGCGCTTAGTACAGTGCTCTGCACATAGTAAGCACTCAATATGATTGATTGATTGCAGAGCACTGTACGCTCAATGAATACAATTGATTGATTGACAGGAGGGGGCTCATTCATTCAATCGTATTTATTGAGCGCTTACTGTGTGCAGAGCACTGTACTAAGCGCTTGGGAAGTACAAGTTGGGAACAGATAGGGACGGTCCCTACCCAACAGTGGGCTCACAGTCTAGAAGGGGAATAATAATGATGGCATTTATTAAGCCCTTGCTATGTGCAAAGCATTGTTCTAAGCACTGGGGAGGTTACAATAATAATAATAATAATGGCATTTATTAAGCGCTTACTATGTGCAAAGCACTGTTCTAAGAGCTGGGGAGGTAACAAGGTGATCACGGGGGGCTCACAGTCTTAATCTCCATTTTACAGACGAGGCAACTGAGGCACAGAGATGTGAAGTGACTTGCCCAAAGTCACACAGCTGACAATTGGCGGAGCTGGGATTTGAACCCATGACCTCTGACTCCAAAGCCTGGGCTCTTTTCCACTGAGCCACGCTGCTTCTCTACATTGTGCCCCTTCCACTTGAACGAAGGCATGGGCATGTAGGGAAGGGTATCAGAAAAAAAAAATCATTGGCTTGAATTGGAGACCCAGATTCTGCCTTGCAGAATCCCAAAGCTACAGGAAAAATGGGAACCCCTGGCATCATTATTGAGAAGCAGCATGGCATAGTGGATAGAAAATGGGCTTTGGAGTCAGAGGTCAGGGGTTCGAATCCTGGCTCTGCCAATTGTCAGCTGTGTAACTTTGGGCAAGTCACTCAACTTCTCTGTGCCTCAGTTACCTCATCTGTAAAATGGGGAATAAGACTGTAAGCCCCATGTGTGAGCCCACTGTTGGGTAGGGACTGTCTCCATCTGTTGCCAACTTGTACTTCCCAAGCGCTTAGTACAGTGCTCTGCACACAGTAAGTGCTCAACAAATACGATTGATTGATTGATTGATGTGGGACAACCTGATAATCTTGTATCTACCCCAGAGCTTAGAACAGTGCTTTGCACATAGTAAGTGCTTAACAAATACCATCATTATTATTATTATTATTATTATTATCAGAGACTGCCATGTGGGACTGAATAATAATAATATAGTACTTGTTAAGCGCTTACTATGTGCAAGGACTGGTGTAGTTACACGTTAATCGGGTTGGACACAGTCCCTCTCCCACATGGGGCTCACATTCTGAATTCCCACTTTATAGATGAGGTGACCGAGGCCCAGAGAAGTGAAATGACAGGTGATCAGGTTGTCCCCGGGGGGGCTCCCAGTCTTCATCCCCATTTTCCAGATGAGGGAACTGAGGCCCAGAGAAGTGAAGTGGCTTGCCCAAAGTCACACAGCTGACAAGTGGCGGAGCCGGGATCTGAACCCATGACCTCTGATTCCAAAGACCGTGCTCTTTCCACTGAGCCAAGATGCTCCCTTGCTCATGTGACCAAGGTTAGGGACACAAGGCAACCCAAGCCTTTCACCCTTGGGGACTCCCTGCCCCTTTTCTCCAGGGTTCGGGTATTAGATATAAAGGCACCCACTGCAATACCCCTGCTCCTAATAATAATAAAAATAACTGTGGTATTTGTTTCCTATGTTTTATTACTCTAATTTACTTGTACATATTTACTATTCTATTTATTTTGTTATGATCAATCAATCGTATTGATTGAGCGCTTACTGGGTGCAGAGCACTGTACTAAGCGCTTGGGAAGTCCAAGTCGGCAACATATAGAGACGGTCCCTACCCAACAGTGGGCTCACAGGCTAGAAGGGGGAGACAGAGAACAAAACCAAAGATATTAACAAAATAAAATAAATAGAATAGATATGTACAAGTAAAATAAATAAATAAACAGAGTAATAAATATGTACAACAAATATGATGTGCATCTAGCTTTACTTCTATTTATTCTGATGACTTGGCACCTGTCCACATGTTTAGTTTTGCTGTCTTCTAGACCGGGAGCCCGTTGTTGGGTAGGGACCATCTCTATATGTTCATTCATTCATTTATTCAATCGTATTTATTGAGCGCTTACTGGGTGCAGAGCACTGTACTAAACGTTTGGGAAGTACAAGTTGGCAACATACGGTGACGGTCCCTACCCAACAGTGGGCTCACAGTCTAGAAAGGGGAGACAGAGAACAAAACCAAACATATTAACAAAATAAAATAAATAGAATAGATATGTACAAGTAAAATAGCGTAATAAATATGTACAATAAATATGATGTGCATCTAGCTTTACTTCTATTTATTCTGATGACTTGACACCTGTCCACAAGTTTTGTTTTGTTGTCTTCTAGACTGGGAGCCCGTTGTTGGGTAGGGACCATCTCTATATGTTCATTCATTCATTCATTCAATCGTATTTATTGAGCGCTTACTGTGTGCAAAGCACTGTACTAAGCGCTTGGGAAGTCCAAGTTGGCAACATATAGAGACGGTCCCTACCCAACAGTGGGCTCACAGTCTAGAAGGGGGAGACGGAAAACAAAACAAAACATATTAACGAAATAAAATAAATAGAATAAATATGTACAAATAAAATAGAGTAATAAATACGTACAAACGTACGTACGTACAAACACATATACATATATACAGGTATGTTGCCAACTTGTACTTCCCAAGCGCTTAGTCCAGTGCTCTGCACCCAGTAAGCGCTCAATAAATAAGATTGAATGAATGAATGAATGTGCCAGGCACTGTACTGAGCACTGGGGTGGATCCAAGCAAATCGGGTTGGACATAGTCCCTGTCCTGCAAGGGGCTCACAGTTCCAATTCACATTTTTCAGATGAGGCAACTGAGGCACAGAGAAGTGAAGTGACTTGCCCACGGTCCCACAGCACACGGATGACCAAACAGCTGATGGCTTGCTGGCCCAGTACCGGAACACTGGACAGGATCAATCAATCGTATTTATTGAGCGCTTACTGAGTCCATTGGTTCATTCGCTGAAAGTCCCCTTCGAGACCGTGAGCCCGCTATTGGGTTGGGACCGTCTCTATGTGCAGCCAACTTGGACTTCCCAAGCGCTTAGTCCAGTGCTCTGCACACAGTAAGCGCTCAACAAATACGATATTGGTTGATTGACTACTCCGGTGTGGTTTTCAATCTCCTTCTGCACAGAGAAGCAGATACCTGGGCTTCTGGAGTCCTGAAAAGGGAAGGACTGGAGCCGATAATGAGCAACCAACGACTTGCAACAGCGCAGGAAGGCACAACGCCAAAGCCAGGAACACAGACTTCAGCAGCTAAAAGTCCCAACCCCAAGCCCATGAAAATTTCCCCCTTAATATTAAGGAAACTCTCCCTGCCCCTTCGAGCCCAAACTCGCACTGGCCACTTCCTTCAATGGGAGACTTGATTTCCCCCCAGCCCAGCTTTGTAGGCGGGGCAGTTCCACATGTTCTTGGCCACTCCTTCTGCCAAGCACTGTTTTTGCTTCCCAGATCAGTGTGAACTCATCTAAGCCGCAGAACTCAATGGCAGGAGCCCCGGCACGGGGAGGCTAGCCGCGGAACGCAAGTACGTCCCAAAACAGAAGAATTCGGGACCCTATCAGTACCACACAGGGAACAGGCCAGCGGAAAGCCTGACGGTCCATTCGAAAATCCGGAAAATGACCATCCTGGAAGCCACACAACCCCTATTCTTCAGACCTCAAGGCAAACCAACACGTGTGAGTTGCTCTTAGCTCTTGGCCGCTCCATTTTTTTGTAGCTGATTTCACGGTTTGTTCCTGAGAAATTGTTGTTTCTTCTTCTTGGTTGGTTTCCTGGGGGAGTTATTTCAAACCCAGACTGGAAGCAAGAAGAGGGAAGGAGGAGAGACTCCTGTTGCCCTGTGGATCCTTCTGGGGCTTTGTTATGTAATTATAATGGCAACGGGGACACCTTTCGGAGAGTTATTTTCCAGAAAAGAGAACTACTAAAAGCTCCCAGAGAAACAAAGCAAAAAACAATCAGATCAGCCAGGGCAATATGTGGTTGGAATTGAGGTCCCAATGGCCAAATTAATCAGAATTTCTCAGGCAGAGAATCTCCTCTGGAAATCCCAAGTCACAAATAAGGCTTCAGCCCATGCAAGATTCAGTTGGAAACGAATGAGAAGCAGCGAGGCCCAGTAGAAAGAGCCTGGGCCTCGGAGGCAAGAGGACTTGGATTCTAATTCCAGCTCTGGCACTTGTCTACTGTGTGACCTTGGGCAAGTCACGACACTTCTCTGTGCCTCAGTTTCCTCATCTGTAAATGGGAAATTAAATATCCGTCCTCCCTTCTTCTTAGGCTGTGAGCCCCGTGTGGGACCGGGACCATGTCCAATCTGGTTATGTTGGATCTAGCCCAGAGCTTAGTACACTGCTGGGCATATAGTAAGTGCCTAACAAATTAACAAATACCATTATCATTTTATTTTAGGAACAAAAAAGGCTTTCCCACCTAAAATCTCCTACCAGAAAAGCCAAAATCTGTTTCTCACTTTCTGATGCTGATTTACACCAACCTTTGCACTTGGTATAAAAGCGTCTCCAGCCTTGGAATCTCAGTTCAGTTTTTGACGACAAACAGGACACAGGGAAGATAGGACCTAGACAGTAAACAAACAGAACAGTATGCTCCGATTACTCTGTGTCCTTTCAAAAACTGTTCTCTTCAAATCCAGATGGGTAGTGAGCCGTTTTCACCATCTTTGGGAATTCCAGTGAGTGAAATGGTTACTGTCCATGGCTTCTCTATTTGTTTATTTTTATTTATTTCTTACATCTATAAATTTTAAAAATGTATATATATATATATATATATACATATATATAATATATGTTGGGGTGATACACACACACACACACACATATATATCTATATCTATATCTATCTATCTATCTATCTATCTATCTATCTATCTATATATATATATATCACCCCAACAATATCATTAGAAAGCAGCAGTTGCAGCCTAAATTATAGCATCATGGGGAAAAAAAGGAATGCCCCATCCAACCATCAGTAGTATTTATTCAACTCCTATGGAGTGCAGAGAATTGAACTAAGCTCTTGGGAGAGAACAGTACACTAGAGGTTAGAGGCACAATCCCTATCATCACTGGTAGGGATATCAGTATATCCCTATTATATATATTTTATATATATATAAAATATATATTATGCTTAGAAGGCAGAGTGCAAAAATCAGTCTGTAAATTAGTGGCATAATAATAATGATGGCATTTATTAAGCGCTTACTATGTGCAAAGCACTGTTCTAAGCGCTGCGGTGATACAAGGAAATCAGGTTGTCCCCCGTGGGGCTCACAGTCTTAATCCCCATTTTACAGATGAGGGAACTGAGGCCCAGAGAAGTGAAGTGGCTTGCCCAAAGTCACACAGCTGACAAGTGGTGGAGCCGGGATTTGAACCCATGACCTCTGACTCACTTTCCACTGAGCCACACTGCCGGTAAGCATACTCACCGGCTTATTTCCTAGAGGCTTTATCAGCCTATTCCCTGGGAGACTCGGACACAGTGGTGGGATGGCATATTCCTCACTAACTTCGACTCCTTTGAAATCACGTTTGATCTAGTGGAGATCGATTTGGGGGGAACGGGAAGGGCTCAGGCTAGAGGGATTCCGGATTTCTGGATGGGACGTTTGACAAACGTTGGACGATAATAATAATAATGATAGTATTTGTTAAGCACTTACTATGTGCCGAGCAATGTTCTAAGCGCTGGGGAGCTTACAAGGTGACCAGGTTGTCCCACTGGGGGCTCACAGTTTTCATCCCCATTTTGCAGATGAGGTAACTGAGGCCCAGAGAAGTGAAGTGACTTGCCCACAGTCACACAGCGGACAGTTGCCGGAGCCGGGATTTGAACCCCTGACCTCTGACTCCAGAGCCCGGGCTCTTTCCATTTGAGCCACGCTGCTTCTCTAGTAGACATCTCAGAGTGTGTACGTGTGTGTTTGTATGTGCATGTTGTAGAGCATCTATAAAAGGATGACTGCTTCGTTTTCATACCCTGGAGACGTGGGGACTCGTGTGGACTTCCACATAATAATAATAATAATGGCATTTATTAAGCACTTACTATGTGCAAAGCACTGTTCTAAGCACTGGGGAGGTTACATGGTGATCAGTTGTCCCACGGGGGGGGCTCACAGTCTTAATCCCCATTTTACAGATGAGGTAACTGAGGCCCAGAGAAGTTACGTGATTTGCCCAAAGTCACACAGCTGACAATGGGCGGAGCCGGGATTTGAACCCATGACCTCTGACTCCAAAGCCCGGGCTCTTTCCACTGAGCCACGCTGCTTCTCAGTATAACATAATGATGTCATAGGGGATGGGAGGGAGTGAAGAATTTTTCCCAGCCTATGGCCCGCCAAGTGGCTGAAGCAAACCCCAACCACGATCAAATTGGAGGACAAAATATCGAGAAACTGGAAAGACAAGCTTAAACCCTTTGCAAACCCAAAGGCCAGAAAAACGACTTCTGAATTCTACAGCCACAACCTCCTGGGACTGTGCTGGGACACCTGTCCAAGTTATAAAGACAAAAAGACAAGTATCGAAGGGCTATCCCTCGCCTTAGGATCTCAATTGCTATTCTGACGGCAAAACTCTTAGATCCAGCCGCTCTCCTGTAGCATGTGAAGAATAAAATGTACTTTGGTAGTAATTTATATTATCTCTAAAATGTTGTCTCCTGCTTACAAATTACAAGTTGACTTTGGTAGGTGCCGATGAGTAAGATCGAAGAGCAAGTTTTATTTGTAGAAATCCACGTACGTGTCTGGCAGTGGAGCTTTAAGTAAATAAATTGCTTTCCCACCAAGGATTACACAGCTCAGACTGTAGGTCTGGTGCTAACACCATGGCCATTCTCACAGAGACCGGAGACTAATGAGCCGCCCCATTGTTGGGACAGCGTTATCGTTTCACGTCAGCGCTCAGCTTTTTCCACTGACTGAACACAAATATGAGGCGACTGCATCAGATCTCAAGAAGAATAAGGCCCTTAAATTCCAACTTTAAAATCATTCTTTTAAGAGTGCAAAATGCTCAGGGTTTTATTGTCCCAAACTTTTAATAATCGTGGTGTCTGTTGTGTCACCTGGGACAAGTCACTTACCTTCTCTGTGCCTCGGTTCCCTCATCTGTAAAATGGGGATTAAGACTGTGAGCCCCCTTGTAGGGACATGGATTGTGTCCAACCAGATTAGCTTGTGTCTACCCCAGCGCATAGCGTAGTGCCTGGCACATAATATGCGTTTAATAAATACCATTAAAAAAAGTATCTTGTATGTACCCCAGCACTTAGTATAGTGCCTCGTACATAGTGAGCACTTAAATACCCTAAAAAAATTGCTGAAGGCTTGCTATATGCCAAGTCCTGTGCAAAGTAAGCACTTGGATAGATAGAAAACAAGCAGATCAGACACATTCCCTGTCCCATTTGGGGCTCACACTTTAAGCGGGGGGAGAGAAAAGATCATAACCCATTGTACAGGTGAGGCAATGGAGGCCCAGACACACAGAGAAGCAGCGTGGCTCAGTGGAACGGGCCTGGGCTTTGGAGTCAGAGGTCAGGGGTTCAAATCCCGGCTCTGCCAATTGTCAGCTGTGTGACTTTGGGCAAGTCACTTCACTTCTCTGGGCCTCAGTTCCCTCATCTGTCAAATGGGGATGAAGACTGTGAGCCCCCCCCGTGGGACAACCTGATCACTTTGTATCCCCTCAGCGCTTAGAACAGTGCTTTGCACATAGTAAGCGCTTAACAAATACCATTATTATTATTATTGAGTAACTTGCCCAAGGTCACACAGCAGCCCACTGATGACCCCAGGTCTCCAGACTCCATACTCACGCTCTTCCTTTTCTTTTTTTTTGATGGCATTTATTAAGCGCTTACTACGTGCAAAGCACTGTTCTAAGTGCTGGGGAGGTTACAAGGTGATCAGGTTGTCCCATGGGGGGCTCACAGTCTTAATCCTCATTTTCCAGATGAGGTCACTGAGGCCCAGAGAAGTGAAGTGACTTGCCCAAAGTCACACAGCTGACAACTGTCGGTGCCGGGATCCGAAGCCGCTCTTCCCTTTGATCCTCTTAGAGTACCTTACAGATCATTTCTGCCCAAAGGAAAATCTGTCCCGAATTGAAAGGTAAGGGAGAAGGTGAGAAGCAGGGGGGCCAGTCAGGACTCAATCAATCAATCAATCGTATTTATTGAGCGCTTACTGTGTGCAGAGCACTGTACTAAGCGCTTGGGAAGTACAAGTTGGCAACATATAGAGACAGTCCGTACCCAACAGTGGGCTCATAGGCTGTGACAGCCTAGAAGGGGGAGACAGAGAACAAAACCAAACTTACTAACAAAATAAAATAAATAGAATAGATATGTACAAGTAAAATAAATAGAGTAATAAATATGTACAAACATATATACATATATGTATATATATGTGTATATGTGTATATATCTGTACATATATATATCCCTGAGAATCCTTCCTCAAAAGCCCATCAATCAATCAGTGGGATTCACTGAGTGCTTACTATGTGCAAAGCACTGTACTAAGCGCTTGGGAGAGTGCAGTCCAACAGAATTCAGCACTTTATGTACATGTCTGTAATTTATTTATTTGTTTTGACGTCTGTTTCTGCCCCTCTAGACTGTAAGCTCATCGTGGGCAGGGAACGTGCCTGTTTACCGTCATATTGTACTCTGCCAAGCGCTTAGTATGGTGCTCCGCACATGGTAAGCGCTCAATAAATACGATTGATTGAATGAATGAATTAGTCTCCTTTAAGGCTCTGACCAGGCAATCTCATGGTTTTGCATCTTCAGTTTTTGAATGCAAAAATCTCTCATTTGGAACCAAGTGGGAAAGAAAGTTAATTAGGAAAAAAAAAAATCCATCCACCTCCTTGTGCCCTGAGAAATTTGAAATGATTTGTCACGATCAGAAGCGGGCCTAAACCACAGAACAAATGAAGGAGAAAAATGGAAACTTTTGGTCCCCCTGCCCTGCCATTATTAAAGCTCACAGACAAATACAAGCAAAACTTTGGGCTCCCTAAAACACAAACCAAGTTTCCTGCTTTAGCTGGGTTAAGGGGTCATTCATTTGGCAGTAAAGGAAAATGCTTGACATCGACGGCAACGCTTTATGTTCAAAATGTTTCCTGAGAGAATCTCCCATAGAAAACAACAGACCAGTCTCGGCCTCAAGACATTAGAACAGAGAAGCGGCACCAAAAAATTTGTTATGATGCTTGTGGATTACACAGAATAATACTATTACTGCTACCAATAATAATAGTATGTGTTAATAGTATTAATAGTATTTATTTATTTATTTTACTTGTACATATCTATTCTATTTTATTTTGTTAGTATGTTTGGTTTTGTTCTCTGTCTCCCCCTTTTAGACTGTGAGCCCACTGTTGGGTAGGGACTGTCTCTATATGTTGCCAACTTGTACTTCCCAAGCGCTTAGTACAGTGCTCTGCACACAGTAAGCGCTCATTAAATACGATTGATTGATTGATTGATTTGTTGAGCCTTACTAAGTGCCAATCATTGAGAAGCAGCATGGCTGAGTGGAAAGAGCCCGGGCTTGGGAGTCAGAGGTCATGGGTTCAAACCCCAGCTCCACCAATTGTCAGCTGTGTGACTTTGGGCAAGTCACTTCACTTCTCTGGGCCTCAGTTACCTCGTCTGTAAAATGGGGATTAAGACTGTGAGCCCCCCGTGGGACACCCTGATCACCTTGTAACCTCCCCAGCGCTTAGAATAGTGCTTTGCACATAGTAAGCGCTTAATAAATGCCATCATCATCGTCGTTGTTCTTAGTAGGGGTGGGGGCAGATACAAGGTTATCATGTTGGATGCAGTCCCTGTTCCGCATGGGGTTCACAGTCTAGGTGAGAGGGAGTAGAATTTAATGATCATTTTTACAGAGCATCACTCGTACTCTCTCAGCCCTGCCAGTCATCTACCCACTGGGGCACAGAATGTAGTAAGAGAGGAGGCAAACAGGAAGCAGCAATTTGCAATGTGCATTAAAACTTTTTTAAAAAATGTGGGGAACCCACATAAGGCCAACATGACCATTGCATACTGTTAAAGGAATTAGGAAGAAAATATCAGCAACCCCAAGAGAAGGGATGGCTAAATTCACGGATGAGGGGTCCACAGGGAGTTTCTAGAGAGAATGTAAGAGAGAAAGAGTCAGGGATGTTAGACTGTACATTCTGAAATACTATCATGCCAGCAACCATCACACTGTTAATAATAATAATGATGGTACTTGGTAAGCGCTTACTATGCGCCAAGCACTGCTCTAAGCTCTGGGGGTGGGGGGGGATACGAGGTAATCAGGTTGCCCCACGTGGGGCCCACGGTCTTAATCCGCATTTTACATATGAGGTAACTGAGGCCCAGAGAAGTTAAATGACTTGTCCAAAGTCACACAGCTGACAAGTGACGGAGCCGGAATTAGAACCCATGACCTCTGACTCCCAAGCTCGTGCTCTTTCCACTGAGCCACGCTGCTTCTTCCTAGGATCCCGTTACCTTCTCCTAAGACTAAAGGCAGGACCAGAAGGATCACTGAGGTGAATTCTCATGTCCTTATCTACTACCTACTTAAAAAAAACATGATGGTGGTTGTTAAGCACTTACTACGTGCCAGGCACCGTACTAAGCGCTGGGGTAGATACAAGCTAATCAGGTGGGACACAGTCCATGTCCTACTTGGGGCTCACAGTATTAATACCCATTTTACAGGTGAGGGAACTGAGGCACAGAGAAGTGGAGTGACTTGCCCAAGGTCACACAGCAGACAAGTGGTGGAACCGGGAGTAGAACGCAGGTCCTTCTGTTTCCTAGGCCCATGCTCTTTCCACTAGACCATTTTGCTTCTTTTTATGCAAGCAGTGTGGCCTCGCAACCACTTTCTGGCACATGACCTGGGATTGATTGATTGATTGATTGATTGTTTGATTGATTGGTAGATAGTGGAAAAAAGTTACAGAGGAGCTACCTGACGGAGGGCCCTGAGCCCAGTGGTCAGAAGCTTCAGCAGCATTAGGGAAGTGATTGTGATTTTGAGAAGCGAAGTGACGGGATCCGACGGGTGTTTTAGAAAGATAACTCACGGGGGCTGATGGGCGGCTGGAAAACCAGCAAAATGGCCATTGTAGTAGAAGTGCGCGGTGATGAGGGCTTTTACATGAGATGATTGTAAATAAATGGAGAGAATTGTATGGCTCCAGGCATGACTGCAGAGGGAAACTTGGCAGGGACTGAAGGAGGGAATTAGAGATGTCAAAAATGACTCCAATGGTGGCGGGTAAGGGACAGGTGAGTAGTGTTTTCCACTGTGATAGGAAAGTGAATAATAAGGAAGGTTGAGGATGGAAGCATTTGAAATAGCACTGGGGCATTCAAGCAGAGTGGTCACAAAGCTGTCGTGTTGGAGACTATAGAGAAAGTGAAGGAGAAGGCTGGAGATGTGTTTAGGGAAACCATTCATTCATTCATTCATTCATACTTATTGAGCACTTACTGTGTGCAGAGCACTGTACTAAGCGCTTGGGAAGTCCAAGTTGGCAACATATAGAGACGGTCCCTACCCACCAGTGGGCTCACAGTCTAGAAACCATATGGGCAGATATCTACAGGGGAGAAAAAACACTGAATTTGAGGAAATTATTAACAGAAGGGAAAGAGAGACTTTTTTGTGTATTTGTTAAGTGCTTACTGTGTGCTGGCACCGTACTACGAGCTGGGGTAGACACAAGATAATCAGGTTGGACACAGTCCCTGTCCCATATGGGGCTCACAGTCTTAATCCCCATTTTACAGGTGAGGTCACCGAGGCACAGACAAATTAAGTGATTGCCCAAAGTCACACAACAGACAGATGGCAGATCCGTATTTAGAACCCAGGTCCTCAGCCCCCCAGATATTTATAGAGAGCATACCTGACCGTAGACAGGAAAGGGGGAGTGAAGGAGGCTGGAAGGAGAAAGAAGACTAAAAATCATTTTGTAGAATAGAGATGAATGTATTTGAAGATAGATGGGAAGGAGCGAAAGTGGGAAAGGCTCAGGATAACAGGAAGAGAGAGGAGGATATTGCCTGAGGTGGAAGGGTTAGAGTCAGAGATCTGGGTGAAAACTTTAGCCTTCGGAAACGGAAAGGAACCCCTCTTTTTTTGAGAGATGGAAGGGAAGGAGAAAGCTTCGCTGAGGAGGGGGGGAATAGCAACAGGATGGAGCCTGACCTCTGATTATTTGATTCTCTGTTCTCTTTGAGAATTATTGGAGAGGAAATTCAATTTCTGGAGTGCTCCATTAAGTTAATCATTAGCTCCCTCCACCACCATCTTCTTTGCCTTTACATGTCAACAGCATTTACTGAGCAACCGTGTTTGGAGAATTGTACTAACCACGTGCAATGCTTGACAGAGCTAGTAGACGTGATTCCCTGCCCTCAAGGACCTTACAATCTAGTGGCGGAGATAGATACTAAAATGATTTCACAATTCCAAAAGTTACAAAGTACCATACTTGGAATGATCATGGAAATTGGTGGATGTTATAAACCACTGAAGAGAGAGACACCATCATTGTTTCAGAAAGCATCTATCTACAGTTAAGAAGGTTTAAAGTCCATATAGGGCCTACATTTGATTTACCATTGTCAAAATGGTCACAATAGATTACTACTGTCAAACTCTCCCATTTCAAAACACAAACACCCCTCCCTCTCCCCACTGACCCCACCAGAGCCAAATTCAGGACCACCACCCCCAGCAAATTATACATTTCAGATAGCTAGGTGATTTTCTACCAGTCAATTTATCTTCTTTATCACATTTTAACAGTAAAGAACTCATGTGGGTACCACAGTGCAATGAAAGCGATCGTTAAAAACCCTTTATTATATATAGTTTGTACACACCGTGTTGGGATTGCTTGGGGTGTTGTTCCTTTCCAAATCGTACATAAGATGTAACTACTACGGGTGTTCGGATCTAATTTTTATTAGGACATTCCACATACAAAAATACAATTTTCCAAGGTAAGTTCAACTTCTTTACACAGGGATACACAGAGCTTGCCACATGAGTAGAACTAAATCGAGGGAAAACTTTACAGCTCTTTCACCACCAGACACGGCATTACCTTTCGACACGGGAATTCCTAATTGAGATGCTCTGAGCGGGCAACCTCAGGAAGAGCTTTCCACCATCTTTGGGAGCGGATGCGGGCTTCAGTTGTTTAAGTCAAACGCCGGGACGACAGAGTGGTCCTGTCGCGGAAGGGTGGGGGGGTGGGTGTTGAGGGAAGGATGCGGGTGGAAGGATGCAGGTCCCTTTATAAACACTTCAGGAGGAAGGAGTTGCAGACGGTTCCTCTGGGGCAGTCACAGAGTTTGCCAATCCTAGCCCCTTTCCTCACGGCACACTGCTCTCCGGCATCGCACTGCCAACACCAACACAACCAGTTAATCGGCACGGCACGCAACACAGCTAGGCACAACGCGGATGGCCGTCTCCGAACACGGCTATTTCACTACCGTACGCGTGGAACGCTCCCAAATGCTTACAAGCTGACGTCTGGGTGCACGCACAGAGACGCACCTTGACTGGCATATTAAAAATGTTCGAATTACCGTGATTTTCAAGTTGAAGAGCTAACTCTCCCCGTCCCATTCCCCCGCCTTGGCATCTAAAAGCCCCTTCTCCTCTCCGCCCGATAGCTACGAGATCCTTAAAGTAACAATCGCTTAGTATAGTGCTCAAGCGCTTAGTACGGTGCTCTGCACACATTCAGCGCTCAATAAATATGACTGAATGAATGGATGAACAATCGAAGGATCCTCTTACGATTGAAGCCCCACACAGACAGCTATGATACACACACAAACATTCTCTCCCACACCGCAAAGGCATTCATTCAATCGTATTTATTGAGCGCTTAGTCCAGTGCTCTGCACACAATAAATACTTATTGAGTGCTTATTGTGTGCAGAGCACCGGACTAAGCGCTTGGAAAGTACTATTCGGCAACAGATAGAGACAATCCCTACCCAACGATGGGCTCACGGTCTAGAAGGGGGAGACAGACGACACGACAAAACAAGTAGATGGGCATCGATAGCATCAAAATAAATAGAATTATAGATATATACACATCATTAATAAAATAAATAGAGTAATAAATATGTCCAAATATACACAGGTGCTGTGGGGAGGGGAAGGGGGCAGAGCAGAGGGAGGGAGCTCCATGGGGACTCCCTCATCTTTTTTGGAAAAGAGCTCGGGACGAGAAGAAGGGGAGTTAGGGAATCTTCCCTCTCTTGGAATTTTCCGGGAGCCCAAAGGAGTTTATGGCTGCAGGAATACCCTTTCCCGGGGCTCGTGTACAATACGATTAAATGAATGAATTTCTTCGAGTCCGACCGTCCTTTCCACCCAACAGGTGTGCAATCTTTTGGACTTTTGGGTGCACGCACAGAGACACACCTTGACTGGTGTATTAAAAGTGTTTGAGTTAGAGTGATTTTCAAGTGTAAGAGCTAACTCTCCCCGTCCCACTCCCCCACCTTGTCATCTAAAAGTCCCTTCTCCTCTCCGCTCGCACAGCGTGGCTCCGTGGAAGGAGCGAGGGCTTGGGAGTCAGAGGTCATGGGTTCGAATCCTGGCCCTGCCACTTGTCAGCTGTGTGACCTTGGGCAAGCCACTTGACTTCTCTGTGCCTCAGTTCCCTCATCTGTAAAATGGGGATTAAGACTGTGAGCCCCAAGTGGGACAACCTGATCACCTTGTAGCCCCCCCCCCAGAGCTTAGAACAGTGCTTTGCACATAGTAAGCGCTTAACAAATACCACCATTATTATTATTATTACACATGAGATCTTTAAAGTAACAATCGAAGGATCCTCTTATGATCGCAGGTCAGCTGGGCTGCTTTTAGTGGGCAGGATGGAGAAGGGGGAGGAATGAGCATGGAGATGATGAGGGGCAAAGCTCAGCATCAGAGTTAAGGGGCCCATCAGACCCCCCTCAGCGGGGGCAGTTTAGCAGGGTTAGATCTCCGGGTCTCCCGGGGCTCCTCGACAGGGGGTAAGGCGGCAGGGTGGCTCCTTCCTGCCCCCCTGGGCAAGCTTCCCCCTTGGCTCACCATGGGCACCTGGCCGTATTTCTTCTCGTAGACCGGGATGCGTTTACTTTTCAGCTTCTTCAACACTTCCTGGAGCGCCTCGATCTGCAACACAGAGGTGCTCAGCACCGGGGGTGGGGGAGGTAAGGGGGCGAGAGGGCAAGGGGCTGGAGAGCCCAGGAAAGGGGGCAACAGGGCAAGGGGCTGGAGATCCCAGGCAAAGAGACAAGAGGGAAAGGGGACAAAAGGGCAGGGGGCTGGAGAGCCCAGGAAAGGGGACAAGAGGGAAAGGGGACAACAGGGCAAGGGGGCAAGAGGGCAAGGGGCTGGAGATCCCAGGACAGGGGACAAGAGGGAAAGGGGGCAACAGGGCAAGGGGCTGGAGATCCCAGGCAAGGAGACAAGAGGGAAAGGCGACAAAAGGGCAGGGGGCTGGAAATCCCAGGAAAGGGGACAAGAGGGAAAGGGGACAACAGGGCAGGGGGGCAAGGGGGCTAGAGGGCAAGGGGCTGGAGAGCCCAGGCCAGGGGACAAGAAGGCAAGGGGGCAAGAGGGCAAGGGACTGGAGATCCCAGGAAAGGGGACGCGAGGGAAAGGGGGTAAAGGGACAAGGGGCTGGAGATCCCAGGTAAGGGGACGAGAGGGCAAGGGGCTGGAGAGCCCAGGCAAGGAGACAAGAGGGAAAGGGGACAAAAGGGCAGAGGGCTGGAGAGCCCAGGAAAGGGGGCAAGAGGGAAAGGGGTCAACAGGGCAGGGGGCTGGAGATCCCAGGCCAGGGGACAAGAGGGAAAGGGGGCGACAAGGCAAGGGAGCAAGGGGCTGGAGATCCCAGGCAAGGGGACAAGAGGGCAAGAGGGCAAAGGGGCAAGGGGGAAAAAAGGCAAGGGGCTGGAGAGCCCAGGCAAGGGGACAAGAGGGAAAGGAGGCAAGGGGACAAGAGGGCAAGGGGGCAACAGGGCAAGGGGCTGGAGATCCCAGGCCAGGGGATGAGAGGGCAAAAGGGGAAGGGGGCACGGGGGAAAAAAAGGGCAAGGGGGAAAAAGGGCAAGGGGCTGGAGAGCCCAGGCAAGGAGACAAGAGGGAAAGGGGACAAAAGGGCAGGGGGATGGAGATCCCAGGAAAGGGGGCAAGAGGGAAAGGGGACAACAGGGAAAGGAGACAACAGGGCAAGGGGCTGGAGAGCCCAGGACAGGGGATGAGAGGGCAAAAGGGGAAGGGGGCACGGGGGAAAATGGGCAAGAGGGCAAGGGGCTGGAGAGCCCAGGCAAGGAGACAAAAGGGAAAGGGGACAAAAGGGCAGGGGGATGGAGATCCCAGGAAAGGGGGCAAGAGGGAAAGGGGGTAAGGGGGCAAGGGGGAAAAAGGGCAAGGGGCTGGAGGTCCCGGGCAAGGGGATAAGAGGGCAAGGGGGCAAGGGGCTGGAGATCCCAGGCAAGGGAACAAGAGGGAAAGGGGACAACAGGGCAAGGGGCTGGAGATCCCAGGGGCTTCTGTAGCTCCTTCCTACCAGCTCCTTCTGATGTGCGCCGTGGTAGTCGGGCAGGGCGGCCCGGGGCCGCAGGGCCGGGTCCAGGGCCAGGTCCGGGGCCGGGGGGTCCGGGGGGTCCGGGTAGTCCGGGTCCTGGGCCCGGGCCCGGGCCCCCAGCAGCAGGGGCAGGAGCAGCAGCCAGCCGGACGCCGGCACGGACAGCAGCCGCAGCCCGGAGCTCTCCATGCTGGGATGGGCTGGGCCGGGATGGGACGGGCCGGGATGGGGTGGACTGGGCTGGGCTGGGCTGGGCTGGGCTGGGCTCCTCCTCCTCCTCCGCCGCCGGCCGGCCGGACCCCTCCATCTCCCCCCCGGCACCCGCCTTCTTTTATCTCCGGGCATCGCGGGGCGGGGCGGGGCGGGCACCGGGGAGGGGCACCGGGGGGGGGGGGGGAGAGGGGCCAGCAGGCCAAGTGGGGACGGGGCACGGGCGACGGCGGGGAGAAGGGGAGAGGGCGGGAGAAGAGAGGCGGGGAGAAGAGAGAGGGGGAGAAGATAAGAGGGGAAGAACGGACGGGAGAAGAGAGGAGGGGAGAAGACAGGGGAAGGAGAGAGAGGAAGAAGAAAAGAAGAGGGGAGAAGAGAGGAGGGAGAGAAGAGGGGGGAGAAGAGAAGAGGAAAGAAGAGAGGGGAGAAGGGGGGAGACGAGAAGAGGGGAAAAGAGAAGAGGGAGAGGAGAAGAGGGAGAAGAAAATGGGGGAGAAGAGAATGGGGGAGAAGAGAAGGGGGAGAAGAGAAGGGGGAGAAGAGAAGAGGGGAGAAGAGAGGAGTGGAGAAGGGGGAGGAGAGTGGAGGGGGGGAGAAGAGAAGAGGGGGAGGAGAGTGGAAGGGGAGAAGAGAGGCGGGCGTGGAGGAGGGGGAGAAAAGAGGGGAGAAGGGGGTGGAAGAAGAGAAGAGGGGAGAGGGGGGGAGGAGACGGGAAGAAAAGAGGGGAGAAGAGAGAGGGGGAGAAGAGGGGGGCGAAGAGCGGAGAGGGAGAAGAGGGGGGAGAAGAGCAGAGGGGGAGAAGAGCGGGGGGAGAACAGCAGAAGGGGAGAAGAGCGGGGGGAGAAGAGCGGGGGGGGGGAGAAGAGAGGAGGGGCGAAGGGGGAGAGAAGAGAAGGGGGAGAGAAGAGAAGAGGGAAGAAGAGAGAGAGGGAGAAGAGAAGAAGAGGGGGAGAAGAGAAGAGGGGGAGAAGTGAGAAGGGGGAGAAGAGAAGAGGGGAGAAGAGAGAGGGGGAGAAAAGATGGGGGAAAAGAGAGTAGGAGGAAAAGAGAGTAGAGGGAGAAGAGTGGAGAGGAGAGGGGGGAGGAGAGTGGAGGGGAAGAAGAGAAGAGGGGAGAAGAGAGAGGGGGAGAAGAGATGGGGGAAAAGAGAGTAGGAGGAAAAGAGAGTAGAGGGAGAAGAGTGGAGGGGAGAGAAGAGGGGGGAGGAGAGTGGAGGGGAAGAAGAGAAGACGGGAGAAGAGTGGAGGGGAGAGGAGAGGGGGGAGGACAGAGGAGGGGAAGAAGAGAAGAGGGGAGAAGAGAGAAGGGAAGAGAGAAGAGGGGGAGAAGAGAAGAAGGGAGTGGGATCCACCATCTGGAGGCACTGGGATATAGACAAAAAGCTCAAGGGAGCTACAGCCAGAGGGCCCAGGTAACGGGCAGAAAACAGAGCCGCCGAGGAGACCTCACCCGTCCGCCCAGGGGCCAGGGACCGGGGGGCGGGGGCAGGAGGAGGGCTGTGAAGGAGGCCCTGCCCCAGGCTGACTTGAAGCTGAAGAAGACGATCCAAGGGGGGCACTGAGCAACTGCCTGCAATAAGTGGCCTTGCCCTTATCCTCACCCCCCCATCTGTTTCTGGCAGGGGCCCTGCTTCTCCCCAGCATTCTCCGTGGGTCATTCAAAGGGGCTGAGGAAAGTCCTCAGGCTCCACAAAGTCATCTGAGAGATGCAGTTTTGGGGAAAGAGGAAGATCCTGTTTAGGTGGAAGTCTAGAGGAGAGATGCTGGGGCCAGGAAAGGACCACTGAAGAGGGGTCACTAGGGAGAGAGTGCATACAAGCACTTAGTAGAGTGTGTCGCACACAATAAGCACTCAGTAAATACGATTGAATGAATCCATGGTGCAAATTCTTCTCGTGGCTCATATGTTCAGGACTTTCATTGAAATGGTCACATACCGCTGCTACTACTACTACTAATTTTGGTACTTGTTAAGCACTTACTATGTGCCAAGCACTGTTTTAAGCACCAGGGTAGATACAACGTAATCGAGTTGGACACAGTCCCTGTCCCACACGGGGCTCACCCTCTTAATCCCCATTTTGCAGATGAGGTAATTGAGGCTCAGAGAAGTGAAGTGACTAGCCCAAGGTCTTACAGCAGACACGTGGCAGATTAGAACATAAATCCTTTTGGTTCCCAGGCCGGGCTCTAGGCATTGAACCACACTGTTGTTAGCCATTCTTAGAAAGATATCACTGATCCCTCCGTTCCCTGTGATTTTCATCTTTCTTCCCCTGCAATACTCTGCTCCCATATTATGTTGCCTTTCAGCCCATCAATTGTATTTATTGAGCGCCTCCTGGGTGCAGAGCACATCCTTGGGAAAGTACAATTGAGGTAAAAAAAAAAACAAACCCTCAAACTCTGCCCTCAAGGAGCTTACAATATAACTCCACTTCCATTTCTTAACCCAATTGTCCCTTCCACTTTGGCCCGAACCTTGCCTCTGTCACCAAATCCTGATTTACGGTCCTAGAACAACTGCAAGGCAGTCCTCCTGAGCAACTACTGTTACTCCCCCATTCTCTTCTCCCTTTTCTTCTCTCCCTCCTCTCTTCTCCCCTCTTCTCGTCTCCCCCGACTTCTCCCCTCTTCTCCCCCTTTCTCCCCTCTTCTCTTCTCTTCCTCTCTCTTCTCCCCTCTCTTAACAGGGACCTTAGTTCCCTGACAGGGTCTCTAGTCGCCCCTGCCCATTTAGCCACCAAGGCTGGGTAGGAGTGAGCTCTGAGCCTAAAATGTTTCCAGTAGGGGAGTAAAAGACATCTGAGATCCGAGAAACCAGGTCCTGGCATATCGGACTGGCTAGCTCCAGTCCGATGGACAGTAAATAACACCAATGGACATTAAATAATAAAGCAATAATAAAGCTTTATTCTCGTGGCTCATATGTTCAGGACTTTCATTGAAATGGTCACATACCGCTGCTACTACTACTACTAATTTTGGTACTTGTTAAGCACTTACTATGTGCCAAGCACCGTTTTAAGCACCAGGGTAGATACAACGTAATCGAGTTGGACACAGTCCCTGTCCCACACGGGGCTCACCCTCTTAATCCCCATTTTGCAGATGAAGTAATTGAGGCTCAGAGAATAAATAATAAGGCAATAAAGCAATAAATAATAAAGCAATGGACATTAAATAACACCAGCAAAAGGGCCCCAAGACATTGTTATCGTTAACATGTAATACTCACATAGTACTGCATATTGATCATTTATAATAATAATAATAATGGTAATTGTTAAGCACTTACTATGTGCAAAGCACTGTTCTAAGCACTGCGGGGACAGAAGGTGATCAGGTTGTCCCACATGGGGCTCACAGTCTTAATTCCCATTTTACAGATGAGGTAACTGAAGCACAGAGAAGTGAAGTGACTTGCCCAAAGTCACATAGCCAATAAGTGGCGGAGCTGGGATTAGAACTCATGACCCCCGACTCCCAAGCCCGTGCTCTTTCCACCGAGCCACGTACTGGACCGATATTGTTCAGCTGTTACATATCGCATGAGTACCCTGCCCGTGAAATCATTAGCAGCTTCCTTTGTTGAAAAAAACCCAAAACAAAAAAACTTTCTAACCCTCATTCTCTCTGATCCCTTTCAATTCTTCACTCCCACCACGTGTCCACAGTTATGAATGAGAGTAAGATTTCCATCTAATACAAATCAATACTTTCCAATTCAGGCTTCTTCTTAGACTGGTTCCCGTTGTGACAGAAAGCCACTCATCCGCGTATAAATCTTTAGGTGATGCACATGGCTCAAAATCTGAGTGCTTGTCCTCACTTGCTTGGCTTCCTACCCTTTTTCACTCCTGTGGAGCTTCCTCTGAAGCATCTCCAGCGTTTCAGCTACCGTTAAGTAAAACCCTCCAATCTTCCCATCCACCCAGCTCTTCCCTATCTAGTCTCATTTATCGCTCTGCCTGCAAGACAGCTCAGCTAGGCACCTCAACTCAAATGAAACATGACAGAGCTTCCCAACTTCCTTCCTCATCCCTCTCTGGGGCCCCGCTGCCTCATTAGGTCTGTGGCCTATTGTTACCAGGGAAGCAATAACCGGGTCTCTGATAGACCTGAGTGAAAACGGGGAGTTAGGAAGGACTGGCGGTTGAGGGGACGGGGGGTAAAGTTTTGTAAAGTTAAGGCCTCCTCCTAAAGATTTCCACAGCTCTGGTGTAGGGGAAAAAAAATCGACGAAAAAGAAGTTTGATTTTAAAAAATTGCTGAAAGCTACCACTTTCCCCTTCCCCTCCCGACCCCCCAACCCCCTGACTTTATTATCAACTAAAACTGAGAATGCTGCCCACTCTTTCCAGGATGACAGTCGTGGCTCTGCCGCTCACCCTAATAATAATAATAATGGCATTTGTTAAGCACTTACTATGTGCAAAGTACTGTTCTAAGCGCTGGGGAGGTTACAAGATGATCAGGTTGTCCCACGTGGGGCTCCCAGTCTTCATCCCCATTTTACAGATGAGGGAACTGAGGCCCAGAGAAATTAAGTGACTTGCCCAAAGTCCCACAGCTGACAATTGGAGGAGCCGGGGTTTAAGCCCATGACCTCTGACTCCAAAGCCTGTGCTCTTTCCACAGAGCCACGCTGCTTCTCTCCAGCTCTGACACCCCTCTCCCCCCAGCCTGAACTACCCTATACTCTACATAAAGCCCATTGCCAAATCCTGATGCTTTAATCCCCATGAAATCAGTCACCAGCCCAGGATCACCAGCCCAGCAGAGGCATGTTTTTGGAAAAAAAGGTAACTACCGCTCACAGTAGTAACTAGACAAAATTGGTAGTTCAGAAACTGCAAAATCAAGGAGCCTACCCTTGTACAGATAACTGGGAGTGCAAGATGACCAGAATAAGAATCTAATGAGTTCCCTCATAATGTGTGTTTTCACTACATGTTTGGGATAGGGACACTGTTGGTGATTTAGTGAACGCCCTTCCCCAAATGCACCTCTGTTTGACTAGAACGTAACATGGGATGGAAGAAAGATGATGAGCACGCATATGACATTGGTTAAGGCATGTGAACCTTAACATAAATTCTCCCTCAACGTGGGGTTTGACAAGAATGGAACCCCCGTGACCTAGGAGAATGAACCGCATTAACATCTTGAGGAAATGATGCAAGGAAAACTGCTGATGAAGTCCAAAGGGGGACAGTTTGGGAGATAGCGAGATGTCCCCATCAGCATCTTTTCAGCCCCAAGTGAATGGACACGTGCCCCTAGCTTCGTATCATTTTCCTCTGGGAAACGCAGAGCTGCCAGCAGTTTAAACCGTCAGGGATGGGTACGCTCATCTGGTAGCCTGGTCCAACATAAGCTTAATTCCCAACTGCCACCCCTCCCACACGCTTTTGATTCAGGGTGAGGTTAATAGCTGCAGCAGGATCATTCCAACATGGGACTCCTCCTAAGAATCATCACCTCAAGGCCCTTTGACTGTCAGCCCCTTGTTCTCCAAGTCCCTAGCTCCCGCGCCCAGGGTCCTCTTCTGCCTCTACACTATGGACAATGATGCCTTTTTATTTCCAGCTTCTGAGGCTTTTTTTTCCCTGCCATATCATTCTGCAAACATTAGTCCTCTTGGAGATCCATTATCTGTCCTGGTCTCACTCGGCACTACAACTTCCTGGATTCTTTCGCCTTCTCAAATATTTGTCCGGAAAAATCGCTTTTCTCCCAGCGTGTGAACCATCTCTCTCCACTGAGTTAAAATACCATCGTGCCCTTTTCTGGCTGTATCAACTCTGGGGCCCCTAATGCCCCCACCCCCGGATCCTGTTCCATCAACCGGTGCTCATTACTTACGGACTTCCTGCTCCTGGATTCTGATAGTGATTAAGAGTTGTTTGGTTCTGATTCATTACCCCGAGATGGTAGCAAACAGCATGTAAATGACATTTTTAGTCAAGATGAAACAGGCGGAAGTGAAGCAAACACAAAGCAGAAGGGGTAGGAGTAGCTAATTCTGTTTTATCGCCTGCTCCCAGGTGATTAGAACAGTGCTCTGCACACAGTAAGAGCTCAATAAATACCACTGATTGGTTAATAGTAACAGTACTTATTGAGCACCTACTGCATGGAATGCAGTCTACTGATTGGGATGCCTTGTTTTTAACAAGGAGCTTATACTTTAATGCGAGAGACGGATGTAAAAACATTTACAAATAAAGGAACCAAAATAAGTCATTAGCCATTCAACCGAATAGGAGTGTAACGTAGTCCATTTCATTGGGTTGATGCTACAAGTCATACACACCAAGGGCAGGGCGGTTGGGGGGACGGGCAGGTAGGCCATCCTGGGAGGGAAGGGGCTGGGCAGCTTGGAGGAGAACAGAGTCGGTGGAACGTGACAAAATACGGTGGGGTGGGCACCTCACAAAAAACCCTACGGGCACAAAAATGGGCAGGGAAGGGCTAACAGACCAACACTGGGAACACCAGTGAGGGTCCTTGAGTAAACACTCAAAAGCAGCCAGGCCTGTGCCACTATTAATTCCAGCGCTTAGAACAGTCTTTTTGCACATAGTAAGTGCTTAATAAATGCCATCATTATTAGTATTAATGCCCACCCGGGTGCAAGAACAGAACAGACAAGTAACAATCCCTGCCATTTCCCTCCTGGAAGTGGGATGGGGGAGGAATCCAGGTTTGAGGGGAACTGAACAGGGCTAGGGGTCCTGCAGGGGGTCCCCAGGGGGTCAATCTTGTTGATCTCAAATACCTCCGAAGAGTTCAGTTCTGCCACGAGCAGAACTGGTGGCAAAGGGGAGAGGGATAGCCGGAGTTGCCCGAGATGTATTTCCCTGTTACTCCCCTCCTCAAAAATCTCCAGTGGCTACCAGTCAACCTACGCATCAGGCAAAAACTCCTCACCCTGGGCTTCAAGGCTGTCCATCCCCTCGCCCCCTCCTACCTCACCTCCCTTCTCTCCTTCTCCAGCCCAGCCCGCACCCTCAGCTCCTCTGCCGCTAATCTCCTCACCGTGCCTCGTTCTCGCCTGTCCCGCCATCGACCCCCGGCCCACATCATCCCCCGGGCCTGGAATGCCCTCCCTCCGCACATCTGCCAAGCTAGCTCTCTTCCTCCCGTCAAGGCCCTACTGAGAGCTCACCTCCTCCAGGAGGCCTTCCCACACTGAGTCCCCTCCTTCCTCTCCCCCTCCCCATTCCCCCGCCTTACCTCCTTCCTCTCCCCCTCCCCATTCCCCCGCCTTACCTCCTTCCCCTCCCCACAGCACCTGTATAATATGTATATGTTTGTACATATTTATTACTCAATTTATTTATTTTACTTGTACATATTTATTCTATTTATTTTGTTTTGTTAATATGTTTTGTTTTGCTGTCTGTCTCCCCCTTCTAGACGGTGAGCCCGCTGTTGGGTAGGGACCGTCTCTATATGTTGCCAGCTTGTACTTCCCAAGCGCTTAGTACAGTGCTCTGCGCACAGCAAGCGCTCAATAAATACGATCGAATGAATGAATGACTGTATTTCAATGGTCCAGGGGGCTGTGGACTGATCCAGAACCCCAGATCTAGAACTTGGAGATGGGGAGGGCCCTAGAAACTAAATGATCTCCCCCAGAGTGCTCAGCCCAGGGAGCCTCCTGATGCTGGGAAAAAAAACCCCAAGATCATGACCCAATTCAGGAAACTCAGACCTCTCCCCAAGCTTGGGGCAACACCAGGAGGGAACCAGCGAGATGACAATTAATCATCAGTGGAGCAACAAGCACTTTCCCCTCCATACAACTGGGAGCCTCTAACTGCGGCCTTTCAAGGAGGAAAGCAGAATCAGGGCAGTTCAGGCCAGGCCCTATTCTTTCCTTTCCACGCATTCTTTTTCATTACTTTTCCTACTACCTGTTCCTGCTTTCGAGCAGCTGGAGGGCAGGGACCACGCACCTGTTTCCAAATACCCCAAGCACCGACTGGTGCCCAGCCCACTCAGAGCAGCTCAGTGGATATCAGAAACTCTGCCGTATGAGTCGGGAGTTGGAAAGACAGCTGATCCAGGAAAAATTCAGGAGAGACAGGCAGCTGGCGAGAGGCAGGCAGAGACGGGCTCCGACTGCCAGGCTTCCTGACTCTCCTCTCCCAAATTCCCAGCCACCATCCCAAATGCTATGCCAATTTTCACTACCGAGGCCCCGGAGCCTCCCTCCCAGATTCCACGGCTCTAATATCCATTACTAGCCTCTTCGGTTCCACCAGAGTGGGCCTCACAAGGCAAAGGCAGCATGAAGTTGGCTGTGGGCTGGAAAGGAGTCTGCTAACTCTGTTGTACTCTCCCAAGCACTTAGTACAGTGCTCTGTACACAATAAGCAATCAATAAATACTGATGATTCATTCATTCATTCATTCAATCATATTTATTGAGCGCTTACTGTGTGCAGAGCACTGTACTAAGTGCTTGGGAAGTACAAGTCGGCAACATATACAGATGGTCCCTAATCAACAAGGGCTCACAGTCTAGAATGGGGAGACAGACAAAACAAAACAAAACATGTGGACAGGTGTCAAGTTGTCAGAACAAACAGAATTAAAGCTAAATGCACATCATTAACAAAATAAGAGTAGTAGATATGTACAAGTAAAATAAATAGAATAATAAATCTGTACAAACATATATACAGGTGCTGTGGGGAGGGGAAGGAGGTAGGGCGGAGGGGGATGGGGAGGAGGAGAAGAAAAAGGGGGCTCAGTCTGATGTGGGCCAGGGGCTGTGTACCAGCTGATCATCTTGTATTCACTCCAGCGCTCAGCACAGTGCTTGGCACACAGTAAGCACCTACCAAATACCATAATTATCATTATTATTATTATTAGATTGGCAGCGACCTACAGGAGGTCATCTGGTCCACCCCTCTGCCTTCACCCGGGTCTACTCTCAGGTCATCCTGGAAAGATAACAATAATTAATAATTACGGTATTTGTTACGTGTTTAACTATGTACCAGGTACTGCACCAAGCGCTCGGGTGGACACAGGCAGATCGGGTTGGACATGATGAGGAGCATCTCCCTCACAAGAGTCCTCCGGGGTGCCAGGGCCCTAGAGCGATTATCCCAGTTGTTCCATTAGCAGTTCTGCCCCTACCTAATCAAGTCCAGTGCCTAAATGGAGCAGCACACGGGACAGTGGCTAGAGCACGAGCCTGAGCTTCAGAAGGGCATGGGTTCTAATCCCGGCTCTGCCACTTGTCCACTTCTCTTCTTTGGGCCTCACTTCCCTCATCTGCAAAATGGAAATGAAGATCGAGAGCCCTGTGTGAGACAGGGACTATGTCCAACCCGATTTGCTTGTATCCACCCCAGCGCTTGGCACATAGTAAGCACTTAACAAATACCATAATAATAATAATTACTATTATTATTGTTATTAAATGGGGTCTGCTGGAGAACGCCTACACTTTCTCCTGGAGCATCCCTCCCCACACCCGAGGCACCCTTCCTTACACGCTCCAGTCGTCTTCCAGATAACTAGGGACCCTCCCGCCCTATGTTCTAAACTTCAAGGGAAGCTAAATGCCATCTGTCACGAGCTCAGGAGGTTAGAAGGGAATAATAATAATAATAATAATAATAATAATAATAATAATAATAATGGCATTTGTTAAGCTCTTACTATGTGCAAACCACTGTTCTAAGTGCTGGGGGGGATACAAGGTGATCAGGTTGTCCCACTTGGGGCTCACAGTCTTCATCCTCATCTTACAGTTGAGGTAACTGAGGCACAGAGAAGTTAAGTGGCTTGCCCGAGGTCACACAGCTGACAAGCGGCGGAGTCGGGATTGGAACCCATGACCTCTGACTCCCAAGCCCACGCTCCTTCCACTGAGCCACGCTGCTTCCTGTGAGGAAGATCTCCTTTTTGCGGGCAGTGAGGCACATCGACTCCCTCCTTTGCTTTTTTAAAGGGATCTTGGGTGCCGGCATTTATCATGCTGTGCGTCAGCCGAAGTGTAATCTGGTTCAGGTTTTAACAACAGATTCATCACACTCACTTAGCTCCCCAGGTAACTCAGGGCAGGCCCGGCCGGCCCTGCTCAGACGCTCAACGTCTGACTGTCGGCATCGAACCCCTTCCAAATCAGTCCAGGGAAAGCTCTCAGCTCCTAATTCCCGGCTCCCAGCGTCAGGGAAGGGTTGGACCTCATTTTTTTTTTTAACTTCCTCGGGCAGGGTAGCAACAAGAAGTGCTCCACAGCCCTCTCAACGCACCAAGTGATCTGTCAACCATACAGTCCTCTCCCTTTCTGGGGATGCGAGCCAGGACTCAGAGGGAGGCTCCCAGCAAGTCAAGATCCAGGGAGTCAACTTTGGAGCCGGAATTGGAGCAGGGCTGAGGGGATGGTCTTTGCAGGCAGGAAAGGGGCCCCTTCCCTCTCTGTCAGCTCTTCGCTATCAGCCCTGTGGGCCAGCTAGCAATGGGAGAGGGGGCCCTACCCAATCTCATAAGGAAGACAACCTGTCTACACTCCCACAGTTCCTAGTACAGTGCAGCATTAAGAAACCTAAGCCAAAAAAACAAACTTCTGTCCTCTGCCTTAGCACTAAAGATGATTTTTCCCTTGGAAACGTTTTAATGAAAACTCAACTTTGAAATATCGAGTAAGGAATGAGCTCAGTGGATTGGGGTCAAACCTATACCGTCACCTCTAAGGTTCTGGCTCTAGTCTCCAGCCTCCCAAGGACACCTTGCTGGGTTGGAGAAAAAGCTCTGAGTGGGATTTTTTTTTTAATGGTATTTGTTAAGCACTTACTATGTGCCAGGCACTGTACTAAGCGCTGGGGTAGATACAAGCTAATCAGGTTGGACACAGTCCATGTCCCACATGGAGCTCACAGCCTTAATCCCCGTTTTACTGAATAATAATAATGATGATGGCATTTATTAAGCGCTTACTATGTGCAAAGCACTGTTCTAAGCGCTGGGGAGGTTACAAGGTGATCAGGTTGTCTCACGGGGGGCTCACAGTCTTAATCCCCATTTTACAGATGAGGGAACTGAGGCACAGAGAAGTTAAGTGACTGGCCCCAAGTCACACAGCTGACAATTGTCAGAGCCAGGATCTGAACCTTATCACGCCAAAACAATGTAAGGAAAGCTTCCACTAACAGATTACAAATTATGGAATAGAAAATTGCTAACCTTGCCAAAAGATTACCCTGAAGTCTGGTAACTTATTTGAGAATGTAAGATTCTCTGAAGAATGCCATTACAGTGGAAGTTCGCAGTGACTAAGGGACTTGCCACTTTTGTTTTACATTTCCCAAGCGCTTGTACAGTGCTTTGCATCAAGGAGGCCACTCAATCAATAGTATTACTACTACAAGGGGCTCAAATGCAACACTTAGCACTTCTACTGAATAGAAGGGATAAAATAACATGACCAAAGAATGATGAAAAAAATACCATGATTTTTAAAGCACTGGACTTAATGCCAAACCCTTTTTATTGAGAAGCAATTGTTTCTCCTTAAGAAGCTTTCTTTACTTTATAACTTACTTACTTGAAGAGGTAACTGAGGCAGAGAGAAGTTAAGAGACTTTGCCCAAGGATTGTCCTAATCAAGCAATCATTAATTAGTATTTACTGAGGGCCTACGCTGTGCGGAGCCCTGAACTAAGTATAACTAAGAGAGAAGGCTTGCTGCCTTCGACCTAGAGCTCTGGAAATCAGTGAGAATGGTGGGCAGGCTCTGGAGCCATGGCAGCCTGGTCTCTGCCCTACTCTGGACCAGTGACCAGGTCCAGCGGTCACATGCCCAGGGAGGGATTGATTCCCCATCCCAAGTCCTCCTGCCTAGGAGGATTATCGGACAACATGTTATCGGTCAGGCTGAAAACCTGAGTAGGAAGGTTCCCCCAAACCACCTACAGCTTCGGCCAGAAATGAGCGTGAGTCCGAGCGGAGAGCTGTTTCTCTCCACAGCACTAGTTGTAAAGTCCTGAATTGTTTTTAGAGGACTGTGCCTCCTATTTAAGTCTATCAATAGTGGAAAAGGGAGTGTCCCGGAAATCCCGCAGCCCTCTGGGGGTGGGGACGGATGAGGATCACCCTGTGCCCCGACAGCCAAGCGGGCAGCAGTCCTGAATTCGGATTCAGATAAGGCAGTTCGGGCTCTGGGGGCCCGAGAGCGGGAACCTAATGAAAATGGGAAATTCTTCCCTGTCTGGAAGTCGCAGTGGGAAGTCAGGCCACCGAATGGGCAGTCGGGCTCGGATATCTTGGAATCGGCCTTGAAAGACAGAAAACTGGAGGCAAATCCCCTCCCCGCAAGGAATGTGATCATCTCTGAAAAGAGGAGGAGACCCCGAGTAAATTTGTGATCTTACTCACCGTAGGGAGGGAAACCTAAATTCTGCCCAGAGACAAATGTACTACAGCTCTCCTCATCTTAGTACAGTGCAAGTGCTTAGTACAGTGCAAGTGCTTAGTACAGTGCAAGTGCTTAGTACAGTGCTCTGCACACAGTAAGCGCTCAATAAATACGATTGATGATCTTCAGAGCCAATCTGAAACCTACCTCCTCCAAGAAGCCTTCCCTGCTTAAACCCTACCTTCCATCAGCACTTACACATACTCTAACCTTCCATGATTTTATATTTTTATCTTTCTCTGCTTCTGCAATCCCCATCCCAGGGTTGCTCCTGGAGGGTTTCCAGTACTCTACCAGTCTCGATTACAGGAGGGAGAGTCCAACGGAGGCATAGCCTTTCCATTCCTAGCTTGGGCAGTGGCTAGCTAGTGACTATAAGTCCAAATTCACCTGTTCTGGGCAGAAGAGACATGGGAGAGCGTGAAGGGTGGAGACTCAGGTTTACTGCGCAGAAGGAGGCAATGGTAAAGCACTTCTGGATTTTTACCAAGAAAACTCTATGGATACATAACCAGAATGATTGCAGATGGAGGTGGGGCTCTGGGAGAGATGTGTCCATGGCGTTGCTATGGGTCGGAGATGAAAGCATAAGACAAGACTTCTGCAATCAGCAGTTGTAAGCCTTGTTTTTTTCTCCTCCGCCAACTATTCAGCAAGGTGCCTGCCTATTTGTCTTCCTCATTAGACACAGCTCCTTAAAGGCAGCAACAGTGTCTTGTCCTCACTTGTACTCTCCCAAAGGCTTCCTACAGTGCTCAGCATACAGTGGGTTCTCAATAAATACTACGGATTGATCAAGAAAATCCCACTCAGCTCTTCATCTCCAAGTTGTAAGAGTTGTTCTTGAAAGACTACAGACCAGAGCCTCAGAAATGACCCCCAACGACCTACCCTTTGGGCCCTAATCTCATTCTCACTGGTGTTTGGACTTTTTAACTTTCTAACTGGACTTTTTAAGGTTGATTTTTTTCATTAAGCAAATGTATTTCCTATGGAAAAGTTGTCCATCGTGCTAAGTGGTCTTAGCCCTGTACCCCACTAGGAACTACAGAAACATCGGCAAGGTGTCTCCCCTATTAGATTGGAAGCTCCTGAGCCTTATTTAGGTTAAATGTTCTCTAGTGCCTCGTACAGTATTCTGCCCACAATTCTCCAAGAAGAATATGACCTTTAGCTTCCAGCTAAGTTTGAATTAATTTCATTCGAAACTCAGAAGGAAGAAACAGGGTGGGGGGGGGGGATCATTCTTTCATCAGAAAATGTTTGGTGCAACCATTAAATTCATTCAGAATCCCCCAAATTGATTTTGTTTGGAGAAAGGGGTCCGGCGCAAGGTAAGCAAGCAAAGAAAAGCCTCTTTTAGAAAACAGAAATAGGGACTGAACTAGGAATACCCCACAAACATTTTTGCAGACTAAATTTAAGTATGCAAGCAATCAATTTTATTTATTGAGCGCTTACTGGGAGCAGAGCACTGTACTAAGCACTTGGCAGAGTACAATAGAACAGATTTGGTAGGCGTGTTTCCTGCCCCCCACAAGCTTATAGTCTAGAAGCAGCGTGGTTCAGTGGAAAAGAGCCCGGGCTTTGGAGTCCGAGGTCAGGGGTTCAAATCCCGGCTCTGCCAATTGTCAGCTGTGTGACTTTGGGCAAGTCACTTCACTTCTCTGGGTCTCAGTGACCTCATCTGTAAAATGGGGATTAAGACTGTGAGCCCCCCATGGGACAACTTGATTACCTTGTAACCTCCCCAGCGCTTAGAACAGTGCTTTGCACGTAGTAAGCGCTTAATAAATGCCATCATTATTATTATTATTCACTCTGTAATTGACATCCAGGAGACTGTAGCCTGAAGATAGACACTGGTTGGGAATTGCATTGAAGGGGTAAACTTTCAGAGAAGCAGTATGGCCTAGTAGAAGCAGCGTAGCTTAGTGGAAAGAGCACGGGCTTTGGAGTCAGAGGTCAGGGGTTCGAATCCCGGCTCCGCCACATGTCTGCTGGGTGACCTTGGGCAAGTCACTTCACTTCTCTGAGCCTCAGTTCCCTCATCTGTAAAATGGGGATTAAGACTGTGAGCCCCAAGTGGGACAACCTGATCACTTTGTATCCCCCCAGCGCTTAGCACATAGTAAGCGCTTAACAAATGCCATCATTATTATTATTATTATTATTATAGAGCACAGGCCTGGAAGTCCAAAGACCTGGTTCTAATCCCAGCTCCTCCGCTCATCTGCTGTGTGCCCTTGGGTGAGTCATTTCACTTTTCTGTGCCTCAGTTACCTCATCTGTAAAGTGGAGATTAAAACTGTGAGCCCCAGGTGGGAGATGGACAGTGTCCAAACTGATTACCATGTCTCTACCCCAGTGCTTAGTAGGGTATCTGGCGCCTAATGAGTTCTTAACAAAAGAGATTAAAAAAAAAACTTTACTGAGATGGTCCCCCAGAAGGGATATTTCTTACAGCAGAGAGAAAACTATGGCCTCGATTTTAAAGTGGCTCATCGGTAGCCTGCAACCTCCAGTGTGTTTTTCTCGGGGAGGATTTACAATCACGTAATCCCACTCCGACCATCAGCTGACAATCGCAGGGACTGATGTAGATTAGCCCTAAAACAGGCCCAAATGGAGTAACAAGGAGCATCTGCGGAGCTGCCGCTGAGCATATTTTTAAACCTCTCTTGCTCTGATCTGAATGTCCTTTTCTCGCAAATGCCACTTTCTGACATTTGCCCCGTTGGTAGGCTGACCCATAATGAACACAGTGGAAACAGCCGCCCAGGAGTTCTCTGTAGCAGGAGTTTGGGTGGGATGATTGACAGGACTTGCTCCAGGCAGCTGGCAGGCTGGTGATCTCGACAAGGACCTGTCTCTCTAGGCATTCTAACAAGCTCCCCCTGTGACTACAGAAACAATAATGAAGGAAACCATAAGATTTTAGAAATGTGCTCTCCTCTGCTGAAATAGTTATGGATGTTTGCAAAGAATCGTCAGGAAAAACCAATAGTCCTCACTAGCATAACTGTTGCAAGAAATATGAATGGGTGGCCTGGAAAAACTATATTGATGATGATGATGATGATGGTATTTGCTAAGTGCTAACTATGTGATAGGTACTGTTCAAAGTGCTGGGATAGATATAAGATTATCAGGTTGTCCTATGTGGGGCTTACAGTCTTAATCCCCATTTTGCAGATGAGGTAACTGAGGTACAGAGAAGTTAAGTGACTGGCCCAAAGTCACACGGCTGACAAGTGGTGGAGCCAGGATTAGAACCCATGACCTCTGACTCCCAAGCCCGTGATCTTTCCACTAAGCCACGCTACTTCTCATTTTGGCATAAAATGATGACCAAAAGGACGGCTTCCAGAGAAACTCGGCATGAAGCCTAAAAAGATGAGTGTGTGTCAGGTCTCCTACAATCTCCTGTCGAAATCATTAGGGGATGACTAAAAGAACAGTCGGCACAACCAACTATGAAGGTGCAGTGGAGGAGGAATCTTCCCTCCTAATTCACAAAATTCTTTCACTGTCCCCATCTGCACTATCTGCTTTTTTTTACGGTGTTTGGTAAGTAGTTACGGGGTGTCTAGCACTATTCTAAGCACTGGGGTGAACACAAGCTAATCGGGTTGGAGACAATCCCTGACCCATTTGGAACGCCTAGTCTAAATAGGAAGGAGAACAGGTATAGAGCCCCCATTTTGCAGTTGAGGAAACTGAGGCCCAGAGAAGTCACAGAGAATGACTTGCCCAAGGTCAGCCAGCAGGACAGTGGCAGGGCAGGGATTCGAACCCAGGTCTTCTGGCTCCCAGGCCCACATTGTATCCACTAGGCCACACTCCTTCTGCTTGGGCTCCTGTTAATAATAATAATAATGATGATCATCAATCGTATTTATTGAGCGCTATGTGCAGAGCACTGTACTAAGCGCTTACTATGTGCAAAGCACTGTTCTAAGCGCTGGGGAGGTTACAAGGTGATCAGGTTCTCCCACGAGGGGCTCACAGTCTTAACCCCATTTTACAGATGAGGGAACTGAGGCACAGAGAAGTGACTTGCCCAAAGTCACACAGCGGACAATTGGCGGAGCCGGGATTTGAACCCATGACCTCTGACTCCAAAGCCCGGGCTCTTTACCACTGAGCCACGCTGCTTCTCTGTTCTCCTGCCCTCCCTCACAGCTGATGCCCCAGGTCCACTGTAGATTCTAGGGGGCCATAGATCTGCACTTGCCAGAGGAATATAAGGAAAGTAGAAGAGGGGACGGCCTAGAGGGCTGAGAAGAGGACAATTTGCCAGGAGTTGTGGACCTCTTGGGAGGCCTGGCGGAAGAGGTTTCAACCCAGTCACCCCCTCACATCATCCCTGCAAAGACTTTGTGCAACAGGACAGGACACCGTTGGCTTGTTACTGCAAGTGACCGTTGCTTTGGTGCCCCTCCTCTTTCCCAATATCCCCCTCTCTTTATTATCTTTCATCGTTTGGCATTTTAAAGTGCCTGTTATCTAGAAATTAACAGAGCAATTAAGCAGTTCTGCATACAAGGGGTGAGCTCTTTGCGGGAAATGTGCTACATAAATCCAGTAAACACCCAAACCATTAAGGATTCTTGGCTCCAAATCAGGACCCCCTGTGCCCTATAGCTAAAGAAACAAGTTTTGCTAAGCACAAAGCCTTCCCAGACAGCTCCCCTTTAGCTCTGCTGAATTTAAAGGAATAGTCCCTGACTTTTAACCCTCTTATAATCAAACAGGAATCTTGGGGGCCAGTGGGCCATTTCTATCAATAATCATTCTCCTGTAACTTCTCTCAATGCACAGTGGGTTTAATTCCTACTGTGGTGGTCAGGGTGAGGGGAACGGCAAGGGCCGGCTTCCGACCGTAATCGAGTGAAGCCACCATCTCAGCAGTCGGTACCCGAGGGAGGCAGCGGCCCAGCGGAGGGGCAGCGGCAGTTAAAAATCTGAAAGCGCCCAGCCGGAGTTAGAAGCAGAGCCTGTGTGAACTGGGACCCGAGAGGGAAAAGCAGCGGCTGATGGGCGATGGGAGGGGAAGTCTGGCACAACTCCCATCCAGTGGACAAAGGCTCTGGACTTGCGAATTGAAACAGACCGCTGCTTCAAGTGGCTATGTTACATTCCGCTGCTTCCGCACGCGGCGTGACAAAAATCACATCTTGTAAACGTCCGCACGCCCACACGGGATAACGCAATGATGTCCTAGGGATAAGCGAGGCCGTGAATCGTTCTCCACACCAGGGTGGACAAATTACTGCAGCCGGTTCTGCTCAGATACACCTGAGCTTAACATTTTAAGCTGCCCAGTATCCTCAGGAGGCAACAGGAAAAATCCCCCCAAAATCCAGGAGTCTTGGTGATCATTCCCAATTGATGGAGAATATAAAAGGAATGAAGAAGTCATTTCTCCTACTGCTTAATGATTGATTGTAGGATCTCCGGTACAGTAATTCATTCAATCGTATTTATTGAGTGCTTACTGTATGCAAAGCACTGTACTAAGCGCTTGGGAAGTACAAGTTGGCAACATATAGAGACAGTCCCTACCCAACAGTGGGCTCACAGTCTAGAAGGGGGAGACTGTAATGTTCGGTGTGGGGAGTGATACAGGAGAGTCTACTGTCCCAGGAAGCTGAGAATCCTAAGTGATATGGTTTCAGTGTGTAGAAATCAACATAAGAAAAACTCACTCAAGTTGACACGGAGGGAGCCATTTCTTCCCTGTGTTAGAGCTAGAAAATGGAAGGGTTCAAACTGACTGTAATTTCCACAGCCACTTGGGATCGGCATCTCCTTCAAGCATTGTCAAAAAGGTGTATTTCATCATCATCATCATCAATCGTATTTATTGAGCGCTTACTGTGTGCAGAGCACTGTACTAAGCGCTTGGGAAGTACAAATTGGCAACATATAGAGACAGTCCCTACCCAACAGTAGGCTCACAGTCTAAAAGGGGGAGACAAAACCAAACATACTAACAAAATAAAATAAATAGAATAGATATGTACAAGTAAAATAAATAAATAAATAGAGTAATAAATATGTACAAACATATATACATATATACAGGTGCTGTGGGGAAGGGAAGGAGGTAAGATGGGGGGGATGGAGAGGGCGACCCCACCACCACCACCAAGCCTCATCTGTTGATCAGACTCTCGGGCTGAAGCCAAATAGCAGGCTAACTAAATATCTTCCAAGTAACAACACCAAGACAGAGTTGGGTGGGCATAGTATTTTGATAGCAACAAAGCCACTAATAAAACCAATTCAGTCCTAAATGCCTTTATGTCTGTCACACCAATTTGGATCACCATCATGAGACCATTTTTAGGCCTGAGTTCAATACAGTTTGATTTTTTTTAATAGCCCCACCAGGGACATATTCAACATCTTTAATACCAAGGGATAAAATTTCTTCCCAACAATGCTCGGCTACATCTTTGCATCTAGAGAAATGCACACCACAAAATCCAGGCTTAGGTGGTCCTCTTGTGGCCCCTCACAATTGTTTGAGTCAAGCATAGATCAGAGCTTGAACAAATGAACTTGAACCAGATTTCTGGACCGAGCCACGCTTTATGGATCCAATCTCAGCTCTAATTCTTGGCTGAAACAGTAGGGTTCCAGAATTGCGTTTTGGAAACAGTTCACCCTCAATTGCTATGTTTCCCGTAACAGGCAAGTAGCATCTCAGTCAACTGACCAACGAGTGGCATTTAGTGAGTGGCTACAAAATGCCAGACACCATGGTCAGTATTTGGAAGAGTATAACAGAAGCAAGACTCAAGTTCCTGCCCTCGAGGATCTTACCATTCAAGGAGTCTTAGATAAGGATAGTGTCATAGGCAGAGTCAGGAAATTAAACAACTACCGGATTTGAAGGTTCAAGGGACGGACTCCCTCAAACCAGCAAGAAAATCTCTAGCAACAACTGAAATATTAAGATAGGGCTTGTCATCATGGAATTCAGTAAGTTCCATTATATTCAAAATGTAACTTGGTCAGAAGGTTCCCCCAAGAGCAGGCAGAGAGGAATCGGGCAGATTTCCAAAGCTGCTGCTGTCATATTAATGGGCAGATTGAAGGCAGATTTCCCAAATGGAAATTTTAAAATGGCTCGGGCCCCCAACCACAAAGCAATGAAACAGTAACATACCTAGGGAGCTTGAATATCACACAAAGAAATATCCGTCCTATTTAACGTTGGCCGTGTACTACCCAAATCTGGCAGACGATCCCTGCTTTCCCCACCATTTTTTAAAAAATGGTATTTGTTAAACATTTACTATGTGCCAGGCACTGTACTAAGCACTGGGGTAGATACACGCTAATCAGGTTGGACACAGTCCGTGTCCCTCGTGGGGCTCACAGTCTTATTCCCCATTTTACAGACAAAGTAACTGAAGCACAGAGAAGTTGAATGGCTTGCCCGCGGTCACACAGCAGACAAGTGGTGGAGCGGGGACTGAACGCAGGCTTTCCAACTCCCAGGCCCGTGCTCTTTCCATTAGGCCATGCTGCTTCTCATCACCCGTTTCAAGAACAAGTTTCACGGTGGGTGTTTGGCAAAAAGTAAATCCACCTGATTTTCATCCTTTTAGCCAATGCCAGGCACAACTAGGTAAGAAAAGGATGGCAGACCAAAGCGCAAAGTGGAAGGTACTGCCTTAAAGCAGCGTGGCTGGGGAAGCAGCGTGGCTCAGTGGAAAGAGCCCGGGCTTTGGAGTCAGGGGTCAGGGGTCCAAATCCTGGCTCTGCCAATTAGCTGTGTGACTTTGGGCAAGTCACTTCACTTCTCTGGGCCTCAGTTCCCTCATCTGTAAAATAGGGATTAAGACTGTGAGCCCCCCGTGGGACAACCTGATCACCTTGTAACTTCCCCAGTGCTTAGAACAGTGCTTTGCACATAGTAAGCACTTAATAAATGCCATTATTATTATTTTTCAACAAGGTCTGCTCTCAACCACAGCTCCTTCTGCCCAGGTCACACACTGAACTGTGCTGCCCAGTCCCCACTCCCTTTAGTCACTTGGGAAGGTTAACCTGATGTGTCAAGTTTTCAGTATGACAGGCGTCGGTGAGGAAAAGAGAGAGTGGGGGCTTTAGGGCAAGTCTGCCCTTGAACGTGGTAGGTGGGCTTTGAGAGAGTAACAGGCCAGTGCTCTGCACACAGTAAGCGCTCAATAAATACCATTGAATAAATGAATGATCTTTCCGGCTCCTCGAGGGAAATCTTCCACTCCTTTCTTGGCTACCTTCTTGGCTAGTGTACTGTCGAGATCTATACCCACCTCAAAGAGACGTAGCCCTAGACTGTAAGGTCACTATGGGCAGAGATAATACCTACCAGCTCTGCTACGTCATACTCTCCCAACCTTAGGACGGTGCTCTGCCCACAGTAAGCGCTCAATAAATACGATTGATCGCTCTCAATCAAGTAATAGCTAAGTGTGCTTTTTGAACGAGCACTTTTCCTACTAGTTTTTTTTAAATGGCATTTATTAAGCGCTTACTATGTGCAAGGCACTGTTCTAAGCGCTGGGGAGGTTACAAGGTGATCAGGTTGTCCCACAGGGGGCTCACAGTTTTAATCCCCATTTTACAGATGAGGTAACTGAGGCACAGAGAAGTAAAGTGACTTAGCCAAAGTCACACAGCTGACAATCGGCGGAGCCGGAATTTGAACCCATGACCTCTGACTCCACCTTCCACTGAGCCATGCTGCTTCTCTTAAGTTGCCCTAATTACAGTTAGTATTTTCTTTAAAACCGTTATGCTAGTTATTATAATAGCATTTATTATTAAGACCTGGAGTAGGCACAGGATAATCAAGCCAGATTGTCATTTAAATACGAGCTGTCGCTGAAAAGATGAAAAACGGACTAGATGCTAATTAACCAGACGATCTAGTCTCTGAGTACCAAAAGTAATGGTCTTTGAACTACGAAGGAAATAACGAGGCAGCACTGAGCAGTGATGAAATGCTAGACAAGGAGGTGGCCAGCCCAATAAAGGCCAGCGCATCCCGGGGGAGACCGTCAGAGTGTGGAGCCGGCAGGTGTCAGTTTTAAGAGCAAACTAAAGGCCCACAGAGCTCTACTGTTGCCCAAACTTCTCTGTAGTAGAGACCTGGTCCTCACATCTGACTCAACCTACCTCACTTACAGGCCACATGAATATCGAATGACAAGTCCGGGTCGCGAACAATAACGCTCTGGAAGCGTAGCCTGTTTCCTACCATCGAGGCTTACCTTGATAAACTGGGGGCTGGAAGGGGGGACATGTGCAGGGCACGCCCAAACAATCGCTGTGTTTGGGAGCTGAAATGGAGAAACCAAAAGTAACGGGTAAAGGAGATGTTCTAAGGACGCAGTGAAACATAATGCTGCGTTCTAGTGGAAAACTTGGAGTCAGCTACCGAGGGCAGACAAGCATGACGCACTGCAAAGAGGGAAGGAGGGGCTGTCTTTGTACAGAAGCGTCGTAAGGAACAAGAGACAAGAAGGCTATGAAGAAAACCACGCCAGGGACTGTACACATTAAACATGACACCACAAGGGATGGCCTTTTTTTGTGCCCGATGTCGTCATGATTGGGGCCGGGGGGGGGGTGTCCCACATTCATCTTTCCACCACAAATGCACTCATGGATGAACTTCAGTTAGAGATGTCTTCTTTGAATGTGAAGGAAAACTCTCTAGCTTTAAATATGTATAAGTGCATGTATTTATGTGTAAATGTGTACACATGCACACCCATTCACGCACGCACGCAAAGAAACAAACAACATTAATCTTTTGGTTGAATACACAGTGGGCTACCGAATTCTTATAAGCCTGTCTCGGCAGCATGGAAGATTTCTTGAAAGCTTTGGGAAAGTGCTTAGAACAGTGTTCTGCATGTTGTGGGCACGCAAAGCTAAGGATGGGGAAAATATGAACTGGTTAATAGAACTACCTATTTAATTGCACATAGGAGGCTATGTTTTGTAGCTGACATGGTGCCTCCTAAAAGTCCACTGAAGTATTTACTCAAGTTTAATTTCAAGCACCTGTCCTCCCCACTTTGGTGAAATAACTCTAAGCTTCCTCTTTCTTCTCCTAATTGTAGTAGTTGCAATAATGGTATTTACTGAGTGTCCAATAGATGAAGAGGCACTGTAGGAAGTGTTTGGGAAAGTACCACAGAAATTTGAGAAACATTCCATGCCCACAAGGAGCATACACTCCAAAAGGGGAAGCAGACATAATTTTTTTTTATAAATACAGAAATCAGAATATATAAGTAACTGTACCACTGAACATAAGCATACACGCAAGTGCTGAGGATGGATATAATCAAAAACATTTACTACTGTAAATACCTGTTCTATATATGGTCCGCTGCAGGTCACATATTGATCGATGTCCTTAGAGATTTAGGTCCCGTTTGTCCACCAAACAGCTTCCCAACAAGAAATAGTGCCAGGAAAGCAGGAGCAGCTGAGAGGGAAGACCCTGAGGAATTGAAGCATCAGTTACTTTCAGTTATTTCCCACTACATAAAACTATCGTCCTGGATCTTTCGGTTGATTTTAGATCTTCTTTTCTATGGCGTTTGGGGGACTTTGACTTTCTGATCTTATTTGGGAATCTGCAACTTCTACTTCTCTTGAAACTCATTAGCCGGCAGAGAAATTGGATAAGCAAAACTGAGCAACCCTTTGCTTCTGAGCTGCGGATTAAACCTAGCTCTTTTAAATACACCTTTAAAAAATTCTCTCTCCACCTTAAGACTAATGGCATTTTCTTCAAAAGAGCATTAGGTGCATTTTGATGCAAGTAGTTGCCTAAAACCACCTTCTCCCCACAAAGAATTTGTCATTTGGTAAGCATTTACAATAAATTCACTCTATTCGGAGCACCCAGAAAAAAAACACCTTTTTAACAGACCAAACGACCACAGGTATCAATGGTGCCTGCGTGTTTTTTAAGTTGAGAAAGATTAATTCATATAGGCCGCTAAACTCATACTCAAACACAGATTTGAAAGATGACCTAAAGGCAAAGGAATCCATTTAGTCCTTCAGTGATGTCACTCAGCCACTGTCTTGAACTCCACCATGTGGATAAATTTCCCATTGCTCTTCACACCAGGAAGAAAAATAGAGCTCGGATATTTGAAAAATGGGACAGAAAACGGAAAAATTACGACTACAGCTCCAGTATCTATTCCGATGAATAAATTTCAACTCCCTTCGTCTAAAAACTGTTGGCTCACAGTAATAAATGTCAAATAATAACCTTTCATCCACTGTGTCAGTGCTACAATGACAGCAAGTGGCATAAATCTCTGAAAATTTCAACATCGTGGGACTATTCAACAGGCCATCAGGTTAAGCCCCGTTGAGTTTTGCGCGTCTGCATTAAGATGATCTCCAAAGGACTGCTACTTTTCTCTATTAAATCGTTTCCAGTGAGCGTCTCCTCCACCTTCCTCAGAAGCACGATCCCCTTGCTAAAATTACTGCAGCTCTTGCTACAATTTACCTGAAGGTAAATTGAGAGATGGAAGATTATTTTCCACTTTTCCCTAAAGGCACTTGAATAATTACTACTCTCTCAAAGTCTTAACTAGGCTGGATAACCCCACATCATTCTATCATCATAGCTTGTACTTTTCAGCTTTTTAAAGTACCTTTCTGTTACTATTCCCTGGTTATATTCCAATTTCTCAACATTCCCTCTATACGTAGGATTATTTCATTCCCTGTTTTATATATTCTCAGCACTTAGTGCAGTGCTGTGCACGCAGTAAGCGCTTAATAAATACAATTGAATGTATGAATGAATATTCCCATTCATACATGTCAGTATTAATTTTGTTTGTTGGTAACAATCATATATTTTGGTTTCATTCTAGCCAATCATTACACATTTTTTTTAGGTTTTTTTCTCCCTCAAGTGTACTGATCATTTCTCCGACCTATCTTTGTATACAATTCCAGACATACTTTCTTTTCACTGTTTCTAAACTGCCACATCACAACTTTCCGAGTTCCTCACTGCACTCCTCTTAGCTGTGTGAAGTTATCAATTACCGTGTCTACATGGTAGCGCAGATACGCAGTCAAAAAAGATGACAGTTCCTTGCTTTTTGAAGACTGTTTACCAACTAGATGCAGTCAAATGGCAAATCTCTCCCAAGAAGTTGATCAGATCAGCCTCCTGACTGCCAATTTTTGGAATATTTTGCCATCCCGTGGTATTAGCTGTCACAAAGTCGTATAGCTGGTTGACTCGCTTGAAAAGTATTTCAGAGGAAAGAGAACACCTTAAAGGGATACAAGCAAGGCTTTTGCCGGTGATTTTCTTGACAGTGGGCTCTTCAGAACAAGAAAAACAGAAATAAATCAGAAATCTTGCAGTCTGACTCCTGAATTTATAAAAGGAGAATTTCAGGAGGTCAATGCTTCTTATTAATTTCATTATATAAAATATATTTAAGGCTTATAAAATACAGTTTCAATGACTTAATCATAAATTTTAAAGCTAGCAAACTCAAGAAGTTATAACGCGGCATCCGACTTTTAGACCGGATATGTTAAAGTCAACACGCACTGACACTAATCCCTCTGAAAATTCTGTTCACCACAACTATCAGCTTTATACAGTAGAAGCTTCCCCTGGAGAGCTCAAAGAGCTTCCCACACCCCGACTTTATTTATCCTTTCTATACCCTAAGACGATGGACGAAGAGGCCAGAAACCATTCTTCCAATATTACAAATGAGGAAGCGGAGGGCAAGAGAGGTTATTTAAGGTAGCATCAAAGACCATTAATTTAATGCAGCTGTGCCCATTTAAATGCTTTTTTACAAACCCCACCAGGCCGGGCCTGCTGATGATTTCTTCCCTCATGCTCGAGGAATTCCTGTTGGCGGGATGGGGCCTTCCAAGCTCTCCTGCCTAAACCTATGCGTGCACGCACACGCACACACACACACACACACACAAACACACAAAAGAAAATAGTTCAACTGGAGGCTTGACCTTTCCGCCCAAGGTCGCACCTGAGTGCTCATTTTGTGCCAGAGCAAACATTCTGTTTTCAATTGTTATATTGTACTCTCCCAACACAGTAAGCACTCAATAAATGATTGATTGATCAATATTTTTTGTAGCAAAGAATATTTTAGAGGATAGTATGACTTAACTCCTAATCACATAATTACGGATGTGCCACGCACCATCCCTACCTTTTTCCTCTAATAGTAATAATAATAATGATGATGGCGTTTATTAAGCGCTTACTATGTGCAAGGCACTGTTCTAAGCGCTGGGAAGGTTACAAGGTGATCAGGTTGTCCCACGGGGGGCTCACAGTCTTAATCCCCATTTTACAGATGAGGTCACTGAGACGTAGAGAAGTGACTTGCCCAAAGTCACACAGCTGACAAGCTGCGGAGCCGGGATTAGAACCCATGACCTCTGACTCCCAAGCCCGGGCTCTTTCCACTGAGCTACGCTGTTTCTCTAGAAGAAAGAGCTACCTCTGGGTGCAATAAACTACGGTACATCAGAGTGTACTTAGTGTACTAAGCACTTGAGAAAGTACAACAGAAGCACAAAACACCCCCCCCCCCCCAAGTCCACAAGGGGCTTACATTCTAACAGGGGGTACGGACATGAAAACACTTACAGAGTAATCAGAATAATTAATTGAATATACATAAGGCCACAAGTGCTGAGGATCGGTGTAAATAAATAAATAAATATACATGTGCTAGAGACGGCTGCTGAATGGATAAGATTTGGGATATTGGAATTAAATCAGAGAAGGCTTGTTGGATCTTATCATCGGCCCATTCTCAATGCAGCTGTTTAACTTTCTGAGCCTTCTCAAAGCCCTACTTTGTCCTCCAATTACTCAAAAAAACCCTCTCCGGTTTCAGTTCCCTGGAGATTTCTCATGGACTTGCTGAAAATGAGAGCAGCCAAAAACCGAACATGTTTCCCAAATGTACAAGGAAGAAAGCAAAGAGCAAAAAGATGCTTAAAAATTTATTTTGTATCTGCAAAAATCTTGAATTTCCAAGATCTCTGGACTGACGGCAGAAATTCACTGGGAGGTTCTTCGCAATCCAGTTACATCCTGAAGACTCCGAAGTCTGTCTTTCCAATGGGAGCGTTGAGGGCTGCACTAATACTCAGACCCAGGACCAATCTGGTATCAGCTGGATCAATAATGCCATCATCCCAAATCCTGAAAGAAGAAGAAATGATACTCAGGAGGGGAGAAAATCAACAGCTGCATCTGATGCTCACTGGTGCCCTCAATCCATTAGAGGATTAAGAAAAAATACTCACCGATCAACATTCACATTGAACTCTTCATTTTCAATGCATTTACACCAAAATACACTGAATCCTCATGACACTTCTGGAAGTTTCTGCACTTGATTTTGAACATTTTTCAGGTAGGCACATGAAGGCAGCAGGGAAGGCACATGCCACAGGTAGTTCTCAGCAGCTTATCAAGAGATATTCGATTCAGGCACTTTAGATAGTGTTTCACTTTAAGGGTAAATAAGGATACTGTGTTGCTTAACGTTTGTGGGTTTCTAAGTGTGGTTTAATTCTCCATTGTGGGCCTACAAGATGTTAAAACTCTCTCTCTTCTGCGGGTTTGGATCCACAGATAACTTGAGTTGAGTGAACTCTCAGATATACTAGAGCAGAATAAGAATTCTTAGAATGGGCCCATCCACACGACTTTGGTGGCAAAAATCCCATTTTAATGACAGCAGAGTGCTAGAATCTTAAAGCAACATTTTATATTTAATGCTAACAACTCCAGTTACTGTCACTGAGAGACATCAACAGATTATGTGTCTCGGTTTCTTCATCTATAGAAGGGGAATGATTAGTAATAATAATAATAATAATGGCATTTGTTAAGCGCTTACTTTGTGCCAAGCACTGTTCTAAGCGCTGAAGGGGGTACAAGGTAATCAAGTTGTCCCACATGGGGCTCACAGTCTTCATCCCCATTATACAGAAGAGGTAACTGAGGCACAGAGAAGTTAAGTGACTCGCCCAAAGTCACACAGCTGACAAGTGGAGGAGCCGGGATTAGAACCCACGACCTTTGACTCCCAAGCCCGGGCTCTTTCCACTGAGCCACGCTGCTTCTCTTAATACTCATTGACATCTCAAGACTACTGTGAAGCATCACTGATATTAGAAAAATCCAAAGATATAAACATTCAACAGCCGCAAGAATTCTCATTTGAGATCGCTTTTAGGATTTACAATCTCAAATATTGAAATGGACTTGGAAATGATTATTTTTAACAATTTTTTAAATATGAATGTTACATTCAAGAGAGGTGAAGTAGCACAGCATAGTTGCTCAGTTTAAGATGCTGATTTTGAAATGTCAGAAAATTAATATGAGGAAGCATTAGGAAACTCAATTTCATACAATTCTTAAATTCCACAGAAATATCATCTTGATACATATGCATTAATATACTGACATAAAATGAAAATGATACATTCATTCATTCATTTAATTGTATTTATTGAGCGCTTACTGTGTGCACAGCACTGTACTAAGCGCTTGGGAAGTACAAGTTGGCAACATATACAGACGGTCCCTACTTAACAACAGGATCACAGTCTAGAAGATAAATCTTGAGCTCAAATTTCAGTCAAGAATATAAGTGAAGAAGCTCAATGAACAGTAAAAAATTCAAGGGTTCAAACGGAAAAAATAGCATAAAACTTGCTTCTTCACAACTTAAAATCTTTCTTTAAGAAAAGTCAATTTAGCGCTACTGGGGAATTAGCATTAAAAGGGAAACTACAACTTTTACTTACATTAAGAAAAACTCCCAGGTGAACTCCACAAACCAACCCCTAACAGACCTTTCACTCTAGGAAACACACTGGTTTTCCATTTTACAAAAATCCATAAGAAAATGTGTCAATGTACCAGAAAATTCAATTCTAACAGAATAGTTTGGGTTCAAGCACTTCCCAGAACTATGCGGTTCTTGATCTCCTAAAGTTACCTTCTTGGACTGCCTCTGTTCCACCTCTGTTTAAAACGTGTATATTAAAATGTAGATTAAACTTATTAAAAGCTGATAGTGGCTCCTCTCAGTGCCACTTTTGGACTGGTGGGATGGGTAGGTTTGCTCTGCCGGTATTCGGGAATATTGGGACGTTACTTTAGCCTCTGATGAGACCACCCATATACATGCATTTTTATTAAAATGCAGGCAGCAGGCCACTGCCCTCAAGCTTAGACCTCTATTATGTGCTTACTTCCCCAGTATAAACCTGTCAAAATTTTAAGTGCTGTTTTCAAATGAGACTTTTTAAAGCCTTTTTGGTTTTTATGGACAACCTCCAAAGCTTAATATTACAAAGGGAACTTTTTTTAAAAAAAATGATCAGTGGATTACATTTTGTTCTTTGTTTAAAGAAACTACCTTTGGTATCAGAACATAACATTAAATATTAAAACACCTATTACAGTCCTATCAGCAGGACATAAATCACATTCACGCTCATAAAACATTGATAACAGGAGCTCTGCAGAAACAAAGCCTTTCGGAGAAGAAAATCACTCTTGTAATTTGTTATACCACCAATTGATTAGACTCCCTTTTGAAGCCTGCAAACAGATTTGTATAGCACATTTCTAGACTGTGAGCCCACGGTTGGGTAGGGACTGTCTCTATATGTTGCAAACTTGGACTTCCCAAGCGCTTAGTACAGTGCTCGGCACACGGTAAGCGCTCAATAAATACGATTGATTGATTGATTATGAAGGAGGAGCTGAGGACATTCTTTGAACAGACTGTGGCCCCATGTGGGATAGGGACTGTGTTATCTCGTATCTACCCCAGCGCTTAGAACAATGGTGGGCAGAGAGTAAGTGCTTACCAAGTACGGTGATCATCACTGCTAGAGGAAAAAGGTTTGAGGTTAGAACAGTGGTTGGCACATAGTGAGCGCGTAGAAAATACCATCATAAATGAATAAATAATAAAAAGAGGGTCTCATCACA